>NC_041388.1:60019044-60095072 GCF_002162155.2 Triticum dicoccoides
GTGGTGTAGTGGATAAGGAGTGGGGGGGTGGGTGGCCGGCTGGGCCTGGTGGGTTGGCACAGTTGGGCCACGGCCCAGGGGGGTTTCTCTTTTTTTTTCTGTTTGCTTTTCCCTTTTGTATTTTCTTTCTTTTATTATTTTTCTTTCTGTTTTATTTCATTTTAGGGCATTTAGGTATTTTCTAAAAATATGTTTGCTGCACTATAATTACCCTCGTAATATTCGGCATCCACCGAACATTTTTTTTCAACTTTTAAAAAAAAGTTTTGTTGTTTGCCATTTTTTTGAATTGATTTTGAATCGGTTTGAACTAACGAAAGTTTAGCAATAGTAATCAAAGATGACATGGCATCATTAGGAGAGTTTTACTGTAGCTTAAATATCCAGGCGTCACAGGTGTCCATGCTCAATTGGACCCTCCTGAGCCGTCAGCTGACAAAACCATTGTCGACCCATCCACCATCAGACCGTCCGGTTCAGCTAACCCGCCAGTGTCTCCTGACCATGACGTTCTGATCACTGGCAGCAGATTTGTTGAGCTGGGTAATCTAACTATGCTGGCCAGGCACTCTGCCAAACAGGAGGCCTTGGAAACGCAGAAAGTATGGTTTGATGTCTCTCACTACACTCATCTGAACATTAGTGACGTGTTGTCCGGCTATCTCAGTAATGTGCGTTCCAGCAGTGACTCGGAAATTGAGATGGTCAAGCAATTGCAACTGAAATATGAGGTATGTTCTCCGATTTATATATACTCTGCCAGCACCCAAGTCTTCAGATTATGATGAACTTGAATGATCTGTACACTTATGGTATAGGTTGATACCTTGTCTTTAGATTTTTCCTAAGTCCAACAGATTAGTATAAACTTCACCTGTAGTCCCCAAGGGCCTTCTCAATTTATCATAAATGAGCCGATACTTAACTTCATAATTGTCTTAAATCAGTCCAAATAAGTAGTGTGATCCGGCTCAACTTAAAAAACTTTCTGAATGTCATGCATTAGCCCCCAAGTGCCAAGCGTTGTTAGTTTGTAAAACACTTGGGACTTGAAGCATAGAAGAGTCATTTTGCATAAAAATTTCTTTGGCAGACATTAGCCCCCTAGTGCCGAGTGGTATTGCGTTGCAAAGCACTTGGGACTCCAATCATTATAACCTTTAATTAAATCTTGACACACTTGTGCATGTTTGTAGACCGCCCTAACTGAATTGGGCTCTCAATTGACGGATGCAAAGACCCGGCTGGCGGATCAAGAGGCAGAGATAAAGACTGCTAACTCCAAACTCCAATTGAGTCTCTCTGAAAATGAAAAATTGAAGACCAGTTTGACTGAGAAGAAGAAATCCAGGGCCGATGAGAAGACCTTGCTGGTACAACGTGCCGAGGCAGCAGAGGCGGCTCTTGAGGAGGTTACCACGGAGCTCACGGCTTAAAAAACCGTGCGTCTCAAATGGTCTCCGCCATCTTCGGTGAGTCATTTGCATTAGTCACTTATACTCTATTTTTACCAAGAATAGAAAACGCCTGCTTAATCTTTGTGAAAATACCCATAGGTCCACGAAGTAACAATCTAAGTCAAAACAGTGTGATAAAACTGAAGGCGGTTTATACCTTGGTGGAGCAACTGTACACTGGGGCTCAATGGGCACTTGCTACTATCTCCCCTGCCAACCAAGGACCCAGCCATTTGAGTGATGCTTTGAAGAAGCTATCCATCTTACCCGCCAGATTTCAAGAGGTCAAAAGGTCTTGTGCAAGAGCCGGAGCCTTGACTGCCCTGAGCCTTTCTAAAGCCTAGGTGCCGGATTTAGACCTGGTGGACGTGGCCAAAGGGTACCCTACCGTGAAGGAAGACATGACTCCGTTTGAGCAAGATGACTTTATTGCCTGTGTGAGGGGAGTTCGTCCTCAGGCTACCATTCTTGGTGAGGAGACCAACATCGACAAATATTAGACGGGTTTTGATATGGAAAATAAGAAGATAGCGACTCCCTCGTATAAAGTGACGGATCTGATCCCGCCGATTCGTCAAGACACTTTTGCCCCGGAAATTGACCCGACCGGCCTAATTGACGATGAGGCTGAGTTCATTACTCTGAACAACTTTGACTGGTCCAATCCCAGCTTCCAAACAGTGGAGGGAGGTGAGCCGGCCAGGGAGGAGTCATAACCATCTGAATAATCTAGCTTTTTAGCTTAAGACCTGCTTAAGAGAGAAAACAGTCTAACCTTTTGGGCTCTCAATGCCTTGTAATAGGTTAGTTTGAAAACTGCATATTTTGCCTATGCCATCGTGCATAGAATGCTGCATATGACTTTTTGCCCATGATGTCAATATATGCATTATATCCATGGTCACATCTGCAATGTTTGAATCTGTTCCTGTAAAAGATGAAAAAACTGTCCTGGCGGTTTAGCACTGGACGGGTCAAAACACCCGATATATGACTATGAAATTATCATAGTAGAAAAAATAGAACTAGATGTAAGATAAACAAGGCTGAAAAAACCTTTGATTAACGAAAAAACACAGATAAGTCTATTCATGAATGACACTGTCATACTTGTGTTCTTTGAATCTGGACTGCCGGTTTACATGACCCGGATGATGAGGTTGATAACCCAATCTTTTTTAGAAGTCCAGACTTCCATATGTCTGATGACTGTTATGCCTTGACGACTCATTGTCAAATAACCGAGCCGGTTTAATTTGAAACCATACTGACAGTTAGATTTGAGACGATAAAAAACAGTAAGACAAAACACTAGGCTTCAGACAATGTGAATCAAAAATTTAAATAAAAAATGGAGGCTTCTGATTCGAATACGATCAGTAAACCGGACCAAAGGGGTCAAGCTAAGATTCGAAGACAATCATATAGCCCCCAGTGGCTTTGGCGTTGCGCCGATCAAGAGGGTACTGACAGTTATGTTCTCTTTGGTTCGAATACGACCTATGTTTGAACAGGAAGCCCCGAAATGACCTCGAGAGGTTTTTAACGAACCTGATTCGAATACGATCCAAGTCGGACCCAAAAGGGGTTAAGCTATTATTCGGATACGATCAAGAAGCCCCCTAGTGAGTTTGGCCTTGAGCCGATCAAGAGGGTTATGATAGCTATGTTCTCTTTGGTTCGAATACGACCTATGTTTGAACAGGAAGCCCCCAAGTGACCATGAGGTTTACGGCTAGATTCGAATGCGATCATGAGCCGGACCAAATGGGTTAAGCTAGATTCAGATACGATCAGCCCCCAAATGGTTGTTTTAAATAATGAGAATAATAAAGATATATGATCGTTTGAAGAAGAAAAGGACAGGAGTCCTGCTTTATTACTTATTATAATATATACAACGTCAAAAGTATGTACATGATGAGAGCCGATGGCTCAAGTATAGTATGGCCGAAGCAGAGCAATATTCCATGGCCGGCGGGTCTCCTCCTCCGACTTACGTGAGTCTTTGTGCTCTCGAACGTCAATGAGGTAATATGACCCATTGTTTAAGTTCTTGCTGACCACAAAGGGTCCTTCCCAAGGTGGGAGAGCTTGTGTGCATCAGATAGATCCTGGATGAGCCGGAGCACCAGGTCACCTTCTTGAAAGGTTCCGGACTTAACCCGGCGGCTGTGATAACGACGCAGGTCCTATTGATAAATTGCTGATCGAGCCGCTGCCAAATCTCTCTCCTCATCTAACAAGTCAAGTGCATCCTATCGGGCTTGTTCATTATCAGCTTCAACGTAAGCCGCTACGCGAGGCGAGTCATGACGGATGTCACTAGGCAGAACTGCTTCTGCTCCGTAAACCATGAAGAAAGGTGTATAACCTGTAGACCTGTTAGGAGTGGTATTGATACTCCACAGCACCAAGGGTAATTACTCTACCCAACAACCCGGTGTCCGTTGTAAAGGAACCATAAGCCGGGGCTTGAGACCTTTTAGGATTTCCTGATTTGCTCTCTCAGCTTGACCATTGGATTGGGGGTGAGCTACTGACGAAACATCAAGCCGGATATGCTCACGTTGACAAAAGTCCTCCATGGCACCTTTGGACAGATTAGTGCCATTGTCAGTTATAATGTTGTGTGGAAAACCAAAGCGAAAGATCACCTTTTCCATGAACTAAACCGACGTGGCTGCATCACACTTGCTCACCGGCTCTGCCTCAACCCATTTCGTGAATTTGTCAACTGCCACCAAAAGATGTGTCTTTTTATCCTTGGATCTTTTGAAACGTCCAACCATATCAAGCCCCCAAACCGCAAACGGTCGAGTGATTGGAATCGTCCGCAATTCTTGAGCCGGTACGCGTGCTCATCGTGCGAACTTTTGACATCCATCGCACCTACTGACCAGATCCTCCGCATCAGCGTGAGCTATTAGCCAGGAAAAGCCATGACGAAAAGATTTAGCCACAAGAGACTTTGATCCGGCATGATGGCCACAATCTCCTTCATGGATCTCGCAAAGGATCTCTTGACTTTCTTTGGGGGAGACACATCGTTGAAATGCTCCAGTAACACTGCAATGATATAACTCACCATTGGAAATTGTCATCAACTTAGACCGCTGGGTTATCTGTCTCGCCATGGTCTCATCCTCTGGCAACTCGCCCCGGGTCATGTAAGCCAAATATGGCACTGTCCAATCTGGAATAACATGAAGAGCCGCTACCAACTGTGCCTGCGGGTCAGGAACGGCCAAGTCTTCCTCTGTAGGCAACTTGACAGAAGGGTTATGTAAAACATCTAAAAAGGTGTTAGGTGGCACCGTCTTATGCTGAGATCCCAACCGGCTTAAGGCATCCGCCACTTCGTTCTTTCTGCGATCAATGTGTTCCACCTGATACCCCTTAAAGTGTCCAGCCACAGCGTCCACCTCTCGACGATAAGCCGCCATGAGAGGGTCCTTGGAATCCCACTTGTCTGACACCTGTTGAGCCACCAAATCTGAGTCGCCAAGGCACCGTACCCGGCTTAAACTCATATCTTTAGCCATTCGAAGACCATGGAGCAAGGCCTCATATTCTACTGCGTTGATAGTACAAGGAAACATCAATCTCAACACATAACAAAACTTGTCACCTCGAGGAGAAGTTAAAACAACTCTAGCCCCCGAGCATTCCAACTGTCTGGACCCATCAAAATGAATCATCCAATATGTGTTGTCTGGCTTTTATTCAGGTGTCTGTAACAACGTCCAATCATTAATGAAACCGACCAGTGCTTGAGATTTGATCACAGTACGTGGCACATACTTTAAACCATGAGACCCAAGTTCAATGGCCCACTTGCCGACTCGTCATGTGGCTTCTCTATTTTGAATAATATCTCCTAACGGAGCAGAGCTAACCACAGTGATAGGGTGACCCTGAAAGTAATGCTTGAGCTTCCAGCTTGCCATGAACACCCCATAAACAAGCTTCTGCCAATGTGGATACCTTTGCTTGGATTCAATGAGCACCTCACTGACGTAGTAAACCGGTCGCTGAACCAGATGTTCCTTGCCCATTTCCTTGTGCTCCAACACAATAGCCACACTGAAAGCACGTGAGTTAGCAGCCACATATAACAACAATGGTTCTTTCTCAACAGGAGTAGCAAGAACCGGCGGCTCAGCGAGCTGTCTCTTCAGATATTCAAAGGAAGAGTTAGCAGCGTCACTCCAGACTAAGTCATCTGTCTTTTTCATCATCTGATACAATGACATAGCCTTCTCACCCAGCCGGCTTATAAACCGGCTCAAAGGTGCAACACGACCCGCCAGCCGTTGAACGTCATTGATGCACACCAGTTTAGCCAAAGATGTGATTGCCTCAATTTTATCCGGGTTAGCCTCAATGCCTTTGTTGGACACCAAAAAACCCAAGAGCTTGCCAGTTGGGACTCCAAAAACACATTTGGCCGGGTTAAGCATCATCTTGTAGACCCGGAGGTTATCAAAGGTTTCCTTCAGATCAGCTACCAAGGTTTCCTTCTCTCTGGATTTCACCACTATATCATCCACATAAGCATGAACATTACGCCCAATCTGGTCATGGAGACAGTTCTGCACACATTGCTGATAAGTTGCCTGGGCACTCTTAGGCCCAAAAGGCATAGACACATAGCAGAAGGCTCCAAACGAAGTGATGCAAGCTGTCTTCTCCTGGTCCTTAACTGCCATATTGATCTGATGATAACCAGAATAAGCATCCAAAAAACTCAAACGCTCACATCCTGCCGTAGCATCAATGATTTGATCAATACGAGGGAGAGCAAAAGGATCAGCTAAACAAGCCTTGTTTATATCTGTGTAATCCACACACATACGCTAGGTGCCATTCTTTTTTAGTACAAGCACCGGGTTAGCCAACCACTCTGGGTGAAAACCTTCAACAATAAACCTAGCCGCCAAGAGCCGGGCTACCTCTTCCCCAACAGCCTTACGCCTTTCCTCATTAAACCGCCGAAGAAATTGTCTGACCAGCTTAAACTTTGGATCAATGTTGAGAGTGTGCTCAGCGAGTTCCCTCGATACACCCGACATGTCAGAAGGTTTCCATGCAAAGATGTCCCGGTTCTCATGGATGAACTCGATGAGCGCACTTTCCTATTTTGGATCCAAATTGGCACTGATAATGAACTGTTTGGATGAGTCGCCAGGCACAAAATCAATCATCTTAGTATCATCAGCTGACTTAAATTTGAATGCCGGCTCATGCTCCGTAGTTGGTTTCTTCAAAGATGTCATATCCGCCGGGTCAACATTATCCTTATAAAACTTCAATTCCTCTATTGCACAAACAGACTCGGCGTAGGCAGCATCGCCTTCCTCACATTCTAGGGCTATCTTCCGGCTTCCATGCACTGTTATGGTGCCCTTATAACCTAACATCTTGAGTTGCAGATAAACATAACACGGCTGTGCCATGAACTTAGCATAAGCCGGCCGTCCAAACAGTGCGTGATACGGGCTTCTGATTTTAACCACTTCAAAAGTTAACTTCTCAGCCCTTGAATCATACTCATCCCCAAAGGCTACTTCCAGCTCAATCTTACCAACTGGGTATGCCGACTTACCAGGCACAACTCCATGAAAAACAATATTGGATGTTTTAAGACTTTTATCAGTCAACCCCATGCGATAGAATGTCTCATAATATAGGATGTTGATGCTACTGCCTCCGTCCATGAATACTTTAGTGAACTTATATCCACCAACCTGAGGTGCCACCACCAAAGCCAGATGACCCGGATTATCGACCCGGGGAGAATGATCTTCCCTACTCCATACAATAGGCTGCTCAGACCATCTCAAATAACGTGGAACCGCCGGCTCAACAGCATTTATAGGCCTCTTATGATGTTTCTGGACCCTTTTGCAAAAACTGGTGGTGAACACATGATATTGTCCACCGTTCAGCTGCTTTGGGTTACTCTGATACCCGGACTGCTGTTGCTGCTGACTGCCCTGGCCAGATTGCTGATTATAGCCGCCTTGACTACCTTGATGGCCCTGACCTGGAAAACCTCCACCGTGTGAGCCGGCGCCCGGGCCATGAAAGCCGCCACCACCTGAGCCGCTGCCAGGTCCATGGTTACCATCGAATATGTTAGAATTCTTAAAAGCCTTCATGATCGTATAGTATTTCCATAGATGGGTAGCTGGCTTCTCCCGGGTGCCTTGTCTTGGACAAGGTTCGCTTAGCAATTGCTCAAGGGTGGGACCTGACCCGCCAGACCGAGGGGGTGGCCTCCCCTTGCGTCGTTGATTGTTTCCCTATGCACTGGTGTTAGCGACAAACTCCAGACTACTGTCAGCCTTATGTTTATTACCTCCTTGATTCATCGGGTTGTGCTGGTGACCTTTTTCCATTGTCGTTCTTCTTCCCCTTCCCTGTTTTCTCTTCAACTGACGCGTTATCTTTGGTACTGTCAGAATCGGCGTACTTGACGAGAGCCGCCATCAGCTGGCCCATGTCATTACAGTCATGCTTGAGCCTCCCCACTTTCTGTTTCAGAGGTTCAAAACGGCAATTTTTCTCCAACATTAAGACTGCGGAGCTGCTACCTCTTGAGCACTTGCGTTGGTTTTCCCTTGAAGAGGAAAGGGTGGTGCAGCAAAGTAGCGTAAGTATTTCCCTCAGTTTTGAGAACCAAGGTATCAATCCAGTAGGAGGCTACGCGCGAGTCCCTCGCACCTACACAAAACAATCAAATCCTCGCAACCAACGCGATAAGGGGTTGTCAATCCCTACATGGTCACTTACGAGAGTGAGATCTGATAGATATGATAAGATAATATTTTTGGTATTTTTATGATAAAGATGCAAAGTAAAATAAAAGCAATGAAAATAACTAAGTATTGGAAGATTAATATGATAGAAGATAGACCCGGGGGCCATAGGTTTCACTAGTGGCTTCTCTCAAGAGCATAGATATTTTACGGTGGGTGAACGAATTACTATTGAGCAATTGACAGAACTGAGCATAGTTATGAGAATATCTAGGTATGATCATGTATATAGGCATCACGTCCGAGACAAGTAGACCAACTCCTGCCTGCATCTACTACTATTACTCCACACATCGACCGCTATCCAGCATGCATCTAGAGTATTAAGTTCATAAGAACATAGTAACGCTTTAAGCAAGATGACATGATGTAGAGGGATAAATTCATGCAATATGATAAAACAACCATCTTGTTATCCTCGATGGCAACAATACAATACGTGCCTTGCTGCCCCTACTATCACTAGGAAAGGACACCGCAAGATTAAACCCAAAGCTAAGCACTTCTCCCATTGCAAGAAAGATCAATCTAGTAGGCCAAACCAAACTGATAATTTGAAGAGACTTGCAAAGATAACCAATCATACATAAAAGAATTCAGAGAAGATTCAAATATAGTTCATAGATAAACTTGATCATAAACCCACAATTCATCGGTCTCAACAAACACACCACAAAAGAAGATTACATCGAATAAATCTCCACAAGAGAGGGGGAGAACTTTGTATTGGGATCCAAAAAGAGAGAAGAAGCCATCTAGCTAATAACTATGGACCCGTAGGTCTGAGGTAAACTACTCACACTTCATCGGAGAGGCTATGGTGTTGATGCAGAAGCCCTCCATGATCCATGCCCCCTCCGGTGGAGCTCCGAAACAGGCCCCAATATGGGATCTCGTGGATATAGAAAGTTACGGTGGTGGAAATAGGGTTTTGGCTCCGTATCTGATCGTTTGGGGGTACGTAGGTATATATAGGAGGAAGAAGTACGTCAGTGGAGCAATAGCGGGCCCATGAGGGTGGAGGGCGCGCCTGGGGGGGGGGGGGTTAGGCACGCCCCCCTACCTTGTGGCCTCCCTGTTAGTTGCTTGACGTAGGGTCCAAGTCTCCTGGATCATGTTCGGTGAGAAAATCACGTTCCCGAAGGTTTCATTCCGTTTGGACTCCGTTTGATATTCCTTTTCTTCAAAACCCTAAAATAGGCAAAAAAACAGCAATTCTGGGCCGGGCCTCCGGTTAATAGGTTATTCCCAAAAATAATATAAAAGTGGATAATAAAGCCCAATAATGTCCACAATAGTAGATAATATAGCATGGAGCAATCAAAAATTATAGATACGTTGGAGACGTATCAAGCATCCCCAAGCTTAATTCCTGCTCGTCCTCAAGTAGGTAAGTGATAAAAACATAATTTTTGGTTGGGAATGCTACTTGGCATATTTTCAATGTAATTCTTCTTAATTGTGGCATGAATATTCAGATCCAAAAGATTCAAGATAAAAGTTTAATATTGACATAAAAATAATAATACTTCAAGCATACTAACTAAGCAATTATGTCTCTTCAAAATAACATGGCCAAAGAAAGTTATCCCTACAAAATCATATAGTCTAGCTATGCTCTATCTTCACCACACAAAGTATTTAAATCATGCACAACCCCGATGACAAGCCAAGCAATTGTTTCATACTTTTGACATTCTCAAAACTTTTTCAATCTTCACGCAATACATGAGCGTTGCTACCTCTTTAGCTTGCGTTGGATTTCCCCGAAGAGGAAAGGATGATGCAGCAGAGTAGCGTAAGTATTTCCCTCAGTTTTTGAGAACCAAGGTATCAATCCAGTAGGAGGCCACGCTCAAGTCCCTCATACCTGAACAAAACGATAGCTACTCGCAACCAACGCGATTAGGGGTTGTCAATCCCTTCACGATCACTTACGAGAGTGAGATCTGATAGATATAATATTTTTGGTATTTTTGGTATAGAGATGCAAAGTGAAAAGTAAAAGGCAAAGTAAAAAAGCAAAGCAAGATTAAAGTGGTGGAGATTGATATGATGAGAATAGACCCGGGGGCCATAGGTTTCACTAGTGGCTTCTCTCAAGAGCATAAGTATTCTACGGTGGGTGAACAAATTATTGTTGAGAAATTGACAGAATTGAGCATAGTTATGAGAATATCTAGGCATGATCATGTATATAGGCATCACGTCCGTGACAAGTAGACCGAAACGATTCTGCATCTACTACTATTACTCCACTCATCGACCGCTATCCAGCATGCATCTAGAGTATTAAGTTAAAAACAGAGTAACGCTTTAAGCAAGATGACATGATGTAGAGAGATAAATTCATGCAATATGAAATAAACCCCATCTTGTTATCCTCGATGGCAATGATGCAATACGTGCCTTGATGCCCCTTCTGTCACTGGGAAAGGACACTGCAAGATCGAACCCAAAGCTAAGCACTTCTCTCATGGCGAGAAAAACCAATCTAGTAGGCCAAACCAAACTGATAATTCGAAGAGACTTGCAAAGATAACCAATCACACAAAAAAGAATTCAGAGAAGATTCAAATATTATTCATAGATAGACTTGATCATAAACCCACAATTCATCGGTCTCAACAAACACACCGCAAAAAGAAGATTACATCGAATAGATCTCCACGAGAGAGGGGAGAACTTTGTATTGAGATCCAAAAAGAGAGAAGAAGCCATCTGGCTACTAACTATGGACCCGAAGGTCTGAGCTAAACTAATCACACTTCATCGGAGGGGCTATGATGATGTAGAAGCCCTCCGTGATGACGGCCCTCTCCGGTGGAGCTCTGGAACAGGCCCCAAGATGGGATCTCGTGGATACAGAAAGTTGCGGCGGTGGAATTAGGTTTTTGGCTCCATCTCTGTTCGTTTGGTGGTACGTAGGTATATATAGGAGGAAGAAGTACGTCGGTGGAGCTCCGAGGGGCCCACGAGGCAGGGGCGCGCCCTAAGGGGGGGCGCCCCCACCCTCGTGACCGCCTCTCTGATGCCTTGGCGTAGGGTCCAAGTCTCGTGGATCATGTTTGGTGAGAAAATCACGTTCCCGAAGGTTTCATTCCATTTGGACTCCATTTGATATTCCATTTCTTCGAAACACTAAAATAGGCCAAAAAACAACAATTCTGGGCTGGGCCTCCGGTTAATAGGTTAGTCCCAAAAATAATATAAAAGTGGAAAATAAAGCCCAATATAGTCCAAAACAGTAGATAATATTGCATGGAGCAATCAAAAATTATAGATACATTGGAGACGTATCAAGCGTGAGCCATGGACATAGCACTATAGGTGGAATAGAATGGTGGTTGTGGAGGAGACAAAAAGGAGAAGATAGTCTCACATCAACTAGGTGTATCAACGGGCTATGGAGATGCCCATCAATAGATATCAATGTGAGTGAGTAGGGATTGCCATGCAACGGATGCACTAGAGCTATAAGTATATGAAAGCTCTAAAAGAAACTAAGCGGGTGTGCATATAACTTGCTTGCTCACGAAGACCTAAGGCATTTTGAGGAAGCCCATCATTGGAATATGCAAGGCAAGTTCTATAATGAAAATTTCCCACTAGTATTTGAAAGTGATAACATAGGAGACTCTCTATCATGAATATCATGGTGCTACTTTGAAGCACAAGTGTGGTAAAAGGATATTAGCATTGACCCTTCTCTCTTTTTCTCTCATTTTTTTATTTTTTAGATGGGCCTTTTCTCCTTTTTTTATGGCCTCTCTTTTTTTCATCCGGACTCTCATCCCGACTTATGGGGGAATCATAGTCTCCATCATCCGTTCCTCACTTGGGACAATGCTCTAATAATGATGATCATCACACTTTCTTACAACTCAAGAATTACAACTCGATACTTAGAACAAGATATGACTCTATGTGAATGCCTCTGATGGTGTACCGGGATATGCAATGACTCATGAGTGACATGTATGAAAGAATTATGAACGGTGGCTTTGCCACAAATACGATGTCAACTACATGATCATGCAAAGCAATATGACAATGATGAAACGGAACGGTGGAAAGTTGCATGGAAATATATCTCGGAATGACTATGGAAATGCCATGATAGGTAGGTATGGTGGCTGTTTTGAGGAAGGTATATGGTGGGTGTATGATACCAGCGAAAATTGCGCGGTATTAGAGAGGCTAGCAACGGTGGGAGGGTGACAGTGCGTATGATCCATGGACTCAACGTTAGTCATAAAGAACTCATATACTTATTGCAAAAATCTACAAGTTATCAAAGCAAAGTATTACGTGCATGCTCCTAGGGGGATAGATTGGTAGGAAAAGACCATCGCCCATCCCCAACCGCCACTCATAAGGAAGACAATCAATAAATAAAGCATGCTCCGACTTCATCACATAATGGTTCACCATACGTGCATGCTACGGGAATCACAAACTTTAACACAAGTATTTCTCAAATTCACAACTACTCAACTAGCATGACTCTAATATCACCATCTCCATATCTCAAAACAATTATCAAGCATCAAACTTCTCATAGTATTCAAGATACTCATAAGAGAATTTTATTATTAATCTTGTATACCTGGCATATAAGGATTATTTAAGCAAATTACCATGCTATTTAAGACTCTCAAAATAACCTAAGTGAAGCATGAGAGATCAATAGTTTCTATAAAACAAATCCACCACCGTGTTCTAAAATATATAAGTGAAGCACTAGAGCACAACTATATAACTCAAAAGATATAAGTGAAGCACATAGAGTATTCTAATAATTTCCGAATCATGTGTGTCTCTCTCAAAAGGTGTGTACAGCAAGGATGATTGTGGTAAACTAACAAATAAATACCCAAATCATACAAGACGCTCCAAGCAAAACACATATCATGTGGTGAATAAAAATATAGCTCCAAGTAAAGTTACCGGTAGAAGTAGACGAAAGAGGGGATGCCTTCCGGGGCATCCCCAAGCTTTGGCTTTTAGTTGTACTTATATTATCTTGGAGGTGCCATGGGAATCCCCAAGATTAGGTTTTTTCCACTCCTTGTTCCATAATCCATCAAATCTTTACCCAAAACTTGAAAACTTCACAACACAAAACTTAAAGAAGAAAATCTCGTGAGCTCCGTTAGCGAAAGAAAACAAAAGACCACCTCAAGGTACTGTAATGAACTCATTATTTATTTATATTGGTGTTAAACCTAATGTATTCCAACTTATATATGGTTTATAAACTATTTTACTAGCCATAGATTCATCAAAATAAGCAAACAACACATGAAAAACAGAATCTGTCAAAAACAGAACAGTCTGTGGTAATCTGTAGCTAGCGCAAGATCTGTAACCCCAAAAATTCTGAAATAAATTTCTGGACGTGAGTAATTTACCTATTAATTATCTTAAAAAATAATTAACTAAATAGCACTTTCCAAATAAAAATGGCAGAAGTTCTCGTGAGTGCTAAAGTTTCTGTTTTTACAGCAAGATTAACAAGACTTTCCCCAAGTCTTCCCAACGGTTCTACTTGGCACAAACACTAATTAAACACAAAAAACACAACCAAAACAGTAGCTAGATAAATTATTTATTACTAAACAGGGGAAAAAATCAAGGAATAAAAATAAAATTGGGTTGCCTCCCAACAAGCGCTATCGTTTAACGCTCCTAGCTAGGCATAAAAAGCAAGGATAGATCTAGGTATTGCCATCTTTGGTAGGCAATCCATAAGTGGCTCTCATAATAGATTCATAAGGTAATTTAATTTTCTTTCTAGGAAAGTGTGTCATGCCTTTCCTTAACGGAAATTGGAATCTAATATTTCCTTCCTTCATATCAATAGTTGCACCAATCGTTCTAAAGAAAGGTCTACCAAGAATAATAGGACATGAAGGATTGCAATCTATATCAAGAACGACAAAATCTAAGGGCACATAATTCATATTTGCAACAATAAGAAAATCATTAATTCTTCCCATAGGTTTCTTAATAGTGGAATCCGCAAGGTGCAAGTTTAGAGAGCAATCATCAAAATCACGGAAACCTAACAAATCACACAAAGTCTCTGGAATCGTGGAAACACTAGCACCCAAATCACACAAAGCATAGAATTCATGATCTTTAATTTTAATTTTAATAGTAGGTTCCCACTCATCATAAAGTTTTCTAGGGATAGAAACTTCCAACTCAAGTTTTTCTTCATAAGATTGCATCAAAGCATCAACGATATGTTTGGTAAAAGCTTTATGTTGGCTATAAGCATGAGGAGAATTTAGCACGGTTTGCAACAAGGAAATACAATCTATCAAAGAGGAATTATCAAAATTAATTTCCTTGAAATCCAAAATAGTAGGTTCATCAATATTTAAAGTTTTGATCTCTTCAGTTCCACTTTTATCAATTTTAGCATCAAGATCTAAAAACTCCGAATTCTTGGAACGCCTTCTAGGTAAAGGTGGATCATATTCAGTCCCATCATTATCAAGATTCATATTGCAAAACAAAGATTTAATAGGGGACACATCAATAACTTTTAGATCTTCATCTTTATTATCATGGTAACTAGAAGAACACACTTTTATAAAGGAATCTTTCTTAGCACGCATCCTAGCAGTTCTTTCTTTGCACTCATCAACGTAAATTCTCATGGATTTGAGAGACTCATTGATATCATGCTTAGGTGGAATATATCTAAGTTTCAAAGAATCAACATCAAGAGAAATTCTATCAATGTGTAACGCCCCGAGACCGATGTGCCAGGTGTCGTCCAGTTATTCGCTATTGTTGCCTTGTCATTGCTTGCGTGTCATGCATTGCATATCATGTCATCATGTGCATTTCTTTTGCATACGTGTTCGTCTCATGCATCCGAGCATTTTCCCCGTTGCCAGTTTTGCATTCCGGCACTTCGTTCTCCTCCGGTGGTCATTTCTATCTTCTTCTCGTGTGTGGAGATTAAACATTTCCGGATTGGACCGAGACTTGCCAAGCGGCCTTGGTTTACTACCGGTAGACCGCCTGTCAAGTTTCGTACCATTTGGACTTCGTTTGATACTCCAACGGTTAACCGAGGGACCGAAAAGGCCTCGTGTGTGTTGCAGCCCAACACCCCTCCATTTTGACCCAAAACCCACTTGAACCTCCTCCATCATATCGGTCGTTCGATCACGATCGCGTGGCAGAAAACCGCACCTCATTTGGACTCTCCTAGCTCCCTCTACCTATAAATATGCCCTCCCCGTCCATTTTCGCGGACGAAACCCTAGTCTACCACCTCCCCGCGCCGCCGGACGCGTTCTCACCGCGCCGGACATGTCCACCGCGCCCCTCCACGTCACTCCGTCCAATGGGAGGCCGCCACATCATCGCCACCGCCGCGTGCAACCAGTCCCGCGCCGCCACATCATCAGGGGCACCCACATCGCCGCGCGGGCCCGTCAGGCCCATCGCCAGCCCGCCCCGGGCCGCGCCGGGCCCGAGGAGACCCGCAGCCTCGCCGCCGCCACAGCGCCTCCTGCCGGCCACCGGGACCTCGCCGGAGGCCGCGACCCCGCCGCCACATCGCCGGACTTCGCCGCATCTCCGCCGCCCTCGCGCGCCTCTCCTCGTGCGCTCCGCCGCCTTCTCGCCGGGCCGTGCCCGAGGCCGTCGTCGCCGGCGCCGCCTTCATCGGAGCTCGCCGCGCCGCCGCAAGCACCATTGCTGCGCCGTGCCGCCCACCTTCGGCCGCCGCCGCCAAGGGTGCCATGACCCGCTGCCTCCACGTCACCGTGTCCCTCCGCCTTCTCGTCGCCGGCCTCTTGCCTCATCGCCGGAACCGCGCCGGAGTTTGCCGGAGATCTCTCCGGCCGGATCCACTCGGGCTGGACGAGATCCACCAATCCCGCCATCCAAACGCCTCCCCGCATCCCGGATCTTGCCATCCCGCACCATCTCGTCCGCCCGTTGACTTTTCCCGAAGAGGTTAAAATTTCACTAAGTCCCCGAAATTTCCATGTTTCATATGGCCATGTTCATCGTGCCGTAACTCCGCACCCGTAGCTCCGATTCGTGTATCAAAATGTTCGTCTCAGAGAGTACATCATTTCATCTCATTGCATCATTTTCATTTTAGTTCATCTTGATGCCCGAAATGCTGTTAGAACGGTGCTACTTGAGATAATTGTCAGATCTACTGCTCCATTTAGATATTTGTCATTTTTGCCATGATTATTGTGTGCATGATATGCCCTGGTGCTCTACATATGTTTTGTTAAGGGTTTTGCCATCTTTCCAGAGGTGCAACCCATGTATTTTTGTGATGTGTGTGGTGACTAGCACAAGCTTGCAAAGTGAGGCACTTGGTAATGCTGATTTCAGGGACTTAGCATTTCCACTAAGTCCTTGAGCTGTTTATCCCATATGGTCATATGTTCATGTTGTTTCCTAGTGATCCGTGCCTCTTTTGAGGATGATCAGTAAGGATGTTTTGTTAATCTTGTAGTGCTCTATCCATCCATGTCTTTGTTTGCATTTATGGAGCACCCTAGCTTGAGTCAATCGAGCTCTACTTTTGCTATTTCGTGAATCTGGGCAGATTGTCTACTTGTTAGTGATTTTGCCGAGGATGTTGTAGTTGATCGGTGCATGCCATCTTATTGTTCTTGCCATGTATAGCTTGTATAATGTGTATTCTTGATGGGTGTATGCTTAGATTGTCATGCCTTGCTCTGTAGTGAGTGCATCGAGTCTGTGATCCCTTTTGGCTCAAGGTTACCAAGGGATTTTTGTTAAGCTCTTTGAGTAGCTCCATGCCATGCTTTACTTTGCCATGTTCAGGTCCTGTAGCATATTGTTTTCTTGCTCCAAAGAGTGCTATCTGATCTGAAATTCCAGACAAGTGTTAATTTCACTAAGTCTGAAATATGTTTACCAAATGCATTTTTCCATGCTTGTTTGAACCTGTTAATGGATGAATTGGCCGTAGCTCAGTGTTCATCTTTTGTTAAGCATCATGAATGGATTCCAGCCATGTATTTTGTTGCCATGTTTGGGTGTTGTAGCATGTTTATCTCATTGCATTTAGATGGCTACTTGCTATAAATCGCAGACCGGTGCCATATTTGAATTGCTTGCCATTTCCAAATCGTAACTCCGATTCCGGTGATCTTTATATCGTTTTCAAGCGATTTCATCTCATCTTTCCAGTGGCACACTTGGATTTCCATGTTGAGGCCAGGTTCATGCATTCCCTTGCAAATCATGCATATGCATCGCATACCGCATCTCGCATATCATACCATGTTCATGTGTTGGTTGTTTACTATGTTGTGTGCTTCTTTCCGGTGTTTGCTTCTTTGGGTTGGTTCCGGTAACATCGCGGTTGTGAGGACCCGTTCGTCTACGTCCGTTTGTCTTCTTCATGGACTCGTTCTTCTTCCTTGCGGGATTTCAGGCAAGATGACCATACCCTCGAAATCACTTCTATCTTTGCTTGCTTAGTTGCTCGCTCTTTTGCTATGCCTATGCTGCGATACCTACCACTTGCTTTTCATGCCTCCCATATTGTTGAACCAAGCCTCTAACCCACCTTGTCCTAGCAAACCGTTGTTTGGCTATGTTACCGCTTTGCTCAGCCCCTCTTATAGCGTTGTTAGTTGCAGGTGAAGATTGAAGTTTGTTCCTTGTTGGAACATGGAGATGTTGTTCCTTGTTGGAACATGTTTACTTGTCGGGATATCACATTATATCTTATTTAATTAATGCATCTATATACTTGATAAAGGGTGGAAGGCTCGGTCTTATGCCTGGTATTTTGTTCCACTCTTGCCACCCTAGTTTCCGTCATATCGATGTTATGTTCCCGGATTTTGCGTTCCTTACGCAGTTGGGTTATAATGGGAACCCCTTGACAGTTTTCTTTGAATAAAACTCCTCCAGCAAGGCCCAACCTTGGTTTTACCATTTGCCCCCTAGCCTTTTTCCCTTGGGAGTAGTGCATCCCGAGGGTCATCTTTATTTTAACCACCCCGGGCCAGTGCTTGTCTAAGTGTTGGTCCGAACTAGAGTCCTTTGCAGCGCCACCTCGGGGAAACTTGAGGGCTGGTTTTAGTTGTACGGAGCGCTCATCCGGTGTTGCCCTGAGAACGAGATATGTGCAGCTCCTATCAGGATGTCGGCGCATCAGGCGGTCTTGCTGGACTTGTTTTACCATTGTCGAAATGTCTTGTAACCGGGATTTCGAGTCTGATCGGGTCTTCCCGCTAGAAGGTCTATTCCTTCGTTGACCGTGAGAGCTTGTCATGGGCTAAGTTGGGACACCCCTGCAGGGAGTTGAACTTGCGAAAGCCGTGCCCACGGTTATGGGCAGATGGGAATTCTTTAATGTCCGGTTGTAGATAACTTGAACCTTAACTTAATTAAAATGGGTCAACTACGTGTGTAACTGTGATGGTCTCTTTCCGGCGGTGTCCGGGAAGTGAACACGGTGTTGGAGTTATGTTCGACGTAGGTTGTTCTAGGATCACTTCTTGATCATAGTTCTTCGTTCGTGCTTTGCCTTCTCTTCTCGCTCTCTTTTGCGAATATGTTAGCCACCACATATGCTAGTCGCTTGCTGCAGCTCCACCTCATACCTCTACCTTACCCATAAGCTTAAATAGTCTTGATCGCGAGGGTACGAGATTGCTGAGTCCCCATGGCTCACAGATACTTCCAAAACCAGCTTGCAGGTGCCGATGATGCCATTCCAGGTGACACAACCAAGCTCAGGAGGAGCTCGATGAAGATCTTGTCCTTTATGTCGTTTCGTTCTAGTTGATCAATAGTGGAGCCCAGTTGGGGTCGATCGGGGACCTTGTCGCATTCGGGGTTCATCTTTTATTTTGGTTCCGTAGTCGGGCCTTGATTGTATTTGGATGTTGTAATGCTTTATTCATGTAATTGTGTGAAGTGGCGATTGTGAGCCAACTATGTATCTTTTTCCCCTATTGGATTACATGGGTTGTGTGAAGATTACCTCACTTGCGACATTGCTTTCAATGCGATTATGCCTCTAAGTCGTGCTTCGACACGTGGGAGATATAGCCGCATCGAGGGTGTTACAAGTTGGTATCAGAACCTTCCCCGACCTTAGGAGCCCCACTGATTGATCGTTTTAGCGGCCGAGTTGTGTCTAGAAAAATGTTTTGAGTCATTTAGGAATTATATACCGGAGAGTTTAGGTATTCTTTTTACTTCCTAGTATCCTCATCGCTCTGGTAAGGCATCCTGACGTAGAGTTTTGACTCTTCTCTTCTCAAATTTCACTAAAAAAAAATTTAGGATCACGCGGGTATCTTGGAATCGTTCCGATGGTTTTGTGACGAGAACATTGTCTTGGTGCCTCCTGTCAGGGGTTTTGTGGAAGTGTCCCGGGGAGTTGAGCTCTGAGGTGTTGTCGTCACAATTTTATCGTTGCAGTTCTGGAATACCTGAGTTTAGTTTGCCGACATCGAAAATCTCTTTTATGCAGTTCGTTGGTGAGATAACCTCGACGCCACCCAGTACTGGGGCGGGAGTTCGGGAGTATTGCCATAACTCGTATAACAGATGCTTTTCGAAGGTTGAGGTAGATGATTTCCTAAGGTTTCTTGGTTATGTGTTGAAGGATGGATACAGCTGGATGTAGGATTTGCTAGTTTGGGTGAGATATTATGCTTCCCCTGTATCCCCAAGACCTGATTGCATAACCGGAAAATTTCGGGAGTTTATAAGTGGGAATTCAAGTAGCTCGTAGGATATCTTTCCGATAGATGTATGATATGAAATTGGGGTTCGACGTCTAGTGGTCCGCCTATTCACGGTTGGTTTTACAGTGGTATCGTTGTGTCTTAAAGAGTCCTTGGCTATGCCGACTCGAGGACGCTTCGTATGTCATGTGCACTGCCTTGTACATGATGGTGCTGTACGATCGAGCCCGTGTAGGCCCCACCACGAAAACTTCGGACGGAATCTCTATCATATGTTTGTTCCGGCTGATTCCGCAAGCCAATCCTTTGTTTTGTTTTTGAGTTGTGGTATTCGAGTTGCTTCGAAGTCAAATGTGGATTCCATACCTGTCCCATATGGTGTTCTCATACTCCGATGTGGATACCAATCCTTCTTGATCATCAAGATTGTTTTCGTCAATCCTTTTTAATCGGCTGGCTTCTCTTCAAGTGGATCCGATCATTGCAACATCCGCAAGTTTCAATCTCAGCTTTCTCTATGGTGTTCGTTTCATCCATCCCAAGTTGCATTTGTTTTACCGCCCACCCACCCTTTTTCGTGAAGGACTCAGATTTCTTAATCGAGTATCCATATTATTGATGTGAAGCCTCTCCATTCTTTTTCTATCAATATTCTTATCCGGTGATTCTCATGAAGATTCTAACGGAGCTTCTAGTTCGTCACTATTCATTCTTTTTCTTTCTCCGGTGGATTTAATTCAAGCTTTGTTCATCATATCTTTTTTCCTCTTTTCAATACCTTTTCTTACCGGTGCAATTCTTAATCATTCACTTCTCGCTATTCAATTGTTCCGGAGTGCTGAAGATATCCCGAAGATTCGTGTTTTCCACTCTACATTCATTCAAGCTATTTCGAGGTCTTATCTTATTCAAGCCATTTATTCCAACCGGTGCAATCTCTCCTTCAAATCATTCAACAGTGTTTTCTTTTGAGTGGGCCCTAACCCACATGTCTTTTCCCAGGATCTTACCTGACTCTTCTTATTTTTCCCGGAGCTATCCTAAATTCTTTTCGAAGTTTGACGTAAGAATGATTTATCATCAGTCAAATGTCTTCTCCAAGATCTTCCAAATTATTTTCATCGTTGGCTCAACCTCTTCGTTTTGGTTCTTCCGGAGTGTCTAAATAATTCTTGGTGGTGTTTCTCGTCGCCATTCTCAACATTTAAGGACCAAGGAATAATTTTCTCTTCAATCATATCCATTCTCTTCAAGATTCGTGATTCTAGCTTGTTGCCATTCTCTCGTAATTGTTTTGATCGTGAGAATTCTTTTCACCTATCCGGAGTAATTCAAGAGTCTTCTCAGTTTGTTATCCGGAGTCCATCAATTCAGGTTTATTCATTCTCAGCTGTCAGTTATCATTCTCCTATCTTGCCGGTGCATCAATCAAATATCCTCTAATCAGTTCTTGATCTTTTCGTTCTGATGTATCTAAATCCACTCAAGCTTCTTCGTTCATTTGATAATTCTTTCCGGTGTTTCTTTATCTTTTCTTCGCTCATTTTCAATTCTTACGGTGGTTCGTTCAAGACTTCTCTTCCTTCGTTATCAGATCAATTTATTTGTTATTTCAATCCTACCGGTGTGCATTGAAGACCTTCCCAAGTTTGCGCTATATCTATCTTAATCCTTGCAACGAGAATAAGTAGTATGCCAAATCCGTTGCTTGTCATCAATTTAATTGATGAAGGATGAGCATAACATAATTCTTATTCTTGATTCACCCAAATGTTTAATTTCCTATTTCGGAGGCTCATCAAATTCTCGGTTTCATTTGTTCATCTTCCTTTTCCCGGAGTTCCAAGCTCTCTCAATTTTCTTGTCATGAAGATCCATCTAATCATTGCAAGTCTTCATGTTGTGTTTTCAACTTCTCTTTCATTTCAATTGATCATTTCTTTTGTTACGGAGTTTCTTCTTGGAGGCTAGACATGATGGTTCACCAAGGATTTAATTCCTTCTCGAAGTGTTCATCGAGATTCTTTTCAGAGGAGCTCAAGAATTCTTTATCTTGCATTTTAAAGTGTACTTCTTTCAACCGTATCATTGGAGGTGGTATTATGTCATTCTTGATAATTTGGATTCATGTGTCATGATTCACATGTTGTTAGGAATGAGGTATTTTAAATCCATCAATCTCGTCATTGGAGTTACCTTGGTTATATTTCACCTAAAGCCTTCTCTAAGGTTTGTTGCTATTATGGTGCTTATTAATGACCCAAGTTCTTCTTTTATCCTCCCGGTGATATAGCTTTCTCGTCTCCTTGTTCATATCTATCCAATCTATTGTTTCAGCTAGCGACATAATTTCACCTCATAATTTTGGGATGTTTTCCATAAGCCCACTACAAGCTTATTCGTTTCATTGTTGGTGTTCCAAAAACTCCGTTCGACCCTTCTCCTAAAGATGCCTTGTCGATCTCTTTTGTGGCAGATGTTGGCATTTTCCCCGTTGTCCGTTTTCAATGATCTAACTTCTATTCTTGTCTTCCGGAGGCATTGTGATGTTGCTCTCTTCAACCCATCTTTTCGTTTTGTCAGGATCATGTTCTTTTCTTGGTTTATCCATTTAACCGGAGTGTCATACCCTCTTTTCATGTTCTTCCCATTTTATCAACTTTTGCCCCTTTTCAACCGGAGTGCCGTCTGAAATCGTTCTTACCCATTGTGTCATTCTTTCATTAGTTCCGAAGACAGTATGTTGTTGATCTCATCAAGCATCCTCTCATCTTGTCAAGTTCTTGTTAATTCCTTCCATTTGCAGTCGGAGTGCTGTCCAAATTATATCATTCTTAATCATTCTCTATCTTGTTTTTAACCGGAGTGGTTTCAATATATATCTTACCCTTCAACCTCAAGGTTTTTCGCAATGTTCTTTGTTCCTCTCTTCTAGCGGACTGTTTTCAACTTCGTTCATCTCAGTTGTATTCTTTTCTCGAAACGCCTTAACCTTTCAAGATTCATCGGTTTCACTCGTTTGTGAAAGAAGCAACTTAGTTTTACCTCTGCTCTTCCTCTTCCTTTTCCCTCCGGTGCCATTCTAGATCTCGGGACGAGATCCCCTCGTAGTGGTGGAGTGTTGTAATGCCCCGAGACCGACGTGCCAGGTGTCGTCCAGTTATTTTCTGTTGTTGCCTTGTCATTGCTTGTGTGTCATGCATTGCATATCATGTCATCATGTGCATTTCTTTTGCATACGTGTTCGTCTCATGCATCCGAGCATTTTCCCCGTTGCCAGTTTTGCATTCCGGCGCTTCGTTCTCCTCCGGTGGTCATTTCTATCTTCTTCTCGTGTGTGGAGATTAAACATTTCCGGATTGGACTGAGACTTGCCAAGCGGCCTTGGTTTACTACCGGTAGACCGCCTGTCAAGTTTCGTACCATTTGGACTTCGTTTGATACTCCAACGGTTAACCGAGGGACCGAAAAGGCCTCGTGTGTGTTGCATCCCAACACCCCTCCATTTTGACCCAAAACCCACTTGAACCTCCTCCATCATCTCAGTCGTTCGATCACGATCGCGTGGCCGAAAACCGCACCTCATTTGGACTCTCCTAGCTCCCTCTACCTATAAATATGCCCTCCCCGTCCATTTTCGCGGACGAAACCCTAGTCTACCACCTCCCCGCGCCGCCGGACGCGTCCTCACCGCGCCGGACATGTCCACCGCGCCCCTCCACGTCGCTCCGTCCAATGGGAGGCCGCCACATCATCGCCACTACCGCGTGCAACCAGTCCCGCGCCGCCACATCATCAGGGGCACCCACATCACCGCGCGGGCCCGTTAGGCCCATCGCCGACCCGCCCCGGGCCGCGCCGGGCCCTAGGAGACCCGCAGCCTCGCCGCTGCCACAACGCCTCCCGCCGGCCACCCGGACCTCGCCGGAGGCTGCGAACCCGCCGCCACATCGCCGGACTTCGCCGCATCTCCGCCGCCCTCACGCGCCTCTCCTCCCGCGCTCTGCCGCCTTCTCGCCGGGCCGTGCCCGAGGCCGTCGTCGTCAGTGCCGCCTTCATCGGAGCTCGCCGCGCCGCCGCAAGCAACATTGCTACGCCGCGCCGCCCACCTTCGGCCGCCGCCGCCAAGGGTGCCATGACCCGCTGCCTCCACGTCACCGTGTCCTTCCGCCTCCTCGTCGCCGGCCTCTTGCGTCATCGCCGGAACCGCGCCGGAGTTCGTCAGAGATCTCTTCGGCCGGATCCACTCGGGCTGGACGAGATCCACCAATCCCGTCATCCAAACGCCTTCCCGCGTCCCGGATCTCGCCATCCCGCACCATCTCGTCCGCCCGTTGACTTTTCCCGGAGAGGTTAAAATTTCACTAAGTCCCCAAAATTTCCATGTTTCATATGGCCATGTTCATCGTGCCGTAACTCCGCATCCGTAGCTCCGATTCGTGTATCAAAATGTTCGTCTCAGAGAGTACATCATTTCATCTCGTTGCATCATTTTCATTTGAGTTCATCTTGATGCCCGAAATGCTGTTAGAACAGTGCTACTTGAGATAATTGTCAGATCTGCTGCTCCATTTAGATATTTGTCATTTTTGCCATGATTATTGTGTGCATGATATGCCCTGGTGCTCTACGTATGTTTTGTTAAGGGTTTTGCCATCTTTCCAGAGGTGCAACCCATGTATTTTTGTGATGTGTGTGGTGACTAGCACAAGCTTACAAAGTGAGGCACTTGGTAATGCTGATTTCAGGGACTTAGCATTTCCACTAAGTCCTTGAGCTGTTTATCTCATATGGTCATATGTTCATGTTGTTTCCTAGTGATCCGTGCCTCTTTTGAGGATGATCAGTAAGGATGTTTTGTTAATCTTGTAGTGCTCTATCCATCCATGTCTTTGTTTGCATTTATAGAGCACCCTAGCTTGAGTCAATCGAGCTCTACTTTTGCTATTTCGTGAATCTGGGCAGATTGTCTACTTGTTAGCGATTTTGCCGAGGATGTTGTAGTTGATCGGTGCATGCCATCTTATTGTTCTTGCCATGTATAGCTTGTATTATGTGTATTATTGATGGGTGTATGCTTAGATTGTCATGCCTTGCTCTGTAGTGAGTGCATCGAGCTCGTAAACATGCCTACTTGATATCTGTTTCAGCATGCTCCAGTTTTCACTAAGTCTGTGATCTGATTATGTTTTTGCCATGTTCACATGCTTGCAATTGTATTTTCTAATCCCTTTTGGCTCAAGGTCACCAAGGGATTTTTGTTAAGCTCTTTGAGTAGCTCCATGCCATGCTTTACTTTGCCATGTTCAGGTCCTGTAGCATATTGTTTTCTTGCTCCAAAAAGTGCTATCTGATCTGAAATTCCAGACAAGTGTTAATTTCACTAAGTCTGAAATCTGTTTACCAAATGCATTTTTTCCATGCTTGTTTGAACCTGTTAATGGATGAATTGGCCATAGGTCAGTGTTCATCTTTTGTTAAGCATCATGAATGGATTCCAGCCATGTATTTTGTTGCCATGTTTGGGTGCTGTAGCATGTTCATCTCATTGCATTTAGATGGCTACTTGCTATAAATCGCAGACCGGTGCCATATTTGAATTGCTTGCCATTTCCAAACCGTAACTCCGATTCCGGTGATCTTTATATTGTTTTCAAGCGATTTCATCTCATCTTTCCAGTGGCACACTTGGATTTCCATGTTGAGGCCAGGTTCATGCATTCCCTTGCAAATCATGCATATGCATCGCATACCGCATCTCGCATATCATACCATGTTCATGTGTTGGTTGTTTACTATGTTGTGTGCTTCTTTCCGGTGTTTGCTTCTTCGGGTTGGTTCCGGTAATGTCGCGGTTGTGAGGACCCGTTCGTCTACGTCCGTTTGTCTTCTTCATGGACTCGTTCTTCTTCCTTGCGGGATTTCAGGCAAGATGACCATACCCTCGAAATGACTTCTATCTTTGCTTGCTTAGTTGCTCGCTCTTTTGCTATGCCTATGCTGCGATACCTACCACTTGCTTTTCATGCCTCCCATATGGTTGAACCAAGCCTCTAACCGACCCTGTCCTAGCAAACCGTTGTTTGGCTATGTTACCGCTTTGCTTAGCCCCTCTTATAGCGTTGTTAGTTGCAGGTGAAGATTGAAGTTTGTTCCTTGTTGGAACATGGAGATGTTGTTCCTTGTTGGAACATGTTTACTTGTCGGGATATCACATTATATCTTATTTAATTAATGCATCTATATACTTGGTAAAGGGTGGAAGGCTCGGCCTTATGCCTGGTGTTTTGTTCCACTCTTGCCGCCCTAGTTTCCGTCATATCGGTGTTATGTTCCCGGATTTTGCGTTCCTTACGCGGTTGGGTTATAATGGGAACCCCTTGACAGTTCGCTTTGAATAAAACTCCTCCAGCAAGGCCCAACCTTGGTTTTACCATTTGCCACCTAGCCTTTTTCCCTTGGGAGTCATGCATCCCGAGGGTCATCTTTATTTTAACCCCCCCCGGGCCAGTGCTTGTCTAAGTGTTGGTCCGAACTAGAGTCCTTTGCAGCGCCACCTCGGGGAAACTTGAGGGCTGGTTTTAGTTGTACGGAGCGCTCATCCGGTGTTTCCCTGAGAACGAGATATGTGCAGCTCCTATCAGGATGTCGGCGCATCAGGCGGTCTTGCTGGACTTGTTTTACCATTGTCGAAATGTCTTGTAACCGGGATTCCGAGTCTGATCGGGTCATCCCGCTAGAATGTCTATTCCTTCGTTGACCGTGAGAGCTTGTCATGGGCTAAGTTGGGACACCCCTGCAGGGATTTGAAGTTTCAAAAGTCGTGCCCGCGGTTATGGGCAGATGGGAATTTGTTAATGTCCGGTTGTAGATAACTTGAACCTTAACTTAATTAAAATGGGTCAACTGCGTGTGTAACCGTGATGGTCTCTTTCCGGCGGTGTCCGGGAAGTGAACACGGTGTTGGAGTTATGTTCGACGTAGGTTGTTCTAGGATCACTTCTTGATCATAGTTCTTCGTTCGTGCTTTGCCTTCTCTTCTCGCTCTCTTTTGCGAATATGTTAGCCACCACATATGCTAGTCACTTGCTGCAGCTCCACCTCATACCTCTACCTTACCCATAAGCTTAAATAGTCTTGATCGCGAGGGTACGAGATTGCTGAGTCCCCGTGGCTCACAGATACTTCCAAAACCAGCTTGCAGGTGCCGATGATGCCATTCCAGGTGACGCAACCAAGCTCAGGAGGAGCTCGATGAAGATCTTGTCCTTTGTGTCGTTTCGTTCTAGTTGATCAGTAGTGGAGCCCAGTTGGGGTCGATCGGGGACCTTGTCGCATTCGAGGTTCTTCTTTTATTTTGGTTCCGTAGTCGGACCTTGATTGTATTTGGGTGTTGTTATGCTTTATTCATGTAATTGTTTGAAGTGGCGATTGTGAGCCAACTATGTATCTTTTTCCCCTATTGTATTACATGGGTTGTGTGAAGATTACCTCACTTGCGACATTGCTTTCAATGCGGTTATGCCTCTAAGTCGTGCTTCGACACGTGGGAGATATAGCCGCATCGAGGGCGTTACAAGTTGGTATCAGAGCCTTCCCCGACCTTAGGAGCCCCACTGATTGATCGTTTTAGCGGCCGAGTTGTGTCTAGAAAAATGTTTTGAGTCATTTAGGAATTATATATCGGAGAGTTTAGGAATTCTTTTTACTTCCCAGTATCCTCATCGCTCTGGTAAGGCATCCTGACGTAGAGTTTTGACTCTTCTCTTCTCAAATTTCACTAAAAAAAATTTTAGGATCACGCGGGTGTCTTGGAATCGTTCTGATGGTTTTGTGACGAGAACATTGTCTTGGTGCCTCCTTTCAGGGGTTTTTTGGAAGTGTCCCGGGGAGTTGAGCTCTGAGGTGTTGTCGTCACAATTTTATCGTTGCAGTTCTGGAATACCTGAGTTTAGTTCGCCGACATCGAAAATCTCTTTTATGCAGTTCGTTGGTGAGATAACCTCGACGCCACCCAGTACTGGGGAGGGAGTTCGGGAGTATTGCCATAACTTGTATAACAGATGCTTTTCGAAGGTTGAGGTAGATGATTTCCTAAGGTTTCTTGGTTATGTGTCGAAGGATGGATACAACTGGATGTAGGATTTGCTAGTTTGGGTGAGATATTATGCTTCCCCTGTATCCCCAACACCTGATTGCATAACCGGAAAATTTCGGGAGTTTATAAGTGGGAATTCAAGTAGCTCGTAGGATATCTTTCCGATAGATGTATGATATGAAATTGGGGTTCGACGTCTAGTGGTCCGCCTATTCACGGTTGGTTTTACAGTGGTATCGTTGTGTCTTAAAGAGTCCTTGGCTATGCCGACTCGGGGACGCTTCGTATGTCATGTGCACTGCCTTGTACATGATGGTGCTGTACGATAGAGCCCGTGTAGGCCCCACCACGAAAACTTCGGACGAAATCTCTATCATATGTTTGTTCCGGCTGATTCCGCAAGCCAATCCTTTGTTTTGTTTTTGAGTTGTGGTATTCGAGTTGCTTCGAAGTCAAATGTGGATTCCATACCTGTCCCATATGGTGTTCTCATACTCCGATGTGGATACCAATCCTTCTTGATCATCAAGATTCTTTTCGTCAATCCTTCTTAACCGGCTTGCTTCTCTTCAAGTGGATCCGATCATTGCAACATCCGCAAGTTTCAATCTCAGCTTTCTCTACGGTGTTCGTTTCATCCATCCCAAGTTGCATTTGTTTTCCCGCCCACCCACCCTTTTTCGTGAAGGACTCAGATTTCTTAATCGAGTATCCATCTTATTCATGTGAAGCCTCTCCATTCTTTTTCTATCAATATTCTTATCCGGTGATTCTCATGAAGATTCTAACGGAGCTTCTAGTTCGTCACTTTACATTCTTTTTCTTTCTCCGGTGGATTTAATTCAAGCTTTGTTCATCATATCTTTTTCCTCGTTTCAATACCTTTTCTTACCGGTGCAATTCTTAATCATTCACTTCTCGCTATTCAATTGTTCCGGAGTGCTGAAGATATCCCGAAGATTCGTGTTTTCCACTCTACATTCGTTCAAGCTATTTCGAGGTCTTATCTTATTCAAGCCATTTATTCCAACCGGTGCAATCTCTCCTTCAAATCATTCAACGGTGTTTTCTTTTGAGTGGGCCCTAACCCACAGGTCCTTTCCCAGGATCTTACCTGACTCTTCTTATTTTTCCCGGAGCTATCCTAAATTCTTTTCGAAGTTTGACGTAAGAATGATTTATCATCAGTCAAATGTCTTCTCCAAGATCTTTCAAATTATTTTCATCGTTGGCTCAACCTCTTCGTTTTGGTTCTTCCGGAGTGTCTAAATAATTCTTGGTGGTGTTTCTCGTCGTCATTCTCAACATTTAAGGACCAAGGAATAATTTTCTCTTCAATCATATCCATTCTCTTCAAGATTCGTGATTCTAGCTTGTTGCCATTCTCTCGTAATTGTTTTGATCGTGAGAATTCTTTTCACCTATCCGGAGTAATTCAAGAGTCTTCTCAGTTTGTTATCCGGAGTCCATCAATTCAGGTTTATTCATTCTCAGTTGTCAGTTATCATTCTCCTATCTTGCCGGTGCATCAATCAAATATCCTCTAATCAGTTCTTGATCTCTTCGTTCTGATGTATCTAAATCCCCTCAAGCTTCTTCGTTCATTTGATAATTCTTTCTGGTGTTTCTTTATCTTTTCTTCGCTCATTTTCAATTCTTACGGTGGTTCGTTCAAGACTTCTCTTCCTTTGTTATCATATCAATTTATTTGTTATTTCAATCCTACCGGTGGTGCATTGAAGACCTTCCCAAGTTTGCGCTATATCTATCTTAATCCTTTCAACGAGAATAAGTAGTATGCCAAATCCATTGCTTGTCATCAATTTAATTGATGAAGGATGAGCATAACATAATTCTTATTCTTGATTCACCCAAATGTTTAATTTCCTATTTCGGAGGCTCATCAAATTCTCGGTTTCATTTGTTCATCTTTCTTTTCCCGGAGTTCCAAGCTCTCTCAATTTTCTCGTCATGAAGATCCACTAATCATTGCAAGTCTTCATGTTGTGTTTTCAACTTCTCTTTCATTTCAATTGATCATTTCTTTTGTTATCGGAGTTTCTTCTTGGAGGCTATACATGATGGTTCACCAAGGATTTAATTCCTTCTCGAAGTGTTCATCGAGATTCTTTTCAGAGGAGCTCAAGAATTCTTTATCATGCATTTTTAAAGTGTACTTCTTTCAACCGTATCATTGGAGGTGGTATTATGTCATTCTTGATAATTTGGATTCATGTGTCATGATTCACATGTTGTTAGGAATGAGGTATTTTAAATCCATCAATCTTGTCATTGGAGTTACCTTGGGTTATATTTCACCTAAAGCCTTATCTAAGGTTTGTTGCTATTAGGGTGCTTATTAACGACCCATTTCTTCTTTTATCCTCCCGGTGATATAGCTTTCTCGTCTCCTTGTTCATATTATCCAATCTATTGTTTCAGCTAGCGACAGAATTTCACCTCATAATTTTGGGATGTTTTCCATAAGCCCACTACAAGCTTATTCGTTTGTTTGTTGGTGTTCCAACAACTCCGTTCGACCCTTCTCATAAAGATGCCTTGTCTATCTCTTTTGTGGCAGATGTTGGCATTTTCCCCGTTGTCCGTTTTCAATGATCTAACTTCTATTCTTGTCTTCCGAAGGCATTGTGATGTTGCTCTCTTCAACCCATCTTTTCGTTTTGTCAGGATCGTGTTCTTTTCTTGGTTTATCCATTTAACCGGAGTGTCATACCCTCTTTTCATGTTCTTCCCATTTTATCAACTTTTGCCCCTTTTCAACCAGAGTGCCGTCTGAAATCGTTCTTACCCATTGTGCCATTCTTTCATTTGTTCCGAAGGCAGTATGTTGTTGATCTCATAAAGCATCCTCTCATCTTGTCAAGTTCTTGTTAATTCCTTCCATTTGCAGTCGAAGTGCTGTCCAAATTATATCATTCTTAATCATTCTCTATCTTGTTTTTAATCGGAGTGGTTTCAATATATATCTTGCCCTTCAACCTCAAGGTTTTCGCAATGTTCTTTGTTCCTCTCTTCTAACGGACTGTTTTCAACTTCGTTCATCTCAGTTGTATTCTTTTCTCGAAATGGCTTAACCTTTCAAGATTCATCGGTGTCACTCGTTTGTCAAAGAAGCAACTTAGTTTTACCTCTGCTCTTCCTCTTCCTTTTCCCTCCGGTGCCATTCTAGATCTCGGGACGAGATCCCCTCGTAGTGGTGGAGTGTTGTAACGCCCCGAGACCGATGTGCCAGGTGTAGTCCAGTTATTTGCTGTTGTTGCCTTGTCATTGCTTGTGTGTCATGCATTGCATATCATGTCATCATGTGCATTTCTTTTGCATACGTGTTCGTCTCATCCATCCGAGTATTTTCCCCGTTGCCAGTTTTACATTCCGGCGCTTCGTTCTCCTCCGGTGGTCATTTCTATCTTCTTCTCATGTGTGGAGATTAAACATTTCCAGATTGTACCGAGACTTTCCAAGCGGCCTTGGTTTACTACCGGTAGACCGCCTGTCAAGTTTCGTACCATTTGGACTTCGTTTGATACTCCAACGGTTAACTGAGGGACCGAAAAGGCCTCGTGTGTGTTGCAGCCCAACACCCCTCCATTTTGACCCAAAACCCACTTGAACCTCCTCCATCATCTCGGTCGTTCGATCACGACCGCGTGGCCGAAAACCGCACCTCATTTGGACTCTCCTAGCTCCCTCTACCTATAAATATGCCCTCCCCGTCCATTTTCACGAACGAAACCCTAGTCTACCACCTGCCCGCGCCGCCAGACGCGTCCTCACCGCGCCGGACATGTCCACCGCGCCCCTCCATGTCGCTCCGTCCAATGGGAGGACGCCACATCATCGCCGCCACCGCGTGCAACCAGTCCCGCACCACTAGATCATCAGGGGCGCCCACATCGCCGCGCGGGCCCGTCAGGCCCATCCCCGGCCCGCCCTGGGCCGCTCCGGGCCCGAGGAGACCCGCAGCATCGCCGCCGCCACAGCGCCTCCCGCCGGCCACCCGGACCTCGCCGGAGGCCGCGACCCCGCTGCCACATCGCCGGACTTCGCCGCATCTCCGCCGCCCTCGCGCGCCTCTCCTCCCGCGCTCCGCCGCCTTCTCGCCGGGCCGTGCCCGAGGCCGTCGTCGCCGGCGCCGCCTTCATCGGAGCTCGCCGCGCCTCCGCAAGCACCATTGCTGCGCCGCGCCGCCCACCTTCGGCCGCCACCGCCAAGGGTGCCATGACCCGCTGCCTCCACGTCACCATGTCCCTCCGCCTCCTCATCGCCGGCCTCTTGCGTCATCGCCGGAACCGCGCCGGAGTTCGCCGGAGATCTCTCCGGACGGATCCACTCGGGCTGGACAAGATCCACCAATCCCATCATCCAAATGCCTCCCCGCGTCCCGGATCTCGCCATCCCGCACCATCTCGTCCGCCCATTGACTTTTCCCAGAGAGGTTAAAATTTCACTAAGTCCCCGAAATTTCCATGTTTCATATGGCCATGTTCATCATGCCGTAACACCGCATCCGTAGCTCCGATTCATGTATCAAAATGTTCGTCTCAGAGAGTACATCATTTCATCTCATTGCATCATTTTCGTTTGAGTTCATCTTGATGCCCGAAATACTGTTAGAACAGTGCTCCTTGAGATAATTGCCAGATCTGCTGCTCCATTTAGATATTTGTCATTTTTGCCAGATCTGCTGCTCCGTTTAGATAATTGCCAGATATGCCCTGGTGCTCTACATATGTTTTGTTAAGGGTTTTGCCATCTTTCCAGAGGTGAAACCCATGTATTTTTGTGATGTGTGTGGTGACTAGCACAAGCTTGCAAAGTGAGGCACTTGGTAATGCTGATTTTAGGGACTTAGCATTTCCACTAAGTCCTTGAGCTGTTTATCTCATATGGTCATATGTTCATGTTGTTTCCTAGTGATCCGTGTTCATCTTGTAGTGCTCTATCCATCCATGTCTTTGTTTGCATTTATGGAGCACCCTAGCTTGAGTCAATCGAGCTCTACTTTTGTTATTTCGTGAATCTGGGCAGATTGTCTACTTGTTAGCGATTTTGCCGAGGATGTTGTAGTTGATCGGTGCATGCCATCTTATTGTTCTTGCCATGTATAGCTTGTATAATGTGTATTCTTGATGGGTGTATGCTTAGATTGTCATGCCTTACTCTGTAGTGAGTGCATCGAGCTCGTAAACATGCCTACTTGATATCTGTTTCAGCATGCTCTAGTTTTCACTAAGTCTGTGATCTGATTATGTTTTTGCCATGTTCACATGCTTGCAATTGTATTTTCTGATCCCTTTTGGCTCAAGGTCACCAAGGGATTTTTGTTAAGCTCTTTGAGTAGCTCCATGCCATGCTTTACTTTGCCATGTTCAGGTCCTGTAGCATATTGTTTTCTTTCTCCAAAAAGTGCTATCTGATCTGAAATTCCAGACAAGTGTTAATTTCACTAAGTCTGAAATCTGTTTACCAAATGCATTTTTTCCATGCTTGTTTGAACCTGTTAATGGATGAATTCGCGGTAGCTCAGTGTTCATCTTTTGTTAAGCATCATGAATGGATTCCAGCCGTGTATTTTGTTGCCATGTTTGGGTGCTGTAGCATGTTCATCTCATTGCATTTAGATGGCTACTTGCTATAAATCGCAGACCGGTGCCATATTTGAATTGCTTGCCATTTCCAAACCGTAACTCCGAGTTCCGGTGATCTTTATATTGTTTTCAAGCGATTTCATCTCATCTTTCCAGTGGCACACTTGGATTTCCATGTTGAGGCCAGGTTCATGCATTCCCTTGCAAATCATGCATATGCATCGCATACCGCATCTAGCATATCATACCATGTTCATGTGTTGGTGGTTTACTATGTTGTGTGCTTCTTTCCGGTGTTTGCTTCTTCGGGTTGGTTCCGGTAACGTCGCGGTTGTGAGGACCCGTCCGTCTACGTCCGTTTGTCTTCTTCATGGACTCATTCTTCTTCCTTGCGGGATTTCAGGCAAGATGACCATACCCTCGAAATCACTTCTATCTTTGCTTGCTTAGTTGCTCGCTCTTTTGCTATGCCTATGCTGCGATACCTACCACTTGCTTTTCATGCCTCCCATATTGTTGAACCAAGCCTTTAACCCACCTTGTCCTAGAAAACTGTTGGTTGGCCATGTTACCGCTTTGCTCAGCCCCTCTTATAGCGTTGTTAGTTGCAGGTGAAGATTGAAGTTTGTTCCTTGTTGGAACATGGAGATGTTGTTCCTTGTTGGAACATGTTTACTTGTCGGGATATCACATTATATATTATTTAATTAATGCATCTATATACTTGGTAAAGGGTGGAAGGCTCGGCCTTATGCCTGGTGTTTTGTTCCACTCTTGCCGCCCTAGTTTCCGTCATATCGGTGTTATGTTCCCGGATTTTGCGTTCCTTACGCGTTTGGGTTATAATGGGAACCCCTTGATAGTTCGCTTTGAATAAAACTCCTCCAGCAAGGCCCAACCTTGGTTTTACCATTTGCCACCTAGCCTTTTTCCCTTGGGAGTCGCACATCCCGAGGGTCATCTTTATTTTAACCCCCCCGGGCCAGTGCTTGTCTAAGTGTTGGTCCGAACTAGAGTCCTTTGCAGCGCCACCTCGGGGAAACTTGAGGGCTGGTTTTAGTTGTACGGAGCGCTCATCCGGTGTTGCCCTGAGAACGAGATATGTGCAGCTCCTATCAGGATGTCAGCGCATCAGGCGGTCTTGCTGGACTTGTTTTACCATTGTCGAAATGTCTTGTAACCGGGATTCCGAGTCTGATCGGGTCTTCCCGCTAGAAGGTCTATTCCTTCGTTGACCGTGAGAGCTTGTCATGGGCTAAGTTGGGACACCCCTGCAGGGATTTGATCTTTCGAAAGCCATGCCCGCGGTTATGGGCAGATGGGAATTTGTTAATGTCCGGTTGTAGATAACTTGAACCTTAACTTAATTAAAATGGGTCAACTGCGTGTGTAACCGTGATGGTCTCTTTCTGGCGGTGTCCGGGAAGTGAACATTGTGTTGGAGTTATGTTCGACGTAGGTTGTTCTAGGATCACTTCTTGATCATAGTTCTTCGTTCGTGCTTTGCCTTCTCTTCTCGCTCTCTTTTGCGAATATGTTAGCCACCACATATGCTAGTCGCTTGCTGCAGCTCCACCTCATACCTCTACCTTACCCATAAGCTTAAATAGTCTTGATCGCGAGGGTACGAGATTGCTGAGTCCCCGTGGCTCACGGATACTTCCAAAACCAGCTTGCAGGTGCCGATGACGCCATTCCAGGTGACGCAACCAAGCTCAGGAGGATCTCGATGAAGATCTTGTCCTTTGTGTCGTTTCGTTCTAGTTGATCAGTAGTGGAGCCCAGTTGGGGTCGATCGGGGACCTTGTCGCATTCGGGGTTCTTCTTTTATTTTGGTTCCTTACTCGGACCTTGATTGTATTTGGATGTTGTAATGCTTTATTCATGTAATTGTGTGAAGTGGCGATTGTGAGCCAACTATGTATCTTTTTCCCCTATTATATTACATGGGTTGTGTGAATATTACCTCACTTGCGACATTGCTTTCAATGCGGTTATGCCTCTAAGTCGTGCTTCGACACGTGGGAGATATAGCCGCATCGAGGGCGTTACACAATGTTCCTAGCCAACTCATCAATCTTAAGCAATTTTTCTTCAATCAAAGCATTGAAATTCTTTTGCGAAGCAATAAATTATTTAATATTAGATTCAAAATCAGAGGGAATCTTATTATAATTTCCATAAGAATTGTTGTAGGAATTACCATAATTATTAGAGGAATTACTAGGATAAGGCCTAGGATTAAAATTTCCTCTATACGCGTTGTTACCAAAATTGTTCCTACCAACAAAATTCACATCCATAGATTCATTATTATTCTCAATCAAAGTAGACAAAGGCATGTCATTAGGATCAGAAGAAACACTTTTATTAGCAAATAATTTCATAAGTTCATCCATCTTTCCACTCAAAACATTAATTTCTTCTGTCGCATGCACTTTCTTATTAGTGGATCTTTCAGTTTGCCATTGAGAATAATTAACCATAATATTATCTAGGAGTTTAGTAGATTCTCCTAAAGTGATTTCCATAAAAGTGCCTCCCGTGGCCGAATCTAAAAGATTTCTAGAAGCAAAATTCAATCCAGCATAAAATTTTTGTATAATCATCCACAAATTTAAACCATGAGTAGGGCAATTACGTATCATTAATTTCATCCTCTCCCAAGCTTGTGCAACATGTTCATGATCAAGTTGCTTAAAATTCATAATGTCATTTCTAAGAGAGATGATCTTAGTGGGACAAAAATACTTAGAGATAAATGCATCTTTGCACTTATTCCATGAATCAACACTATTTTTAGGTAAAGACGATAACCAAGCTTTAGCACGATCTCTAAGCGAAAAAGGAAATAGCTTCAATTTAACAATATCATTATCCACATCTTTCTTCTTTTGCATATCACACAAATCAAAGAAGCTATTTAGATGGGCAGCGGCATCTTCACTAGGAAGGCCGGAAAACGGATCTTTCATGACAAGATTGAGCAAGGCAGCATTAATTTCACAAGATTCAGCATCGGTAAGAGGAGCAATCAGAGTGCTAATAAAATCATTGTTGTTGGTATTGGTAAAGTCACACAATTTAGTGTTATCTTGAGCCATCGAGATAAGCAAGCAATCCAACACACAAGCAAACAAGAAACGGGCAAAAAGAGGCAAATTGAGAAAGAGAGGGAGGATAGAGAGAGAGGGGGGCGAATAAAATGGCAAGGGTGAAGTGGGGGAGAGGAAAACGAGAGGCAAATGGCAAATAATGTAATGCGGGAGATAAGGGTATGTGATGGGTACTTGGTATGTTAACTTTTGCATAGACCTCCTCGGCAACGGCGCCAGAAATCCTTCTTGCTACCTCTTGAGCACTTGCGTTGGTTTTCCCTTGAAGAGGAAAGGGTGGTGTAGCAAAGTAGCGTAAGTATTTCCCTCAGTTTTGAGAACCAAGGTATCAATACAGTAGGAGGCTACGCGCAAGTCCCTCGCACCTACACAAAACAATTAAATCCTCACAACCAACGTGATAAGGGGTTGTCAATCCCTACACGGTCACTTACGAGAGTGAGATTTGATAGATATGATAAGATAATATTTTTGGTATTTTTATGATAAAGATGCAAAGTAAAATAAAAGCAATGAAAATAACTAACTATTGGAAGATTAATTTGATAGAAGATAGACCCGGGGGCCTTAGCTTTCACTAGTGGCTTCTCTCAAGAGCATAGATATTTTATGGTGGGTGAACGAATTACTGTTGAGCAATTGACATAATTGAGCATAGTTATGAGAATATCTAGGTATGATCATGTATATAGGCATCACGTCCGAGACAAGTAGACCGACTCCTGCCTGTATCTACTACTATTACTCCACACATCGACCGCTATCCAGCATGCATCTAGAGTATTAAGTTCATAAGAACAGAGTAACGCCTTAAGCAAGATGACATGATGTAGAGGAATAAATTCATGCAATATGATAAAAAAACATCATGTTATCCTCGATGGCAACAATACAATACGTGCCTTGCTTCCCCTACTATCACTGGGAAAGGACACCGCAAGATTGAACCCAAAGCTAAGCACTTCTCCCATTGCAAGAAAGATCAATCTAGTAGGCCAAACCAAACTGTAATTCGAAGAGACTTGCAAAGATAACCAATCATACATGAAAGAATTGAGAGAAGATTCAAATATTTTTCATAGATAAACTTGATCATAAACCCACAATTCATCGGTCTCAACAAACACACCGCAAAAGAAGATTACATCGAATAGATCTCCACAAGATAGGGGGAGAACTTTGTACTGAGATCCAAAAACAGAGAAGAGGCCATCTAGCTAATAACTATGGACCCGTAGGTCTGAGGTAGACTACTCACACTTCATCGGAGATGCTATGGTGTTGATGTAGAAGCCCTCCGTGATTGATGCCCCCTCCGACGGAGCTCCAGAACAGGCCCCAAGATGGGATCTCATGGATACAGAAAGTTACGGCGGTGGAATTAGGGTTTTGGCTCCGTATCTGATCGTTTGGGGGTACGTATGTATATATATGAGGAAGAAATACATCTGTGGAGCAACAAGGGGCCCACGAGGGTGGAGGGCGCGCCTGGGGGGTAGGCGCGCCCCCTACCTCGTGGCCTCCCTGTTAGTTGCTTGACATAGGGTCCAAGTCTCCTGGATCATGTTCGATGAGAAAATCACGTTCCCGAAGGTTTCATTCCGTTTGGACTCCGTTAGATATTCCTTTTCTTCAAAACCCTAAAATAGGCAAAAAAAATAGTATTTCTTGGCTGGGCCTCCGGTTAGTAGGTTAGTCCCAAAAATAATATAAAAGTGGATAATAAATCCCAATAATGTCCAAAACAGTAGATAATATAGCATGGATCAATCAAAAATTATAGATACCTTGGAGACGTATCAGGAGCCGGCGTCCATCTTATCATATGAATGTATTATTACCTTGACCCGGTGCACCCAATGGGTCGTGGAATCGCCTTCCTCTTGCTTGCAGTTAGTCAAGTCCACGATCGACATGGGCTGTTTACAGGTATCTTTAAAGTTCTGAATGAACCGGGCCTTTAACTCCGCCCATGAGCCGATGGAGTTGGGAGGCAACCCCTTTAACCAAGTACGAGTTGTTCCATCCAACATCATAGTGAAGTACTTGGCCATTGGTGCATCACTAACCTGTAGTAATTCCATTGCCATCTCATAACTTTCAATCCATGCCCCGGGCTGCAAATCTGCTGTGTAATTAGGCACCTTGTGAGGCCCCTTAAAGTCCTTTGGCAACCGCTCATTATGCAGAGCCGACACTAGACAAGACACACCTCCTGTCCTTGTAGTCGCACCTGCTTCAACAGAGGTTGCTGGATAAACTGGAAAAGCCTGGTGAGCCGCCAGCTCAGCCGCCTGTTGAACCGCCTGATCGGCCTCTTGACGGATCCTCTCCTGATTCGCCAAGTTAAGGGCTCCATCTTGCGCCGGGTTATACCTGCGTGGCTGGTTATGGCACTGAGCATTGCTTGACATGGCTGCTGAATCCATATGCCTGCTATAGCTTGGGCTCCAGCTCGGATGAGGGGTTGAATGGATCCGGTCTTGACTATAAGAGTATGACTCCTGCTGTGCCAGAGCTGTCTGAAGAAGATCTCTGACTCTTCGTGTTTCGATCGCCGTCGGGGAATCACCTTCCATGGGGAGAGCTGCCAGGCGTGCTGATGCAGCAATTAGGTTCTCCAAAGGATTGAAAAATGACCCGACGATGTTGGTGTATGGCGAGGCGGAGCCGTATTCACCCGTGGGGGTTCCATAGCTCGCGGCTGACCCACCGCTCCCGCCCCGAGTGTTGCAATCCGGTTGGTCTCCGGCGGGTTATTGGGCCCAGCCCCGGGTATGTGGAAGAGATTCCTAGGATCATAAGTTAGGGGCGGACGTGATTGAGTCTTCTGGTCCCTTCTCCTCATGACCTCATTTGACGCGTTTAGATTCATTGAAACCTGAAAAGCCTCCGATTGAAGTGGTTGAGCCCGGCGTCCAAAGCCGCCCGTTCCGCAACCATCTGGACGTCCTCTGCTGCCAAGTTCTCATTGGCTTGGGATATCTCCTCCCGTAACCGTGCCACCTCCGCATCATGCTGAGCTTTATCTGCCGGCTCAACCACGGCGGTTAACAAGGCCGTCATCTTATCCATAAGATCCATCAGTACCTGAGCCAGCGAGCGTGCAGGGTCTCCTAACCCGGTCGCGGCCGTCTCGGAGGTTATTGCTGCCGCAGCTGTAGAGTTTTGCACAGGCTGTGTACCAGTCACGAAGACCCCCGCCCTATTCGGTGACTCAAAGTGGTCCGGAATACTGCTGCCGTCGGAACAGCCCCCAAGCCCACCATCTGGTAGTTGATACAATGAATCTGTCTCGCCTGTGGACGAGTCACCGTCAGAACAGATGGCCGTCTCACCACCATCCACATATCCTTCAGAGAACTCCCCTTCGTGGATGCAACCCACGAAGGCATGCTTCATGGCGGGCTGAGTCGGGGCGGGTCTCGCACGCTGAGCCGTCTCGATGAGGTCGGTGCAGATGTCTGGCTCAGGGCTCGGCTCGCTGATCCGGGCGATGAAGACGTGGATTTCGCCGAAGGGGACCCGATACCCATACTCGATTGGGCCGGCGTCAGGGCCCTAGCCTTCTTCGTCAATGTAGAGCTTGGTGCGACGACTCTTGGTCATCCGGCCCATAGCGTATCCCTTGAGGCCTTCGAAGTTGCCATTTAAGAACTCAAATCCACCGTGCACTGGCCCCACGGTGGACGCCAACTTTTGTGGAATTGTCACGGCAGATGTCCTAGTGAAAGGACTTAGTCGTGGAGCCATCGCAACTAGGAAGCTTAAAGGGGTTAATCGGGACAAAGGACACGAGAGGTTTATACTGGTTCGGCCCCTTGTGGTGAAGGTAAGGCCTAGTCCAGTTGTTGTGGTATTTCTAGGTTTCGATGACCAAGGAGCGTAATCTGCTAGCTTGGCTCTCAATCTCTTGTTTCTTTTTCTAAGCCACTGCCGGGTCGTCCCCTTATATACACGGGTAGAAGCCTGGCGGCCTATAGAGTCCCGGCCGTCTCATATAACGTGTCTAGCTCGGTGACTTCTTTTACATGCCTTTCTTTACAAGTCTTAACTATACATGGCAGTTTACAATTACAGGCCTTAAGCCGCCTCTGGGCTTGGGCCTACTACAAGTCTTATAATAACCCGTCGCCTTGTATATTCACTGGGCTTCTTTTAATAACCTGCCATGAAGATTGACCCGGCCCCTCCTGGGCGGGTCATACCTGGTAGTTATATTCCCAACAGATGGTGATATGATACCGGGGCACTCCCCCAAGCTTGGCAGTTGCCAAGGTGAGTGCCCATACCTGATGCTCAGTTCTTCTTTGTTGGTGAAGAAGGTGTTAGCGATCATGGATAGTCGCACATCGAGCGTAGGAGATCCTCCAATTTGCGGATAATCCCCTTGAGTGCGATGATATGCTCCTTCAACAAAATATTTTCACTTATGAGATACTTGCTTTGAATGCGAGCTAACTTAATCATCTTGAAAGCTTCAATCTCCGTTGGGGTAAAGAGATTGTGGTGAGGTTGAAGGATGCCTTCTTCTGCTACTGCCGGGACTTGATCCCCCATGGCCTTCTTGATCCCATCATCCTTGTTGATCTCTCCGGGTTCTTCTCTCTTCAGCTCTATTTTCATTAGCCAAGCATCATTGCCCTCATTGTTGGAGGAGGAGGGAGACGACATGATGCCTGGCCTTGACAACCCTGGCAGGAAACAGCTCGAAACAAAAACAGGAGATATTTGCGTGATACGGTGGTCAAAACCTTCGGGAGATTATATAATGAATTTTTACCGACCAAAAGAAGTATCGTGCAAGAAAACAAAGTCTGGAGAGCGCACGAGGTGCCCACGAGGCAGGGGGCGCGCCCATGGGGTAGGGCGCGCCTCCCACCCTCGTGGAAGCCTTGTGTCCTTCCCGGACTGCTTCCTATTTTCCTATTTTTCTAAATATTCCAAAACGGAGAAAAATTGCCATTAGAACTGTTTAGGAGTCGGTTTACTTACCGTACCACATACCTATTCCTTTTCGGAGTCTGAGACGTTCTAGAAAGTGTCCCTTATGTATTCCTCTGGTGTTACGGTTTCAATAATATTGGTTTCAACATTTATGGGATTACTTGAGATATAATGTTTGATTCTTTGACCGTTCACCACCTTTGGATTTGTGCCTTCGAAGTTGTTGATTTTTATGGCACCGGAATGATAGACCTCCTCAATGACGCAAGGACCTTCCCATTTAGAGAGGAGTTTGCCTGCAAAAAATCTCAAACGAGAGTTGTATAGCAATACATAATCACCTACATTAAACTCACGCTTTTGTATCCTTTTGTCATGCCATCTTTTAAACTTTTCTTTAAATAGTTTGACATTCTCATAGGCTTGGGTTCTCCATTCATAAAGTGAGCTAATGTCAAATAACCTCTTCTCACCGGCAAGTTTGAAATCATAATTGAGCTCTTTAATGGCCCAATATGCCGTATGTTCTAGCTCAAGAGGTAAGTGACATGCTTTTCCATAAACCATTTTATACGGAGACATACCCATAGGATTTTTATGTGCGGTTCTATAGGCCCATAATGCATCATCAATTTTCTTTGACCAATTCTTTATAGATCTATTAATAGTCTTTTGCAAAATTAATTTAAGCTCTCTATTACTCAATTCTACTTGACCACTAGACTGTGGGTGATAAGGAGATGCAATTCTATGATTAAGATCATACTTAGCAAGCATTTTATGAAAGGCACCATGAATGAAATGTGAACCACCATCAGTCATTAAATATCTAGGGACTCCAAACCTCGGGAAAATAACTTCTTTAAGCATCTTAATAGAGGTTTTATGATCAGCACTACTAGTTGGAATAGCTTCTACCGACTTAGTAACGTAATCAACAGCAACTAAAATATGTCTATACCCATTAGAGGAAGGAAACAGTCCCATATAATCAAAGCCCCAAACATCAAATGGTTCTATAACAAGTGAGTAATTCATAGGCATTTCTTGACGTCTACTAATATTACCAATTCTTTGACATTCATCACAAGAAAAGACAAACTTACGGGCATCCTTGAAGATAGTAGGCCAATAAAAACCGGATTGAAATACCTTATGTGTAGTTCTATCTCCAGCATGGTGTCCTCCATAGGCTTCAGAGTGACACTTGCGTAGGATCTGTTCATGTTCATGCTCAGGTACACAACGTCTAATAACACCATCTACTCATTTATAAAGATGTGGGTCATCCCCAAAGTAATGTGTTAAATCATAGAAGAACTTTTTTCTTTTGCTGGTATGTGAAACTAGGTGGTATAAATTTAGCAACAATATAATTAGCATAATCAGCATACCATGGAGTAGTACGAGAAGCATTTATGACATTTAATTGTTCATCAATAAAGCTATAATAAATAGGTAGTGGGTCATTAAGAACATTCTCTAACCTAGACAAGTTGTCTGCAACGGGGTTCTCAGCTCCCTTTCTATCAATGATATGCAAATCAAATTCTTGTAGCAGGAGAACCCATCTAATAAGTCTAGGTTTAGCATCTTTCTTTTCCATAAGATATTTAATAGCAGCATGATCAGTGTGGATAGTTACTTTAGAATCAACAATATAAGGTCTGAACTTATCACATGCAAATACAACTGCTAAAATTCTTTTTCAGTAGTAGCATAATTTCTCTGGGCATTGTCTAGAGTTTTACTAGCATATTGAATAACATTTAATTTCTTATCAACTCTTTGCCCTAGAACAACACCTACAACATAATCACTAGCATCACACATAATTTCAAAAGGTAAATTCCAATCAGGTGGCTGAACACTAGGTGCAGAAATCAAAGCTTTCTTAAGTACTTCGAATGCTTCTACACAATCATCATCAAAGACAAAAGGAATATATTTTTGTAATAGATTAGTCAGAGGCCGGGAAATTTTTGAAAAGTCCTTAATGAGCCTCCTTTAAAAAAACGGCATGACCCAGAAAACTTTTTATACCTTTGATGTCCTTAGGACACGACATCTTTTCAATAGCATCAACTTTAGCTTTGTCAACTTCAATGCCTCTTTCAGAAATTTTATGCCCCAAGACAATGCCTTCATTAACCATAAAGTGTCACTTCTCCCAATTCAAAACAAGATTAGTTTCTTCACATCTCTGCAAAACTCGATCAAGGTTGCTCAAGCAATCATCAGAAGAGGATCCATAAACGGAGAAATCATCCATGAATACCTAACAAATCTTTTCACAAAAGTCAGAGAATATACCCATCATACATCTTTGAAAGGTAGCAGGTGCATTACATAAACCAAAAGGCATATGTCTATAAGAAAAAGTACCAAAAGGGCAAGTAAAAGTAGTCTTTTCTTGATCCTCAGCTGACACGGGTATTTGAGAGAAACCAGAGTAACCATCTAGAAAGCAAAAGTGTGTATATTTGGATAATCTTTCTAGCATTTTATCAATAAAAGGCAAAGGGTAATGATATTTTTTAGTAGCTTTATTTAATTTGCGGAAATCAATTACCATCCTATAACCTGTAATAATTCCTTGCGGGATCAATTCATCTTTATCATTAGGAACAATAGTAATACCTCCCTTCTTAGGGACACAATGGACAGGACTTACCCACTGACTATCAGCAACGGGATAAATTATACCTGCCTCAAGGGGCTTTAATATTTCCTTTCTTATCACTTCTCTCATCTTAGGATTTAGCCGTCGTTGGTGATCAATAACTGGTTTGGCGTCTTTCTCCAAATTTATTTCGTGTTGACATAGAGTGGGACTAATGCCCTTAAGATCATCAAGAGTATATCCAATAGCAGCACGGTGCTTCTTCAGAGTTTTCAATAATTTTCCCTTCCTCCTTCTCTAAAAGGTTAGCACTAATAATGACAAGATATATCTTCTTTTCATCAAGATAAGCATATTTAAGAGTATCAGGTAATGGTTTAAGCTCAAACACGGGATCACCCTTTGGTGGAGGAGGATCCCCTAGGATTTCAACATTCAAGTTGTGTTTCAGAATAGGTCCCTATTTAAAGAATACTTCATCTATTTCCCTTCTTGCATTCATGAACAGATCATTTTCATGGTCTAGCAAATATTGTTCTAAAGGATCAGTGGGAGGCACGGAAAGAAAAGCAAGACCAATTATTTCATCTTTACTAGGCAATTCTTCATCACGGGGTTGTCTACAAAATTTAGCAAAATTAAACTCATGAGACATATCCCCTAAACCAACAGAAATAATATCCTTATTACAGTCTATCTTAGCATTAACAGTATTCAAGAAGGGTCTACCAAATATAATGGGACAAAAGCTATCTTGTGGGGAACCAAGAACAAGAAAATCAGCAGGATATTTAACCTTCCCACACAAGACTTCAACATCTCTAACAATCCCAATTGGTGAAATAGTATATCTATTGGCAAGCTTAATGGTAACATTGATATCTTCCATCTCAGCAGGTGCAATATCATGCATAATTTCTTTGTATAAGGAATGGGGTATTGCACTTGCACTAGCACCCATATTACATAAGCCATGATAGCAATGATCTCCTATTTTAACAGAAATAACAGGCATGCCTACAACAGGTCTATGTTTATTTTTAGTATCAGGTCTAGCAATTCTAGCAGTCTCATCACAGAAGTAAATAACATGCCCATCAATATTATCAGCCAAGAGATCTTTAACCATAGCAATATTAGGTTCAACTTTAATTTGTTAAGGGGGTTTGGGTGTCTTAATATTACTTTTGTTGACTACAGTTGAAGCTTTAGCATGATCCTTTATTCTAACAGGGAAAGGTGGTTTCTCAACATAAGCAGTAGGAACAACAGGATCATTATAAGTGAAAGTCTTTTCTTCAACTTTAACAGGTGCAACTACTTTTACTTCAATGGGAGGATTATATTTAAACCACTTCTCCTTAGGGAGATCAACATGAGTAGCAAATGATTCACTGAAAGAAGCTACTATCTCAGAGTCAAGTCCATATTTAGTGCTAAATTCACAGAAAGTATCGGTATCCATAAAAGATTTAACACAATCAAACTTAGGTGTTATACCTGACTCCTTACCTTCGTCAAGATCCCAATCTTCAGAGTTGCATTTAATTCTTTCCAATAAATCCCATTTGAATTCAATAGTCTTCATCATAAAAGATCCAGTACAAGAAGTATCGAGCATGGAGCGATTACTGAGAGAAAGCTGAGCTTAATTTTTTTGAATAATCATTTCTCTTGAGAGATCATGATTGGGGCATGAATATAACATTGACTTAAGCCTCCCCCAAGCTTGAGCGATGCTTTATCCTTCGCGAGGCCAAAAATTATATATATAATTACGATCACGATGAACAAGATGCATAGGATAAAACTTCTAGTGAAATTCCAATTTCAATCGCTTATAGTCCCATGATCACATATCATCACATAGCCTATACCATGTCAATGCATCTCCTGTCAAAGATAAAGGGAAGAACTTCTTGATAACATCCTCAGGCATACCTGCAAGCTTAAATAATCCACAAACTTCATCCACATAGATTAAGTGTAAATCGGGATGCAATGTTCCATCTCCTGCAAAAGGATAGCTAGCAGTTTTTCTATCATACCCGAAGGAATTTAAAAGTGAACATTTTCAGTAGGTTCATTAAGTTGAGGGGTAACTAATTGTGGTTCCGGACGAGGTGAAGATACCCCGAATAAACCCCTCAAAGGATTATGTTCCATAGTAACAAGTGATAGTAAATTTCAGCAGACTATATAAATTTTTTCTTACCAAATTCCACCTACCAAAGGCGCTTCACTCCCCGGCAACGGCACCAGAAAAGAGTCTTGATGACCCACAAGTATAGGGGATCTATCTAGTCCTTTCGATAAGTAAGAGTGTCGAACCCAACGAGGAGCAGAAGGAAATGATAAGCAGTTTTCAGCAAGGTATTCTTTGCAAGCACTGAAATTATCGGTAACAGATAGTTTTGTGATAAGATAATTTGTAAAGAATAGCAAGTAATAAAGTAAATAAGGTGCAGCAAGATGGCCCAATCCTTTTGTAGCAAAGGACAAGCCTGGACAAACTCTTATATGAAGGAAAGCGCTCCCATGGACACATGGGAATTATCATTGAGGGAGTCATGGATTAGGGGGTCTCTGGACAGCCAGACTATATCCTTTGGCCGGACTGTTGGACTATGAAGATACAAGATTAAAGACTTCGTCCCGTGTCCGGATGGGACTTTCCTTGGCGTAGAAGGCAAGCTTGGCAATACGGATATGTAGATCTCCTCCCTTGTAACCGACTCTGTGTAACCCTAGCCCCCTCCGGTGTCTATATAAACCGGACGGTTTAGTCTGTAGGACAACATACAATCATACCATAGGCTAGCTTCTAGGGTTTAGCCTCTATGATCTTAGGGTAGATCAACTCTTGTAATACTCATATCATCAAGAACAATCAAGCAGGACATAGGGTATTACCTTCATCAAGAGGGCCCGAACCTAGGTAAACATCGTGTCCCCTACCTCCTATTACCATCCGCCTAAGACGCACAGTTCGGGACCCACTACCCGAGATCCACCGGTTTTGACACCGACATTGGTGCTTTCATTGAGAGTTCCACTGTGCCGTCACCATTAGGCTTGATGGCCCCTTCGATCATCGGTAACGATGCGGTCCAGCGTGAGGTTTTCCTCCCCGGACAGATCTTCGTATTCGGCGGCTTTGCACTGCGGGCCAATTTGCTTGTCCATCTGGAGCAGATCGAGAGCTACGCCCCTGGCCATCAGGTCAGGTTCGGAAACCTAAACTACATGGTTGACATCCGTGGAGACTTGATCTTCGACAGATTTGAGCCCATGTCAGGTGCGCTGCACAATCACGATGAGCATGACATAACTCTATCGTCGGACAGTGTTCGGGAGATCGGATCTGCAACTACCCCGACCTTCAATCCGGAGCAAATTACGCCATCCGAGGACAGAGGGATAGATCCCGCCATGGAGGCCGCACTCTCAGTGGCGATGGAGCCGGATACTGACTTCACCCCTTACGAGAGCCGTGTGGCCAAACCACTAGATTCATCTCTGGCCACGGACTCCGAGCCGCCTACATCCGTGCCTATCGAATCCGACTAGGCGCCGATCATGGAGTTCACCTCCGCGGATATATTTCGGCACTCGCCTTTCGGCGATGTGCTAAATTCATTAAGGTCTCTCTCCTTGTCAGGAGAACCTTGGCCGAACTATGTCCGGCTAGAATGGGATGCGGACGACGAAGAAATTCGCTGCCCACCCACCACCCATTTAGTAGCCACTGTCGACGACTTAACCGACATGCTCAACTTCGACTGCGAAGACATCGACGGCATGGACGACGATGCAGGAGACGAACAGGAACCACCGCCCATAGGGCGCTGGACTGCCACCTCATCATATGATATATACATGGTGGACACCCCCAAAGAAGGAAATGGCGACGAGACAGCGGAGGATGACCCCTCCAAGAAGCAACCCAAGCGCCGACGTCAGTGGCGCCGCTCTAAGTCCCGTCATAGCAAAAGTAGTGATACCGGCACAAGAAATAATAACACTCCGGATAGTGCCGAAGACAAACACAATCCCCTCCAGCATAATGTAGAGCGGGAGGATGAACAAGCTAGCCCTCCAGAGCGGGCAGCAGATGGGGAACCGGAGGAGGACAATTACATGCCTCTCTCCGAAGACGAGGTGAGCCTCGGCGACGAAGAATTTATCGTTCCTGAGGATCCCATCGAGCAGGAGCGCTTCAAGCGCCGGCTTATGGACACAGCAAATAGCCTGAAGAAAAAAAAGCAACAATAGCTTCAAGTTGATCAAGACTTGCTAGCAGACAGATGGACCGAAGTCCTTGCGGCCGAGGAATATGAACTCGGGCGCCCCTCCAAGAGTTACCCAAAACGTAGGTCGCTACCTCACCTCTAGGAGGAAGCATTGAAACCTCCATCACCAGTGTACGATGCGGCTGAACGGCCACCGCGTGGCCGAGCCAGAGAGGCATTTCAGCCTGAAGTTCAGCCTGCACCCCGTCGCCACTCAATCAAAAATACCAAGGCCCAGGGCAACACACGGGACTTGCGAGAGGTATTGGACAGTAGGGCAAAACTTGCAAGGTCAATATACGGGTCACGGGGGCGTGTGCCAACGCGGGACGATAACCATTGCACCAGATACACTAAAGGTAAATCCGGCTGGGCCAAATACAGCAGACAAGACTCATATGAATTGCTTCGTGATATAGCCCGGCACAGAGGCACCGCACACCCCCTATGCTTCACTGATGAAGTTATGGATCACGAATTTCTAGAGGGTTTTAAACCCGTAAATATTGAATCGTATGATGGAACAACAGATCTCGTTGTATGGATTGAGGATTTCCTCCTTCACATCCACATGGCTTGCGGTGATGATCTACATGCCATCAAATACCTCCCACTAAAACTCAAAGGACCAGCTCGGCATTGGCTGAATAGCTTGCCAGCAGACTCCGTTGGCAGTTGGGAGGATTTGGAAGACGCATTCCTTGACAACTTCCAGGGCACTTATGTGCGACCACCGGATGCTGATGACTTGAGCCATATAACTCAGCAGCCAGGGGAATCGGCCAGGCAATTATGGACACGGTTCCTAACTAAGAAAAACCAAATTGTCAACTGTCCGGATGCAGAGGCCCTAGCGGCATTCAAGCATAACATCCATGATGAGTGGCTTGCCAGCCACCTCGGCCAGGAGCAGCCGAAGTCTATGGCAGCCCTTACGACACTCATGACCCGCTTTTGCGCGGGGCGAGGATAGCTGGCTGGCTCGCAGCAACAACACATCAAGGGTTCCGGGCACTTCGGATACCAAAGATGCCAACAGCAGACCACGTCGTAACAGACCAAAGCATCGCAACAACGGCGATAACACCGATGATATGACAGTCAATGCCGGATTCAGAGGCTCTAGATCCGGTCAGCGGAAAAATCCATTCAAAGAAGTACTCCAGCTCCGTCCAGTTTTGATCGCATACTAGATCGCTCGTGTCAAATCCACGGCACCCTCGACAAGCCAGCCAATCACACCAACAGAGAATGTTGGGTGTTCAAGTAGGCCGGCAAGTTAAATGCTGAGAACAAGGGCAAGGGGCTGCAGAGTGATGACGAGGAGGAGCCCCGGCTGGCGAACATGGGAAGACAAAAGGGGTTCCCCCCACAAGTGAAGATGGTGAACATGATATACGCAACCCATATTCCCAAGAGGGAACAGAAGCGTGCACTATGGGACGTCTATGAAATGGAGCCCGTCGCCCCAAAGTTCAACCCATGGTCCGCTTGTCCGATCACCTTTGATCGCTGGGACGACCCAACTAGTATCCGTCATGGCGGATCCGCCGCACTGGTCCTAGACCCCATCATCGATGGATTTCACCTCACTCGAGTCCTTATGGACGGCGGCAGCAGCCTGAACCTGCTTTATCAGGATACAGTGGAAAAAATGGGTATAGATCCCTCGAGGATCAAACCCATAAAAACCACCTTTAAGGGCGTCATCCTAGGTGTTGAGGCCCATTGCACGGGCTCAATCACACTGGAAGTGGTCTTCGGATCTCCGGACAACTTCCGAAGTGAGGAGTTAATCTTTGATATCGTCCCGTTTCGCAGTGGCTATCACGCACTGCTCAGGCGAACCGCATTCGCAAAATTCAATGCGGTACCGCATTACGCATACCTCAAGCTCAAGATGCCAGGACCTAGGGGGGTCATAATAGTGAATGGAAACACAGAACGCTCGCTCTGCACGGAAGAGCACACTGCGGCCCTCGCAGCAGAAGCACAAAGCAGCCTTTTAAGGCAAACCACTAATTCGGCGATACAACCCCCGGACACCTTCAAGCGAGTCCAGAGTAAACTGCAACAGGATCGCCTGGCACGTTCAGAGCTCGCCTAGCAATTCGGCCCCCGTCCCAGTCCCAGTCAAGTGACGAAATCCGTGCCGCGTGTACATAATTATCCGGATATTAGCTTTCCTACACCAGAAGAAGGGCACCAACTGCCTTACGGGGTGACCAGAAGGACCAGGGGCGCGCCCTCCATCCTTGTGGGCCTCTCGGGCATCGTCTCGCGTTGATTCTTTTTCCCAAAAATGACATATATTCTCGTGTGTGCTTGTTTGCTTTATCACTAAGTAGTTTTTGTTTCTTGTTCTAAGTTGTTCTCTATCTTTAGTTATGGATATGGAACACGAAATACCAAAAAATTAGTTGTACTTGCTACTCATGGAGATGGGGAACCTCCCAAAACCCTTGATGCTCGTTATGTGAAAAATATCATGCACTACTTTGATAATCCTGAGAAAACCTCATTCAACTTGATAATGGGAGTAACATTGGGTCAACGGGAATACTATAGGGATCATCTCTTGACACAAAATGGGAAATTATTATGGGATAAATTGATATGTTGCATTGGTATGCTTGGAATTTATGCCAGAGATATGATTATACTTGTTGCTCTAGGATGAATGCTCTACACCTTCCCTTTTCTTGCAAATTTAATGATAATGAAACCTTAGCTTCTTATGCTAATGGTAGATATGATTACTATGATGTGGAACGAATAGAAGAATTTGTTGCTTTTAAGGGTGATTATGAAATAGAATATTTGTTTGAAAATTATGAAGCTTTTGATGATGATGTTTCTAGACCCGAAAATTTTGCTATACTCAAATATTGCTACAAAAATTATAAATACAATTTCGATATTGATATATTTATTGTGAAAGTCTCCATTGTCCAAGAAGAGACTAATATATTGCACGAGTCTATGGAAATAGGAATTGAAGAAACTGTGAGCTCATTGGATGAAAAAGATGATGAGGGGAGCGAAGAACAAAAGGAGGAAGAGCGGATTAGCTACCCGTGCCCACCTTCTAATGAGAGTAACTCTTCAACTCATACATTATTTAATTTCCCTTCATGCTTACTGAAGGATGAATGTTATGATAATTGCTATGATCTCGTTGATTCGTTTGAAATATCCCTTTTTGATGAACTTGATGCTTGCTATGCTTGTGGCCACGATGCCAATATGAATTATGCTTATGTGGATGAACTTGTTATAGTTCCTTATATTAAGAATGAAATTGTTGCTATTGCACCCATGCATAATAGTCCTATTATCTTGTTGAATTCTCCCAACTACACTATATCAGAGAAATTTGCACTTATTAAAGATTACATTGATGGGTTGCCTTTTACCGTTGCACATGATGATTTTGATGAGTATAATATGCATGTGCTTGCTGCTCCTACTTGCAATTATTATGAGATAGGGACTACACTCTGCCTCTCTATGTTTCCAACACGAAAAAATTGCAACAAACTTCTTATGCTATGTATTGGCCTTTACTTGATATGCATGAATTGTTCTTGTATGACATGCCGATGCATAGGAAGAGAGTTAGACTTCGTCATTGCATGATATATGTTGCTTTGTGCTCATTACTAAATGCAAAATCATTGTTAATTAAAATTGGCTTTGATATACCTTGGGATCCGGGTGGATTCATTACTTGAGAGCTTTATGCCTAGCTTAAAGGCTTTAAAGAAAGCGCTGCCAGGAAGACAACCCGGAAGTTTTAGAGAGTCATTTCTTTCTGTTGAGTGCTTTTATAAAGTTTTAAAAAAATAGAGGGGAACTTAAAAACTTTTTCACAAAAGAGAAGTGATTGGAAGTTATGCATTGGAGAAGTGAGGGTCAACCTTGAACACTTGTGTTCATGCTCATGGAAACAATGTAGAATTTTTCATGAAGATTCTCACAAAAATAATTATCCCCTTGTACTATTCCATTGCATTATAAAAATAATGTGCCAAGATTTGCCTTTAGGATGAGTAGATTGCTTGTTGGTATGTGCGGTGCAAAAACAGAAACTATGGCTATAGTGCGCGATTTTACATTCTTTACTGCAATGTAAAAAGATTCTAAAACTTTGTGCACAGTATTGCTATACAAATTTTTTATTGTTTCCAAATTTTCAGAATTTTTGGAGTACCATAAGTATGGTGAATGTTCAGATTACTACAGACTGTCCTGCTTAAGACAAATTCTGTTTTTGATTCATTGTTTTGCTTGTTTTGATGAAACTATCGATTTTATCGGTGGTATAAGCCATGGAAAAGTTATATTCAGTAGCTAAAATGCAAAAATAAAATATGAATTGGTTTGCAACAGTACTTAGAGTAGTGATTTGCTTTATTATACTAACGGATCTTACCGAGCTTTTTGTTGAGTTTTGTGTGGATGAAGTGATCAAAGATCAAGGAGGTCTCGATATGAGGAGAAGGAGGAGAGGCAAGAGCTCAAGCTTGGGGATGCGCAAGGAAACCCAAGTAAATATTCAAGGAGACTCAAGCATCTAAGCTTGGGGATGCCCCAGAAGGCATCCCATTTTTCTTCAACAAGTACCGGTATGTTTTCGTTCTCGTTTCGTTCATGTGATATGTTCAAATCTTGGAGCGTATTTTGCGCTTAGTTTTCATTTTTATTTTATGCACCATGCTGGTATGAGATAGTCCATGTTGATTTATAGAATGCTCATTGCACTTCACTTATATCTTTTGTGTATGGCTTTATAGAATGCTTCATGTGCTTCACTTATATCATTTGAAGTTTGGATTGCCTGTTTCTCTTCACATAGAAAACCGTTATTTGAAGAATGCTCTTTTTCTTCACTTATATTTATTAGAGCATGATATTTTTTAGAAAGAATTAAACCCTCATGCTTCACTTATATCTATTTAGAGAGTCAAAAGGAATTGGTAAATTGCATGGTTAGTCATAAAATCCTACATAAAACTTGTGGATCACTAAATATGATATGTTTGTTTCCTTGCAATAGCTTTGCGATATAGAGATGGAATATGTGGGAGGTACTAGTAAACAGTGGTGGTTAGTAAGAATATTGGTGTTAAGGTTTATGATTCCCGAAGCATGCACGTATAGACTCTCATTATGCTATGAAGTTGGAGCATGATTTATTATTGATTGTCTTCCTTATGAGTGGCGGTCGGGGACGAGCGATGGTCTTTTCCTACCAATCTATTTCCCTAGGGGCATGCGTAGTAGTACTTTGCTTGGAGGGCTAATAAACTTTTTCTATAAGTATATGAGTTCTTTATGACTAATGTGAGTCCATGGATTATACGCGCTCTTACCTTTCCGCAATTTGCTAGCCTCTACGGTACCGTGCATTGCCCTCTCTCACCTCGAGAGTCGGTGCAAACTTCGCCGGTGCATCCAAACCCCGTGATATGATACGCTCTATCACACATAAGCCTTATTATATCTTCCTCAAAACAACCACCATACCTACCTATTATGGCCTTTTCATAGCCATTCCGAGATATATTGCCATGCAACTTCCACCGCTTCCGTTTTGATGACTTGAGCATTTATTGTCATATTGCTTTGCATGATCATATAGTTGACGTAGTATTTGTGGCTTAGCCACCGTTCATCATTTTTCATACATGTTATGCTAGATCATTGCACATCCTAGTATTGCCAGAGGCATTCATATAGAGTTATACTTTGTTATAGGTATCGAGTTATAATATTGACTTACAAGTAAATAGAAGTGTGATGATCAGCATTGTTCATTACTAGAGCATGTCCCAGTGAGGAAAGGATGATGGATACTATGGTTCCCCCACAAGTCGGGATGAGACTCCGGACAATGAGAGAAAAAAATATAAAAAAAGAAGAAGAAAAGGAAAAAGAAAGAAAAGAAAGAAATAAAAAAAGAGAAAAAAAGAAGAAAAGAAAGAGAGAAGGGGCATGCTAGTTCCACACTTGTGCTTCAAAGTAGCACCATGTTTTTCATATGGAGAGTCTCCTATGTTGTCACTTTCATATACTAGTGGGAATTTTTCATTATAGGATTAGATGCACACCCACTTAGTTTTCATATGGAGCTTTCATACACTTATAACTCTTAGTGCATTCATTGCATGGCAATGCCTACTCCTCGCATTGATATCAATTGATGGGCATATCCATAGCACGTTGGTTAGCCGCGTCGATGTGAGACTTTCTTACCTTTTTGTCTTCTCTATATTTACCCTATCATCATACTCTATTCCACCTATAGTGCTATATCCATGGCTTGCGCTCATGTATTGCGTGAGGGTTGAAAAAGTTGAAGCGCGTTAAAAAGTATGAACCAATTGCTCGGCTTGTCATCGGCGTTGTGCATGATAAATAGTTTGTGTTAAGAAGAGAGAGCATGACAAGACTATATGATTTTGTAGGGATAGCTTTCTTTAGCGTTGATATTTTGAAAGACACGATTGCTTGTTGGGATGCCTGAGTATTGATGTCTTTATGTCAAATTATAGACTATTGCTTTGAATCACTTATGTCTTAATATTCATGCCATGCTTAGATATATGATCAAGTTTATGCTAGGTAGCATTCCACGTCAAATATTATCTTTTTTATCATTTACCTACTCGAGGACGAGCAGGAATTAAGCTTGGGGATGCTGATACGTCTCCGTCGTATCTATAATTTTTTATTTTTTCATGCCAATATTATACAACTTTCACATATTTTTGGCAACTTTTTATACGATTTATTGGACTAACCTATTTATCCAGTGCCCAGTGCCAGTTCTGGTTTTCTGTATGTTTTCTGTTTCGCAGAAAATCCATATCAAACGAAGTCCAAACGCGATAAAAATTTACGGAGAATTATTTTGGAATATATGTGATTTTTGGGAGGTGGAATCAACGCAAACGGGGGCCCACAGTGACCACAACCCACCAGGGCGCGCCTGGGGGTGCCAGGCGCGCCTGGGGGTGGCAGGCCTGCCCAGGTATCTTGTGCCCTCCTCGAAGGTCGGTTAGGGCCCTTCGTCTGGCCCAAGAAAGATAATTTATGGAGAAAAAATCATGTAAAAATTTCAGCGCAGTCGCAGTTATGGATCTCCGGGAATTTAAGAAACCGTGAAGGGCCAGATCTGGGGAACACGAAACAGAAGAGAACAGAGTGGGAGGTCCAATCTCGGAGGGGCTCCCGCCCCTCCACCACCATGGAGACCATGGACCAGAGGGGGAACTCTCCTCCCATCTAGGGGGAGGCCAAGGAAGAAGAATAAGGAGGGGGGCTCTCTCCCCCTCTCCCCCGGTGGCGCCGGAGTGCCGCCGGGGCAAGGATCGTGATGGCGATCTACATCAACAATCTTGCTACCGTCAACACCAACGCTCCCCCCCTCTATGCAGCGGTGTAACACCCCTTCTCTGTGCTATAATCTCTACTTAAACATGGTGCTCAACTCCATATATTATTTCCCAATGATATTTGGCTATCCTATGATGTTTGAGTAGATATGTTTTGTCCTGTGGGTTAATCGTGATCTTGGTTGGTATGATTGTATATTTTATTTATGGTGCTGTCCTACGATGCCTTCCGTCTTGTGCAAACATGAGGGGTCCCCACTGTAGGGTGTTGCAATACATTCATTATTTGCTTATGGTGAGTTGCGACAGTGACAGAAGCTTAAACCCGAGTAGATGGATTGTTGCGTGTGGGATAAAGAGGACGTGATACTTAATGCTATGGTTGGGTTTCACGACCTTAATGATCTTTAGTAGTTGAGGATGCTTGCTATAGTTCCAATCATAAGTGCATATGATCCAAGTAGAGGAAGTATGTTAGCTCATGCCTCTCCCTCATATAAAATCGCAAGAATAATTACCTATACTTATTATCGATTGTATAGGGACCAATGACTTTCTCGTTGACAAAAGGTATCCACTTTTTTTACCTTGCAATTTATCCATAGTTTTATTCTTGCAAAGTACTTCTAGTTTTATTCTTGCTCTAGGTAAAGAGGACGTCAAGTGTGCGTAGAGTTGTATCGATGGTCGATGGAACTTGAGGAAATATTTGTTCTGCCTTTAGCTCCTCGTTGGGTTCGAAACTCTTATTTATTGAAGAAGGCTACCAATGATCCCCTATACTTGTGGGTTATCAAGCTCGTGACTCCTAGCAGGCCTCTAGGGCTCATCTCCTCCTATTTCTATTTGCCCAAGAAGACTTTGGGGATGAAGCACTGCCCTCTCAAGGCGGAATCTGGGCAGGAGCACTTTGGCTCTCCGGTGGAGCGATTTTGTTGGGGATACTTCCCTCCGGGAGGGGGAAATTGAAACCACCGACATCACCAGCGATCCTCTCATCATGAGAGGACCAATCTTCATTAACATCTTCACCGGCATCATCTCCTCTCAAACCCTAGTTCATCTCCTGTATTCAATCTTTGCCCCAAAACCTCATATTGGTAGGTTGCTAGTAGTGTGATTACATCTTGTAGTTGATGCTAGTTGGTTTATTTGGTGGAAAATGTCCGTATCCTTAAGCATTTTCAATACCCTCTGATCATGAACCTGAATATGATTTGTGAGTAGTTACTTTGTTCTTGAGGACATGAGAGAAGTCTTGTTATAACTAATCATGTGAAGTTGGTAATCGTTTGATAGTTTGATGATATGTATGTTGTTCTTCCTTTACTGGTGTCATGTGAACGTTGACTACATGACACTTCACCATACTTGGACCTAAGGAAAGTCACTGGAAAGTAATAAGTAGATGATGGGTTGCGAGAGTGACAGAAGTTTAAACCCCAGTTTATGCATTATTCCATAAAGTGTTGATCTGGATCCATATATTTCATGATATGGTTATATTTATCTTAGTTCTTCTTTCATAGTTATGAATGCTTGCGAGAGGGGGTAATCATAAGATGGTTGCTTGTTAAAGTAAGAACAACACGCTAGCACCGGTCCACACACATATCAAATTATCGAAGTAACAAATGTGAATCAACTAAACATGATGAACGTGACTAGACGAGAATTCTAGTGTGTCCTCGAGAACGCTTTGCTTACAATAAGAGACTATTTTGGCTTGTCATTTGCAATAAAAAGGATTGGGCCAGCTTGCTGCACCATGGTTACGATTGCTACTCGTTACTTGTTACAAATTATCTTGCTACAAAACTATCTGTTACTGCTACTTTCAGTACTTGTAGAGAATACCTTGCTGAAAACCACTTGACATTTCCTTCTGCCCCTTATTGGGTTTGACACTCTTACTAATCGAAAGGACTATGATTGATCCCCTATACTAGTTTGTCATCAATACTCTTTTCTGGCCCCATTGCCGGGGAGTGAAGCTCCTTTGGTAAGGAAACATTTTTATTACGTGCTGAAATTTACTGTCACTTGTTATATGGAAAATAATCCTTTGAGAGGCTTGTTAGGGGTATCTTCAGCTCGACCAGAAGCCATAGGAGTTGCCTCTCAACCTACTGAAACTATTGAAAATATTTATTATGAAATTCCTTCGGGTATGTTAGAGAAACTTCTAGCTAATCCTTATGTAGGAGATGGAACAATACATCCCGATGTGCACTTAATCGATATAGATGAAATTGGTGGATTGTTTAAACTTGCAGGTTTATCTGAGGATGGAGTTAAGAAGAAAGTATTCCCTTTATCTTTGGGGGGAAAGGTATTAACACTGTATAGCCTATTGGATGATACCGGGACATGGGACTGCAACCAGTTGAAGCTAGAATTCCACAAGAAATTATATCCTATGCATTTGGTTCATCGTGATCGAAATTACATATATAATTTTTGGCCTCGTGAAGAAGAAAATATTGCTCAAGTTTGGGGGAGGCTTAAATATATGATGCACACATGCCCCGATCATGAGCTCTCAAGAGAGATAATTATACAAAACTTTTATTCTTAGCTTTCTCATGATGATCAATCAATAATCAATGTTTCTTCTAATGGTTCCTTCATGAAGAAAACTATTGAATTCAAATGAGATCTTCTGGAGAGAATTAAACGCAACTATGTAGATTGGTAAATCGACAAAGGTATTGAGTCAGGTATAAATCTTGAGTTTGATTGTGTTAAATCTTTTATGGAAACCGATGCTTTTCATGAGTTTAGTGCAAAATATGGACTTGACTCTGAGATAGTAGCCACTTTCTGTGAATTATTTGCTGCTCATGTTGATCTCCCTAAGGAGAGGTGGTTTAAGTTTCATCCACCTATTGAAGAAATTTGTAAGAAACATGTTATAGCTAAAGATAAAACAATCATTTGCAATGTCGATCCAGTTGTGCCTACTACTTATATTGTGAAACCTCCTTTCCCTATTAGGATTAGGGAACATGCTAAAGCTACAACTGTGGTTCATAAGAGTAATATTAGAACACCTACATCTTCTGAACAAATTAAGATATAACTTAATATTGCAATGGTTAAAAATCTCTTGGTCGATGGTATTGATGAACATGTTATTTACTTCTGTTCTGAGGCTGCTAGAATTGCTAAACCTGCTAGAAATGAACAAGATATGTTAGACAAGAATAAACATGTAGTTGGCATGCCTGTTGTTTCTGTTAAAATTGAAGATCATTGCTACCATGGTTTATGTTATATGGGTCCTAGTGTGAGTGCTATTCCATTTTCTCTTTATCAAGAAGTTATAAATGACATTGCACCCGTTCGAGATTAAAGATATTGATGTTACTATTAAGCTTGCAAATAGAGACACCATTTCACGCCTTGGGATTATTAGAGATGTTGAAGTCTTGTGGGGTAAGGTCAAGTACCCTACTAATTTCTTAGTACTTGGATCACAACAATATAATTCATGTCCCTTTATGTTCGATAGACCTTTCTTAAATACTCTTAATGCAAAGAGCAGCTCTCCTTCCGTAGTTCTATTATGGACATAGAGAGCCACAAAATATTTCCTGTATAAAAAAGGATCCCAATAACTGGGGACGGTCCCCACGAGGGAGGGCTGATCGAACGATTTTTTCGCTGGGGCGAGTTGCTCCTAGTTCTCCCAGGGAAAGGCCAAGGCGAATCCTCAATGGCTCGGAGGCCTAGTTTATAGTTTTTCTCTTGAAAGAAATTCCATGAACAAAAAACAATACTCCCTCCAAGCCAAATTAATTGACGCTGCTATAGTAGGGTGTACATTTTTTGTAAACACAGGAAAAAATGTTGTATAATTGCCATGAACATATACACATGAAAAATGGCATGCTACTTTATGAAAATGCTATGTTAATTTATAAAAAAAGTCATGCTACTTTACAAAAAAAATGCTATGATGTATTTTTTTTCTTTATTTTGTCCACTGTGCACAAATTCATAAAAATGCCATGTATGTGTTTTCTTTTTGCCATGGCCAGAAAATGGCCATCTTCTTACTAATAAAAATGCCATCCTCTATATAAAAAATGTCACGACTACAATAATAAAATGTCATGTTCTCAATAATAAAAATGCCATCCTCCAAAGAATAAAAATGTAATGTTATTAATAATAAAAATGTCATGCTCTTTATCATAAACTGTCATCCCTCTTGATAAATGAAAATCCCATGTAACTAAAGAGTAAAATATGCCATGTTACTAATAATAAAACTGCCATCCTCTTAATAAAAGAAAATGACATGTTATTAATTATTAAAATGCCATGCTCTTTAAAAAAATGTGATGTGGGGCATTGCAAAGGACCTAGAAAAATGTCGTGCTACATACTACCTTCGTTCCCAAATATTTATCTTTCTAAAGATTTCAACAAGTGACTACATACGGAGCAAAATGAGTGAATCTACACTCTAAAATATGTCTATATACATCTATATGTGATAGTTCATTTGAAATCTCTAAAAAGATGCACACATCAAGTTTAGAAGAAAAAAAATCCTCCTAATAAAAGGGGTTTTATTCTACCAATAATGGAAAAAGTTGGATTTTCAGATTTTTTTTGTCAAATGAAACATTAAAAAAAAGCTTCATAAGCTTCATAAGACATATAAAAATAGGTTTAAATGCAAATGTACACAAAACCTGCTATAGTCCAAGTGGTAGGCGATAAACTCGGGCAAACGTCGGGCTGGGTCGGGTTTCAGACAGGGCTTGTAAAAGCCCGACCTTTCATTTCTCAAGCTCGAGCCTGGCCAGAAGCCCGAAATACTTCATGTTTTCAATCCTGAGCCTGGCCCGAAATTAGGCATGAACGCTGTTTTTCAGTGTACACACATGCAAGCCCGGCCTGAAGCCCGAAAGGCCAGCCTGAAATATAGGAAAAGTGAAGCCCGAGCCCAGCCCAAACTATCTTCCGGGCTGTAAAACTAGACCCGAGCCTGGCCCGAGCGTCAAGCCTGGCCCAGCCAGGCCCGAGTTTTTCGGGCCGGGTCCTCGGGCCGGGCTGCCCATGCCCGTATTTAGTAGGCGATGCGCCCCACGAGACGTTCCACGGGGAAAGCTGAAGCACCGACCTGATCGAGCTGACCTATGCCTGGCACCGGACGCGCGTGCAAATGCGAGCGACCGTGATGGGTTAGCCTCCCAGGAACGGTCACCGGATAAGATTTCCAGAAAAAAGCAGTCATGTAACTACCTTCCGCCCTTTGCGCTAATTTATTCTGTCAATTAGGCGGTTAGTTCTGGCCGGGGCTTATATAATTCCCATCCCATGATAAGTTCCCTGTTCATCCTCTTGTAGTACATTGTATATATCGATCTAAGTTCAGGCAGCCAGAGGACGCACAACTGAAGAACAAATTCAGATCCAGCATAGCAGGTATATGGCCGACATAGAGGACGCCGTGGCTAGGGCGGACCCTGGCTTCGCCATGAGGGATTTCTTGGCCAACCTCATCAACGTCCACGTCGTAGGCGAGGACGCCGTGGTGGCGGAGCCACAGGAGCATAGCAGGTGGATCCTCATGTGCCTTCGGCGCCGTCACGATGCCCGCCTTCTTTTACCTGGTGTTCAATGACTACAGCTTCTTCACGGTCTGTCTTCCAGTCGGTTTTGTTTCAGCTGGTATTATACAAATGTCAATCACTGCCGTCCGAGATTGCCAAGATGGGTTCCAACATGAGGATAATAAATTCTTAGATGTCATGCTCCAGTTATAGGTGCCTAATTAGTTAGCTTTTAGATAAGTCTGTTAGATAAGTTATTAATCATCAATACTTTCGTATAAGTGCTTGCTATGATAGCAACTGTTACTCAAGGCACATACGCACGTGTTATCTCTGCATATGCAGTGCAATTCTGTTGTCCTCAACTAGATCTGCAATTCTGTTTCGGAACTGGGGATATGCATTTTACAATGCTTCGTTCGAGAGAAACACTGAATTACCCACCTGCTTGTTGAAGTGCCCCGCATATCCCTTTCTTTCCACACATCCATGCCGTGCCTAATTAAAACATTAGTTTTATGTGGAGATTAAACTTTTTATTGAGAAGAATATGCAAATTGCCTCATTTAAGGCCGGGCAAGCGCCTCCTGTCTAAAAAAATATGCAAATTGCGTATCTTATTTTATTAGAAAGCAGAGCAAAGTTTACAAGATATGGCGTAAGCTAAATAAAGTAGGCTACCAGCATGGAGAACCCACCCACCAACAAATACATGCTACTCTGTCATAAAGATTTGAAAACAGCCTCCTGCCATCCTCCAAGAATGAACCTCATCAAGTATGGTATTAACGAGTTGTGGGATATTACGTCGCTGCTCCACATTCATGAACACTCTCGCATTTATTTGCTTCCACGAGCTCCAAGCAATGAGAATGACTAGCGAATCGATCCTCTTTCTGCTCGTCTTCGGCAATCATTTGTGCGATCTTAGCCACTACACCTCAAGGCTCTCCTCAATCGAAGGGCTGGCGATATGTACACCCAAAGAAGTGAAACAAGCATGTCATGCATGCCTAGCATAGACATATTGCAGCGTATCCTCCTTCGAGCAGTAGGTGAAGCATGGAGCAGTGGTGTCTTGTAGTCCATGTTGGAATTGTCAATCAGAGGTCCACACACGATACTGGATACACGGCCATATGAATTTTTTGCATTTGAGCGGCGCCCAACTCTTCCATATGCAATGAGCAATTGGTAATTGAATCATGCCTCACACAACATCTTGTAGGTAGATTGCACCAAGTACTATCTAGTGGTACTCCATTTCCAAGAGAATATATCGGGGATATCTCTAATGGTGTTGTACACCGGGGGTAGCTCACCACGAGGCCCACCATCGGGCCTACCCAGGGGACCATGACAGTGGCGGAGCAAGGAATTTCCTCCTGGGTATTCTTGTAGTTTTTTTGCAAAAGCAATATGATAGAACAAAAAATGTGCAAAATCAATTACTCAATGACCATACATCGATAATAGTAGCAAAATATCTTTGTGGCAATATCTCTAATAGTGTGGCAGTGACAGTGGCAATGTTTCAGACTACAGCCTATAGCTACAATCAATAGCAGTGACAAACAATTACAATTTACATGAATAAATCAACAAAGTAGCAATCAATCAGTGGCATGGCAGTGGAAATTTACAAAAAAGGTCCAGATTTGTTTAAAAAATAGAGGAAAATTACCTTGGTGGTTACTTGGTTGGTACCTATAGATGGATGCAATACTAGATGGATGGCGTACTAACGCGGTGAAGCCCGACAGCGACGAAGGCCGGAGGTTGGGGGCGCCTGGAGTAGTGGCGACGCCAGGGGGACACCTGAAGCCCACTGTTGTAGAGGCACATCCCCGCATGGACCGCAGATGGCGGGGGCAGAGGGGAGGGCCATAGGGAAAGGGATGGCTGGAAGGGAGGGAGAGGGGTTGCCAAACCTAGATGGCTGGAATCGCTTGCCGCCGTTGACGCATTAGTTAGTTTTGGGGACTGGACCGAGGGAGGGGAATGGGAGACGAAGGCCAGTTGCATGGTTGTCATGGCTCAGTCACGGAATGGGATGCTCTAGAGGGCTCCTGCATGTATACATGTATAGTTAAAAAAATTTGGGCCAAATTCTTAGGTATTCGGCCTGGGGGTCAAAGGGAACCCTAAAGATGGCGTTGGAGACCTTCTTCCCTCCCAAGTCAAGGATGGCAGTAGCCAAGATCGCATCTTCTTGCATGTAAACCCTAGCCTCCATCGTGTATATAAGGGGAGGCTAGGAGGCTCTCATAGGCATCTAGTCACAAATAGAAATTCAATGTAGTCCCGCAAAAAAAGAAACTCACTGTAGCAATCTCATACACCATTGTAAACCCCTCGCACGAGGTGTTCCTCCATCGTGAATAACAAAAGCAATCAGGATGTAGGTTATTACTCTCCAGAGGCCCGAACCTAGGTAAAACCCTCGTGAGACATTCGATCTGTGACTTCCAGCTATGCTTGGACCCATACCGAGGAATCTAGCAGTATTTTGCACCGTCGGTTGGCGTGCCAGACATGGGCGGCGTCATCTAGAGACCAATCTTAGTTCGGATCTTCCTCATCTTCCTGCGGTATCTCGCCGGGCGAGAGCTTAACCTTCAGATCTCTCTCACCTTCACCGCCGATAGGGCGGGCCGGGTCAATGTCAACCCATCGGCCCACCTAGGCAACGCCAATGGGTTCTTTGCAATCACCAGCAACGACGACCTCCACCTGAGCAGGCTGCAGGGCCAATAGATCGCGGCAACTTCCGCAACCACGACATCTTCGCTGCCAGCCCCATGATGATCGCATAAAACCATTCCCCAAAAAGTTGTACACATGTAGCAAGAGGCCACCTCCGACCACCGCACGTACAACCCGGTCAGCAGGTCACCACCGACATGGATGAGTTAGGCTACTCAACTCCCGCATCACATGTCTAACCCTTAGGAGATGATGGCATCTTCGCGGCACCCATCTACTGGACGTCGCGGGCTAGGGGTTGTTCCGGCCTCACATGCTCACAATAGCCTGGCCTGATCTTTCAGCTCGTTGCGATGGTTTGCAAAAATTGCCTCATCACTCACATGCTTGAGGATTGCGTCATCAGCGGGTTCACCACCAACGATAGCACCAACCTAGTTGACATCGTATCAATCTTGGGCGAGGAGAGTAGTGATTATGAACCAATCCACTTCACCAACTACGACAAAAATGCCAGTTTTCACATCATGCGGGAATCCACGACGCTTGGCCTCTAGAGCAAGTCAGAGTCGTCTGAGGACACGAAGGACTGCCAGACCACCTCGAAGGGGGCCTCCCAGTTCGAAGGTCCACCAGCCATCTTACTACAGCAAGTAATGATGACAAAACCGGTGGGTACCTCCACGGACACAACCACCCAAGTACCACCCACGACGACAACCGCAGGGCTCATAGCCCCACACCCTCCAGTCAGGACAGCAGGTCGTCACAACGCAAGCGCCAACAACGCCCATTACCACTATCCAGCAGCAAGGCAGCACGGGTGCCCTAGGATTTACACACCTGGCTTCCCCGCACCCACGGCAGGCGACAACACACATGCATGAACCCCACATGCGCTACTACAATGTTGCCTCCCATCACCGCATACGGCACGAACTATCTGACAACACCAATCCCAGGAAACGACCCCGTGTCAAGGGCACGGGAGGCCCTCCGCATGTCGCAACTGAATGCGCAGTCGGAATTACAGCAGCATGCCCTGGAGGCCGCCACACGTGATGCATGGTAGAACGAGACAATGACGCATGATCGACTGTGCCGAGCTTCCTGTCTCCCATGAGCCATCCTTGTTGACCTCGTGGCTCTCGACCGGGAATATGGCATCAGATTCAATGAGCCAATGGAGAATGCACCTGCACCGATGCCAGCCTGAGGTCTCCAGGCCACCATGGTGTTAGTGGACATGCTACAAGCTACACGATAGATCCCAGACTCCTGGCCGACCTCACACAGGTACTCCAATAGGACAATGTGTCACGCTCGAGGGACATGCTTGCGGGCACTGACTGTGTCCTCTCTACAGCCAACCACCCAGCCTGCGAGCGAAGACAAGAATCAGTATAGCGACTGGAGGCCGCGCCAGAGCCAGAGGTTGCAAACCTCAAGCACCCGATTTTGGCTGTAACAGTACAACACGAGCAACACTACCATTAAGAGGCTCAATAATGGGAGGACGCCGAGCTCACCTTCCTTATCCTGAGACACGGGCGAAGGAATACTATGGGAAGAGTCATGGAGCCCCCCATGCTTCAACTCGCTCACATCAAGCATCGCACCAGCATGTTTCGGCCACACAGTGATAACAACCCCCGTTCCCCCGACCATTCACCCTTCTTGGTGTCTAGAAGCACTAATGGTACACAAAGCTCGATTACTAGCTGAATGACTACCTCACAGCGGTCGATGTGGACAATGGAGACATTAGCAATGCCCTACAGCACATACCACTATGTCTCACTGGACACGCGTGCTCCTGGCTCAGCAGCCACCTGCCCAACTCAATCCTCAACTTGGAATATTTCGAGCATGCATTCCTCAACAATTTTGTAGGGACCTACAAGCATCCAGGGAGAGGCACCGACCTCCACATTATCATGAAAGGCGATAACGAGTTCGGCCGCAACTTTGGGGTGCGATGGCTCAAAAAGAAGAACACACTGACAAACATCTCAGACGAAATAGCCAATGGAACATTAGTGAGCGGGGCGTAGGACAATATATTTCTCCACAAGCTCAGCAAGAAGCGAGGTGAGGGCAAGCTTACCACCATGGCAGCACTCATGAAGGTAGAAAATGACTTCGCCATAGGGGAAGAAACCGCTTGGGCAAGCCGCCGTTCCACGCGAGGGCTTAATATCTGGTAGCCTACTGGTGGAGACGCCCCCGAAAGATGCAACAATAAGGGAAAGGTGGGTCGTAAATGGAAGGAGGAACAGGACTCTGAACTGATGGTTGCAGCAAATGAGGCAGAAGAGGCCAGAGCCAAAAAGTAGCGGTGGGGAGGAAAGTCGCGGCGGCCTCCCCGCACATATGAGGGAATCATGAGCGGACCATGTTTATACCATAGCTAGAAACTCATAAGGCACAAGAATCCACGAGGGAATGCCAGCTTAATGAACATCTCATTAAGGAGAAGGGAAATAAACTCGAAGGGGGTCATAATGCAACCCCGCCAGTCCCGGTCGCCCACCAAGACCAGCAGCCCCGCAACATAGGGTAGCGAGCGTTTTGCAAGGACAAACACTGAGTTAGCATGATTATAGTTGAGATGAGGCTAACGAGGCACATGTACCGACATTATCATACATGCACGAGGTGTCATAGTCGGTTTCTGGAATGGTCATAACAAACCATCTCCTTCTGCCAAGAAGACCACCCAGATGGCATAGTACTCAAAGGAGGTTGCAATTTTCCCAAAGTACTCATGGATGGAGGCTCCGACATCAACATCCTATATGTCAGCACACTAATTAGAATAGATGTACCACTACAAGCCCTCTGGTATTCATCAACAGAATTCCATGGCATAGTACTAGGAAATAAGGTGGCACCAATTGGTCAAAAAACACCAGAGATTACCTTTGTTTTGAAGTCGTCCCATTTCCAGAAGAATATAATGCAGTCCTCGGAAGGAAAGCATTTGTCAAGTTCATGGCAATATCGTGCTACGCCTACATGAAATTGAATATGCTAGGGCCATATGAAGTAATCATAGCCAATCGCAATCCCTTGCATGCCCTCTAGGCAGAGGTTGTGAACGTGGTTCAGGCCTGTTGGTGGGAACGACACCTATGGGATCACAAGAATCCCTACTACGGTTAGCGGGGCGCAGGGTCATGAGAAGAGCGGATCAAACAGATAGCACACGGTTCGTTTATCCAGGTTCGGGCCGCGAGGATGCGTAAAACCCTACTCCTGCTTTGGTGGATTGTATATCTGTGTTCTTGAGCTAGCTATGGGGCGTGAGGAGCTCCAAAAAGCCGAATCCTTCCCCTGGTCGCCTCGGGCCTCCTTTTATAGAAAAAGGGGTTGCCACAGTGGCACACAGGAGGTGGAAAGGGTACAGTGATGCGAGGTTATCTCCCTCATTCATGACAAGGCGCATTTAATGCATCTTGCTTAGCTGTCCTTGCTTTATCGGGGACGGGGGAGAGACCTGTCTCGTCCGTCGCCGCTCCCTCTTGTGTCGACACGCGCCCTGGCCAGCGGTGCCTGCGATGCCATGTATGTAGGCAAGCAGCTGAGTGGCACAGCGGTGGGTCTTCATGAATATCTGCATGCCGCCACGCAGGTGCCTGCCCAGCTGGTTGGGTCGGCAGCTGCATGCATGCAGTGGTGGAGGTTTGGTCGGCGTGGGCATGATGGTGGCCCTACGGGTGTTCTCGGCAAGGGCCTTGCCGGGGCCCCGGCAAGGGTCTTGCCGAGGCGCTTGCTGTCATCCCCGGCAAGGCTCTTTCCGGGGGCCTTGTGGTCCTCCTTGGCTGGGATCCCGCCAAGGGTTGTCATCTTCCATAGTGTGTATCTGATCTTGAATGTCTTCACAAAGATCTGCATGCCACCACAGGGACGTCTCCCGAATCCTTGCCCCCTGGGGGCAGTGGACTCAAGGGTGACTCACTCCGTAGGTGTGGGGCGAATTGCCGCGGCAAGGGTCTTGTCGGGGTTGCTAAAACTGCCTCCCGGCAAGGATCTTGCCAGGGGAGTCTGCTTCGTCCCTTTTGCTCTTCGTGGTCTTGGCCTTGGCGTTGCTCCAGTTCTCTTGAGCTTCGGCCTTACCTTGGCTCACCTCCCTTGCCTTGCTCGGTGTGGTGGTGCCCGTGGCTCAGACTGCCCATGCACAGTTATAGGGGTACAAAATGTGTACCCCTCTTTTTGTACACCGACAAGGCCAACGCACGCATCACTCATGCCAACAGCAGCACGAAACAAGGCATAGTTGCGGGGCCTCCTCGGGCACAGAAGACAAGGCTCCTCCCGCATGATTGGGGGTGGAGGCCCTCAGAATAGCATACAACTCGAAGGCTACTGACCAATTGGTAGATCCACTTATTCCCTAATCACCCTGGAGGTCGGGAAGAAGAAAGAGATCATGGCGCCATCCATGAACCACTATTTTAGTAATTTTAAATTCTTTTTTTCTACTTAATCATAAGTTTTAACCGTAAGACTTTGTGGACTAATCATATTATCTCGATCATGTATTAGACAGTGAATAAAAAGTGCTTTGCCATGCAATCACTTCATTATGTTTCAACACTACGTATATGATCGCTAAATGGAAATGTCTGTTGATTGGTTCAGGAGACCTTCCTATGTACTAGACTCGAGGGTTGCATCATTTTTTGGACCAACCAGCAGTTAGTATAGGGGATGCATCCAGTAACCCTACAAACACAGACCTGGGGGCTGCATTCGTGGCACACCAACCTCCATCGTCCAATAGACAGGACAACTTGTGAAAGGTTTACAACCAACCTTGTCATTTGAGTTGCGACACATAGTCTTAACAAATGTTGATGACTAAAAGTGCATTATATCGACTAGAGGGGTGGTGAATAGGCGATTTTTATGGAAGTCTTCAGAACATAGAAGTTTTGAAGACAAACGATAAAATTAAACCTATTACCATGCAGCGGAAGGTAGACTACACTAGGCAAACCATATTCAAGTATTCAATGAAGTGAAAGCACAAAGACTAATAGCAGCTAGGTACTAAGGATCAGGTAGGAAGATATTGTGAAGCCAAATAGAACACGCAGTCACTCAGTGAAGACAAATGATAGTGCAAACATACAATGACTTCACAAGGAGTAACAGTAAGTAAAGGGAAGTGAAGATGAAACCAATGACTCGTTGAAGACAATGATTTGTTGGACCAGTTCCAGTTGCTGTGACAACTGTACGTCTGGTTGGAGCGGCTAGGTATTTAAACCTTAGGACACACAGTCCCGGACACCCAGTCCTGAACACGCAGCTCAGGACACCCAATCCTCACCGTATTCTCCTTGAGCTAAGGTCACATAGACCTCGCCCAATCACTCTAGTAAGTCTTCAAGGTAGACTCCCAAAGCTTCACAGACTTCGTTCACCGGCAATCCACAATGTCTCTTGGATGCTCAGAACGCGACGCCTAACCGGCTGGAGGATGCACAGTCCTCAAGTGTAATAAGTCTTCAGATCACGTAGACAAGAAGACTTAAGTGATGCCCAATTCTCTCTAGCTCTGGTGGTTAGGGCTTTATCCTCGCAAGGAATTCTCTCTCAAAGGCTTCGAGGTGGGTTGCTCTCAAACGACAAAAGCCGTACTTTCAATCTGAGCAGCCAACCGTTTATGGTTGCAGGGGGTGGGCTATTTATAGCCACTTGGCAACCCGACCTGATTTGTCCGAAATGACCCTGGGTCACTAAGGAACTGACACGTGTTCCAACGGTCAGATGTCAAACTCACACGGCAACTTTACTTGGGCTACACGCAAAGCTGACTTGTCCGACTCTGGACAAGATTCGCTCTCATAGTCTTCACTCAAAGACATAGGTTTTTGGTTTAGGCATCACTTCAGTCATTCTGACTAGTTCTCTTGGACCCCACTTAACAATACGGTGGTTCCTATGACTCAACACAAAAGAAAAAGAACTACGAAAGATCTAAGTCTTCGAGCTCCATAGGCTTCATATCATGTATTATCTTGTCATAGTCTTCAATGTGAATATCTTCATATACCACCTTTGACTTCAATGTCTTCATGCATTTTTAGGGGTCATCTCTGGTAAGAAAACCGAATCAATGAGGGACTTCTACCTGTGTTATCCTGCAATTCTCACAAACACATTAGTCCCTCAACTAGGTTTGTCGTTAATACTCCAAAACCAACTAGGGGTGGCACTAGATGCACTTACAATCTCCCCCTTTTTGGTGATTGATGACAAACTAGTTGAAGTTTTCAACGGGGAATATAATCTGTGAAATTGTAAAGAATAAGGAATTGTCTTCATAAGTTGCAAGGGCTCCCCCTGAAGATGTGCATATGAGTTAATTTGCTTTTGGAATGCAAATGCACATGGCAGGTTGTACTTGTGGAGATCCACTTCAACTTATGATGACAATCCACTATGCATGTGAAAGTATATGAAGATAATGACATGCATAATGGAAAATGGACGTCTGCAGAATGAGCTAAGTGCGGAATTTATCGTCGCACATGCGGAATTTATCTTTGCAAAACAAGGTGGCAAATAAGTAGCAGACGACCATCTTGTTTAAGTGTTACAACTCATAAGAACCAAATGTAGCAAAAACGAGAGTTGTAAGCACGAAGCAAAATATAGAGCACCCGCCCATATGGACCCGCTTGAAGACTATCAATCTCATATGCTTCTCCCCCTTTTGTCAGTAATGAACAAAAAGGTTTGAAGACATAGAGCCTCTACTCGTTCCCATGAGGAGTAGGTGAAGTAGCAGGGTTGTTGGTGTTGTTTGGCGGTGCAGAAGAGCTTGGAGGTGCTGAAGGAGGTGGCGATGAAGTAGCATCATCTTCTTCCTCAATAATTCTGGCAGTCACTGTGGCAGCAGAGGAAGAGAACTCAGAGTCTTCAAGGGATGGAGTTCCTAGCAGCATAGCCCTTCAAGGAGGTGTGGAGTCAAACTTGAATCTCTCAGTGAAGCCATCCTCTTGAAGATCAGCTTCAGAACACATCATCGAGAGCCCTTTCCATGTGCGGCGATATGTTTCATGGGCAACGAAAGCATTCTTGGTGGCAAGATTTTGAGTGCGATTAACATCCACCAAGAGGCTTTTCATCTGACGCTTCAGCCAGTCATGATGCCTATCCTGTTTCTGATGTAGAGCCACAAGAAGCTCTCTGTCGTTGAGAACACGAGTGCGCTTCTTGGGTCTTGGAGCAGTGGCACTGTCAGTGGCTTCAGTGGAAGCAGGGTGTGGTGCACGTGTAGTGCCAGCCAAAGGATACACCCGAGAAACTGCTTCAACTCCTTCAATGTTCTGAGTAAAACTCTGATGCTCTGCATTCTGAAGACTTAGAGGTTGCTTGGCAGGCTCAGAATATATGGCTTCAGTAGACATGTCCACGTCAGGCAAGAAGATCCGATGGTTGCAGGCTGAGGGCTGATACGAGATGGCGGAGTGTAGCTTGATCAACCGCATGACCCAAGGGGCGTAGAACTTCAAACCAAACAGATCAATGCCTGATGCAACAAGTTGGCGTATGAAGAAGTCCTGTGCATTGAAGCATTTGCCATGAAGTATATAAAAGACCAAAGTCTTCATTGCACCCTGAAGCTTGGCATTTGGAGAGTGCCCTTTGATAGGCCAGAGAGTTCGCCTGATGATGTGATAGATGGTTCTTGGAAGGTACTCAAGGTCTTCAACGAAGAACTCTGTGGGATAAGCAGCATCTGGGGGCAATGGCTTCATCATGCTCAGCATCTGACTCATATCAGGTTCTGGCCCCTGAAAGATGCTCTCAATACCTTCAGCATGCAGCTGGCAGCCTTGCTCGAAGAGATCGCCAGGAGTGGGCAAGCCAGTGAGCTCAATGATGTCAAATGCATTGGCTTCGTGATGAACGTTGCCAGTCATCCACTCCAGGACCCAAGTCTTCGGATCTCTGCTGTACCCTTTGATGTGAAGTGTGGCATAGAATTGTAGCAGCAGCTCTTCATTCCAATGCTCTTCATCAGTAACAAACTGCAGCAGACCCACTTGCTTGAAGAAATCCAACGCTTCTTCTAGACAGGGCAGACCAGCTATAGCTTCAACGTCAAGGTGCTTGTGTGGGAAGATGCGACCTTGGTTGTAAAGAATGCAAGAGTAATAGCTTCGCTGATGATAGCTCCAGAACCGATTAGATGATATCCTTTCCCTTGAGTAGGGGTTCCTAGAGCTATTGAAGAACGTGTTGTCTGCCCTGAAGCCATTCATGTTGAAGAAGCCAGGTGCTGATGCAGGACCTGGAAACCTTGTCAGTCTTGGGATTGGCTTCTGGACCTGAGGCCTATGCTCAACATGATAGTTGAATTGGGGACCGGCAGTAGACTCAGGAACAGAAGTGGCGGGATCAGTGGCTTCAATGTCTTCTGAAGCTTTTGCTCGGGAGGGCTCCACATTAGCTTCATTGGTGGTTGTGGCAGCCTCACGATTTTCATCCTCCACTTGACTAGCTGGAGGGTCGGTCACAAGCACATTCTCCTGGAGAACTGCTTCTTGGTGGGACAGGGGAGTTGGATCTTGTGGGACTCCTTCTTCTTCTGTGGCTGATGCAGCCGGAATGTCTTCAGCAGAGACTTGAGGCCTTGGACCGTTGCGAAGCCTGCAGAACGCAGACGACGCCTGTGGAGTTGGAGTGGGCTGGGCCTCATAGTCTTCTTCCTCTTGTGGGCGATCCGCCCATGAAGCATCCTATGCAATTGGCGTCAGTGGACGACCAATGTTGATGAGTTCGCTGTTTTCAAACTGACGAAGGACTGCATCATCTTCTACATTGTCATGATGACCAATGTGTTCAGCAGCGATGGGACCAGCTGCTGGAATGTCTTCAGCTTCATGAGCCTCTGTGGAAGCAGGCTCATGAATTGTCAAATGACGTTCTGCGTCAGGATGAACCATAGAAATGGGTTCAACTATCAAGGGCTCTGTGGGAGCAGCCCGAGCTTTCTTGGTCTTTCTCTTTTTCTAGGTGGGGGCAGTAGGAGAGGCTTTAGAGTGTTTCCTCTTCCTAGCTTCAGCCTCAGCAGTTCTTGTCTTCTTGAGCTCTGAAGCTGTTGACCGGCCTTTTGGCTTCGAGCCAGTCAGTCTAGTTGGGAAGACAATCGGAACTGCTTCTTGCCGTGGTGCATCAGGTTCAGCCGTAGCAGGCTTCTTCTTCTTCTTTGCGGCCATCCTGGGGTCGATGCCAGGACGCCCAAGTGCCTTGCGCTTCTCAGCCTCATTATAGGCTTGCACACATCTGTCAGCCAGAGTCTTCATGCGCTCACGCGAACCCTGAGCTTCTGCACGCTTCTTCACAAAGGCTTCCTTGAGCTCGTGCATCATTGTCTTGAAGTTCTTCACTTCTTGCATGCTGAGCTTGGCCATATGCTTCTTGAACTGAGCCTTTTCATAGTCAATCTTCTGTTTCAGTTCAACAATGCGCTGGGCAATAGCAAGTTCTGAAGCAATGGCGCCTTGGAAGGCGACACTGAGGCCAATGGATAGCTGCAGATCTTCAAAGCTGATGTTTGGCGTGTCAAACCACTCGTCAATGAAGTTGTGGATGATGGTGACATCAAAGAGAGGCAGATCATTGAAGATTTCTGCTTCTTCTTTGCTCTTGATGAGTTGTTCAAGAGCGTCATCTGCAAGATCTTCATCACTTGACAGATCAATGTCATCATTGCGCAGAATGGCAGCAGCTATTAGCTCTTTGCCAGTGTGAGACAGAGGCATATTGACCTTCTGGGGCTTGGAGACGCGTGATAAGTCTTTAGACTGCACACTGTCTTCAGGAGGTGCAGTTGCCAATGGCTTCGCCCTTGAGATTTTTGGTGAAGGGGCCGGCTTTGAAGCTTTTGGCTTCTTCAACTGCTTTGGCTTCGGCACTACAGGCGCGTTATCAGACTCAATGTCAGCTGCAGGCTCATTCACTGCAGTCCCTTGAACCAACATGTAGGTGATGAGGCCTTCAAGGTTGGCGAAAGGACCAATGACATTGGGTTCTGCATGTCGTGTGCCATCTACCCTTGGAGATGAGGGACCAGGGTTGAAGTCTAACCCAAAAGTCTTCTTGTTCTGCTTCGCTGAGTTCTGAGCAAACTGGAAGTTGCGCTTGAACAGATTGTCATCACGACACCATAGCAGTGACGACGAGTGTGCATCAGCAGGCTGGGGTCCACGGACCATGCATGGATAGAAGCCTTGAGCAATGGCTTCATCTCTGGACCTAGGTAGAAGATTCTTGAATAGGATGTCTCCCCACGGTCTCTTGATGGCGTTTTTCTCAGCATACTCCTGGGTCACAAATCTATATTTGAACCATTGTTCTGCCCAATATCTTCGAATCCATTGGATTCCGGTCTTGCGCTGACTGTAATCCTCTTCAGGATCTGTCTTGTACATTTCTGAGAGTTCATCTGGCAGATCTCTGGAGGTCTCACCACGACGCTTTCTGCCACCCTTCCTTGCTGCTTTCTCTGAAGCCATAAACTTTAACTCGAAAGGCTTCAAGACGTTCAAAGGCTTCAAAGGTTTTCGTTTGCTGGACCAACAGGAACTGGGTTCGGGAGAATTTATGTGATGCTGTAAGAATTCTGCAAATGAATGCAGACTATGAGAACCAAAGGATTCTCCCACGGACATGTACCTGTGACATTATTAAGGTGCGAGGGAAGGGGAAGAGGTCATATGCATTCTCAGAAGATTTTGAAGATAAATCATTTTAGAAGACATTGACCTCATCGTGCGAAGACATTCACTCATAGATAAGAAGTTGGTTCCAGATTTGTACGAATCCACAAATCAGTACAAGTGAGGAATCTAACTACTTTGTGAAGCACAAGTGAATATACTAGGCATGTTATGAGATGCAGTATGAGAGAGATCTAGCTTGTGTGAATAGAAACTGCTTGTGATAGAAAGTGACAAATCCATAGGATCATTGGTGCTGTAAAAAGAGGAAGTTTTATTTACCACACTAAGAATTGCTAGACGGAGTGTAAGATGAGGCCGAGCAGTTCGATCTTCCGTGCCCTAACTTGGCGACGGAGGACACCTACGGTGACGGCGGAGAGGACGATGTCCACGGTCGGCGTGAAGACGGCGTCGGAGAGGTTGCGGCAGCGAAGCGCTTCGTCGCCGGCGTCGTCGAGGGCTAGTGGTGGCGCTAGGGTTCGTGCGAGGGTGGAATAAGAGATAATGACCGCTATGAGTGTGTATTTATAGGTACAGGGGCGGCACTGTGCTATTACACAGGTGCCCCTGGCGATTGGCATCTGAGGAACTCGTGGCCATTATGCGGAATTTTGGGGTTTGTTCCACGTCCCACGCACGCCTGGATTGTCGGGTGGTCGTTCCTACTTCTCCGGATTTCATGTGGAGGAAAGAGCATTGAAAACGGACTTAATGGTTGTCTCTGTATCTTCTGCTGACAAGCACGCAGAGAAGACATTCGACAGTTTCAATAGAATGCATATAACTTGGAGAGATAGAGTTTGAGATAGAAAGCATAGAGAGGTTAGGGTCCGATCACATTCACTTAGTTCAAAAGATTCAACACGAAGACATAGCTATAAGTGAATGCCGTAGAGGACAGAACACTTA
>NC_041388.1:60095201-60167787 GCF_002162155.2 Triticum dicoccoides
TATATATATATATATATATATATATATATATATATATATATATATATATATATATATATATATATATATATATATATATAATCAACATAGTGATGATAATCATGAAAATATGTTGAGATCGAGCCAAACCAAATGTGAAGACATTGCAAGGTAACGCCATGAGTGAAACACTTCAAAATAGAACGTTTGATGGTGGCGTTACCCACCGTATAGGAAGTATTAGACCCAGACACGGCGCACAATTATCGTGGTGCTCCGAAGTCAAATTCCACATTAATGTATTCACACTTAGAATGTATGTCTTCATTGATTGAAGATATACTTTACTTCGTGTGTTGCACATCTAAGTCATCAATATGCATAAGGGTTAGGATGTGTGCCTGATCACAGGACATTTGAGGATTCCAGGATATTTAGCTCACACCGTAACTTGCAAAACCTCTTCTCATCCAAGGGCTTGGTGAAGATATCTGCCAATTGCTCTTCAGTGTTGACGTGTATGATATCAATGTCTTCCTTCACAACATGATCTCTGAGAAAGTGATGACGAATTTCAATGTGCTTTGTCTTCGAGTGCTGAACTGGGTTGTTGGCAATCTTGATGGCGCTTTCGTTATCGCAGTAAAGTGGCACTTGCTTCAGATGAATGCCATAGTCCTTGAGTGTTTGCTTCATCCACAGAAGCTGAGCATAGCAAGATCCAGCAGCAATGTATTCAGCTTTAGCAGTGGAGAGAGATACACAGTTCTGCTTCTTTGAAGACCAACATACAAGTGATCGTCCCAGAAAATGACATGTGCCTGATGTAGACTTGCGATCAACTTTGTCACCAGCATAATCAGCATCCGAGAATCCAACCGGATCAAACTCTGAGCCCTTTGGATACCATAATCCTAGAGTTGGGGTGTGAGCCAAATATCGAAGAATTTGCTTCACAGCTAAGTGATGCGACTCCTTTGGTGCCGCTTGAAATCGAGCACACATGCAAACACTAAGCATAATATCTGGCCTAGATGCACATAGATAAAGTAAAGAACTAATCATGGAGCGGTATACCTTTTGATCGAACTCTTTACCATTGTCGTCAGGACCCAGATGATGTTTGGCTGGCATTGGTGTTGTGAAGCCTTTGCAGTCTTGCATACCGAACTTCTTCAGGCAATCTTTGAGATACTTCTCTTGAGATATGAAGATGACATTGCGTTGTTGTCGTATTTGAAGACCAAGGAAGAACTTCAGTTCCCCCATCATGGACATCTAATATTGCTCTTGCATCATATATCCAAACTCTTCACTGTACTTCTGATTGGTGCAGCCGAAGATAATGTCATCCACATATATTTGGCACACAAACAGTTCACCATCATATGTCTTCGTGAAAAGAGTGGGATCTAGGGAACCAGGTATGAAGCCTTTGCTCTTCAGGAAGTATTTGAGTGTGTCATACTAGGCCCGAGGGGCTTGTTTGAGGCCATACAGTGCCTTGTTGAGCTTGTATACCATGTCAGGATGTTTTGGATTTTCAAAGCCAGGCGGTTGTGCAACATACACTTCTTCTTCAATCTTGCCATTGAGAAAGGCACTCTTCACATCCATTTGATATAGAAGTATGTTATGATGATTTGCATAGGCTAGCAGTATGCGTATGGCTTCAAGTCTAGCCACAGGAGCAAATGTTTCATCGAAGTCAATGCCTTCCACTTGAGTATATCCTTGAGCAACGAGACGAGCTTTGTTTCTAACAACTTGACCATGCTCATCTTGCTTCTTGCGGTATATCCATTTGGTGCCTATTATATTGTGCTTCCGTGGATCAGGACGCTTAACCAGTTCCCATACATTATTCAGCTCAAACTGTTGAAGCTCTTCTTGCATAGCTTGAATCCATTCAGGTTCCATGAAGGCTTCTTCAACTTTCTTGGGTTCTGATATTGAGACGAATGCGAAGTGACCATAGAAATTTGCTAGCTGAGTTGCCCTTGAACGAGTGAGTGGACCAGGTGCATTGATGCTATCAATTATTCTTTCAATCTGCACTTCATTGGCAATGCGAGGATGTACAGGGCGAAGATTTTGCTCTTGCTGTTCATTGTCGTTGCTGGAAGGAATGTCTTCAGGCTGAGCATTGTCTTCATGTTGATTAGGTGCTGAAATGATAAGTTCTTCTTCAGGATGAGCTTCAGAAGGTATAATTTCTCTAGTTCCCATTAGCTTGATTGATTCACTGGATAGAACTTCATCTAGCACATTTGGCAGCTACTCTCTTTGTGAACCGTTGGTCTCATTGAACCACACATCCACTGTTTCAACCACTTTGTAATGAAAGAGATTGAAGACTCTGTAGGAGTGTGAATCCTTTCCATATCCAAGCATAAAACACTCATGTGCTTTTGGTGCAAATTTTGAGGTGTGATGTGGGTCCTTGATCCAGCACCTTGCGCCAAATACTCTGAAGTAACTGACATTTGGCTTCTTGCCAGTAAGGAGCTCATAAGATATCTTGTTCAGTAGCTTGTCAAGATAAACACGATTGATTGTATGGCATGCAATATCAATGGCTTCGGGCCAGAATTTTCTTGGGGTCTTGTATTCATCTAGCATCATTCTAGCCATCTCAATTAGTGTTCTGTTCTTGCGTTCGACGACGCCATTCTTCTGTGGCGTGTACGGGGCTGAGAATTCATGTGCGATGCCCAAGGTATCAAGATATGTATCAAGGCCAGTGTTCTTGAATTTAGTGCCATTGTCACTTCTGATGTGCTTTATCTTGGCGCCAAAATTGTTCATAGCTCGATTGGCGAAGCGTCTGAAGACATCCTGCACTTCAGTCTTGTAAAGGATTATGTGCACCCAAGTATATCTAGAATAATCATCAACAATAACGAAGCCATAGAGGCAATCAGTAGTAGTTAGAGTTGAGTAATGAGTGGGACCGAAAAGATCCATGTGAAGCAGTTCGAAGGGTCGAGTAGTAGTCATGATTGTCTTCGAGGGCTGTTTGGCCCTCGTCATCTTCCCTGCTTCACAGGCACCGCATAAGTGGTCTTTCTTGAACTTGACGCCTTTGATGCCTATGACATGCTTCTTCTTCGCAAGGGTGTGGAGGTTCCTCATGCCAGCATGTCCAAGCCTCCGATGCCAGAGCCAGCATTCTGAAGCCTTTGCTAGAAGACATACTACAAGCTGTGGCCCTGCTAAGAAATCTACCACGTACAAATCATCTTTTCGATACCCTTCAAATACTAGGGACTTGTCAGATTCCATTAGTACAAGGCAACATATTTTCCAAACATTATGATCATGTTCAAATCGCAAAGCATTGAGACAGACATTAAGTTGAAGCCAAGGGATTCAACAAGCATGACTTTATCCATGTGTTGATCCCTTGAGATTGCAACTCTACCTAGACCCAATACCTTACTTTTACCAGTGTCAGCAAATGTGATGTGGCTCTTGTCGGATGGACGTAAGGTTGAGTCCATAAGAAGACTTCTTTTGCCAGTCATGTGATTTGTACACCCACTGTCAATAATCAATTCTGAAGACGCTGGTGTCGTACCCTACAGTGCAGTTCGGGGATAGGCTTCACCAAGAGCATTGTGAAGCAAAAACATTTGACGAACCAGTGGGTTATGAAAGCTTAGATCCAGGTTAGGACTAATAGGGAGAGTAGCAAGTGATTCAGGTACGAAGTACATAGTAAGACCATTTGGGCATTTGATCTTGCTCCCTACAAGATGTTTAAGGTCCCCAGCAATAGTATCAGACGATTTTGGTTTTCTGCTGGACACCTTTCCCTGCAAAAGAGAGTTAAGCCTTCTTAACCACCCACATCTTCAAGGGTGGCTTAGAAGCAATAAGTCTAAGTGCAGCATCTGAGAATTTTGGCTTTGAAGCCTTAGCAAACAGTCTTGTAGGCGGACAATAGTACTCATAAGAATAAGCAGAATAGTTCTTGGTCTTATGAACATGGCGGTTTGATGAACCGCTCTCATATTCATATGCCTGAGTATGATTTCCATGCAAAACATTTGCGTTAGTGCGACTCAGGTGAGTCCTCTGTCTATATGAAGCCTTTGGACCGTATGAAGCCTTTGGTCTGAGGTTTGTCTTCTTCATGTGAGGTGTCATGATGACATTCACAGGCAGACTCTCTAGACACCTTTTCGGAACCCAGATGTTCTTCATAGGCGGTCCATTCCTGCAGTTAGTACCAATGTACCTGGCAAACACTTCACCATTCTGATTCTTAAACAGTATATAGTTTGCATCAAAGGATTCATCAATTATAATGGGGTTAGCACAAGTGAAGCCAGATAGATTGGATGGATCCGCTGAAGGTTCCTTTGTAGCAACCCACATGGTTTTGGGGTACTGCTCAGGTTTCCAGTAAGAGCCATCTGCATTCATTTTCCTTATGAACCCTACACTCTCTTTCCTAGGGTTTCGGTTCAGAATCTGCTTTTTCAGGACATCACATAGCGTCTGATGCCCTTTAAGACTTTTGTACATCCCTGTTTCAAGCAATGTCTTCAACCTAGCATTCTCATCAGCAATAGCGGTGGTATCCTCAGCAGAGGGGTTAGTTACCGCATCAACAGTTGAAGATATTGCAACAGCAGTAGCAGTAGAACATTCAGCAACAGAAGTAGCATTATCACGCTCAATGCATTTAAGACATGGTGGTTCAAATTCTTCCTGAGCAGGACTGATCTGTTTGGCGCGAAGTGACTCATTTTCCATTTGAAGATCTTCATGAACCGCTCTCAATTTCTCAAGATCTTGCTTCCTTTGAAGATAATCATAGGAAAGCTTTTCATGAGTTGTTGAGAGAGTTTCATGACGACTTTCAAGTTCCTGATACTTAACGTGAAGATTTTTTATGTCTTCAATTAAGGATTCAGATCGAGTCATTTCAGCACCTAACAGATCATCGCTTCTGTCTAACAGTTTTTGAATATGTTCCATAGCTTTCTGTTGTTCAGTTGCAATTTTAGCAAGTGTTTTGTAGCTAGGTTTTGAACCACAATCAGAGTCATCGTCACTAGATGTTTGATAGTGAGTAGTGCGTGTGTTTACCTTGGCACCGCGTGCCATGAAGCAGTAGGTAGAAGCGGAGTAGTCCTTGTCATTTGCATCGGTGTCGGTGATGAAGTCATTGTCTTCAGTGTTGAAGATGGACTTGGCAACGCATGCTGTAGCCAGACTTGCGATGCCTGAGTCGGATTCTTCCTCAGACTCCACCTCTGCCTCCTCAGAAGCAGACTCCTCCTCTGAATCCATTTCCTTGCCAACAAACGCATGTGCCTTGCCAGATGAGCTCGTCTTGTGTGATGAAGACTTTGAGGAAGACTTGGAAGAAGACTTTGAGTATTTCTTCTTCTTCTTCTTGTCGTCAGAGCCATATTCCTTGCTCTTCTTCTTCTTTTTGTTCTCATTGTACCACTGTGGACACACAGAGATGAAGTGGCCAAGTTTCTTGCACTTGTGACATGTTTTCTTCTTGTAGTCATGAGCAGGAGCTTCATCATTCCTTGAACTTGATCGGGAAGACTTTCTAAAGCCTTTCTTCTTGGTGAATTTTTGGAACTTCTTGACAAGCATAGCAAGTTCCCTTCCAATGTCTTCAGGATCTTCAGAACTGCTGTCAGATTCTTCTTCAGATGAGGAGACAGCTTTTGCCTTCAAGGCACAAGTTCACCCATAGTTTGGACCGTAGATATCTCTTTTCTCCGAAAGATGAAACTCATGTGTGTTGAGCCTGTCAAGTATGTCAGACGGATCGAGTGTCTTGCAATCAGGATGTTCTTGAATCATCAGGTCTAGGATGTCAAACGAACTATCAAGTGATCTCAGCAGCGTCTTGATGACTTCGTGTTTGGTAATCTCAGTGGCACCGAGGGCTTGAAGCTCATTTGTGATGTCAGTGAGTCGGTCAAATGTGTGTTGGACATTCTCATTGTCATTTCGCTTGAAGCGGTTGAGGAGGTTGCGAAGGACACTGATTCTCTGATCTCTCTGGGTTGAGATGCCTTCTTTGACCTTGGAGAGCCAGTCCCAGACCAGCTTGGATGTCTTCAAAGCACTCACACGACCATACTGTCCTTTGGTTAGATGACCACAGATGATATTCTTGGCAGTAGAGTCTAGTTGAACGAATTTCTTGACATCAGCAGCAGTGACACCTTCTCCAGCCTTGGGAACGCCATTCTCGACGACATACCATAGGTCAACGTCAATGGCTTCAAGATGCATGTGCATCTTATTCTTCTAGTAGGGATATTCAGTTCCATCGAAGACGGGGCACGCATCGGAGACTTTAATTATCCCTGCAGTCGACATAGCTAAAACTCTAGGTGGTTAAACCGAATCACACAGAACAAGGGAGCACCTTGCTCTGATACCAATTGAAAGTGCGTTATATCGACTAGAGGGGGGGTGAATAGGCGATTTTTATGAAAGTCTTCAGAACATAGAAGTTTTGAAGACAAACGATAAAATTAAACCTATTACCATGCAGCGGAAGGTAGACTACACTAGGCAAACCATAGTCAAGTATTCAATGAAGTGAAAGCACAAAGACTAATAGCAGCTAGGTAGTAAGGATCAGGTAGGAAGATACTGTGAAGCCAAACAGAACACGCAGTCACTCAGTGAAGACAAATGATAGTGCAAACATGCAATGACTTCACAAGGAGTAACAGTAAGTAAAGGGAAGTGAAGATGAAACCAGTGACTCGTTGAAGACAATGATTTGTTGGACCAGTTCCAGTTGCTGTGACAACTGTACGTCTGGTTGGAGCGGCGAGGTATTTAAACCTTAGGACACACAGTCCCGGACACCCAGTCCTGAACACGCAGCTCAGGACACCCAGTCCTCACCGTATTCTCCTTGAGCTAAGGTCACATAGACCTCACCCAATCACTCTAGTAAGTCTTCAAGGTAGACTCCCAAACCTTCACATACTTCGTTCACCGGCAATCCACAATGTCTCTTGGATGCTCAGAACGCGATGCCTAATCGGCTGGAGGATGCACAGTCCTCTAGTGTAATAAGTCTTCGGATCACGCAGGCAAGAAGACTTAAGTGATTCCCAATTCTCTCTGGCTCTGGTGGTTAGGGCTTTATCCTCACAAGGAATTCTCTCTCAAAGGCTTCGAGGTTGGTTGCTCTCAAACGACAAAAGCCGTACTTTCAATCTGAGCAGCCAACCGTTTATGGTTGTAGGGGGTGGGCTATTTATAGCCACTTGGCAACCCGACCTGATTTGTCCGAAATGACCCTGCGTCACTAAGGAACTGACATGTGTTCCAACGGTCAGATTTCAAACTCACACGGCAACTTTACTTGGGCTACACGCAAAGCTGACTTGTCCGACTCTGGACAAGATTCGCTCTCATAGTCTTCACTCAAAGACATAGGTTTTTGGTTTAGGCATCACTTCAGTCATTCTGACTAGTTCTCTTGGACCCCACTTAACAATACAGTGGTTCCTATGACTCAACACAAAAGAAAAATAACTACGAAAGATCTAAGTCTTCGAGCTCCATAGGCTTCATATCGTGTCTTCTCTTGTCATAGTCTTCAATGTGAATATCTTCATATACCACCTTTGACTTCAATGTCTTCATGCATTTTTACGGGTCATCTCTGGTAAGAAAACTGAATCAATGAGGGACTTCTACCTGTGTTATCCTGCAATTCTCACAAACACATTAGTCCCTCAACTAGGTTTGTCGTCAATACTCCAAAACCAACTAGGGGTGGCACTAGATGCACTTACAATCTCCCCCTTTTTGGTGATTGATGACAAACTAGTTGAAGTTTTCAACGGGGAATATAATCTGTGAAATTCTAAAGAATAAGGAATTGTCTTCATAAGTTGCAAGGGCTCCCCCTGAAGATGTGCATATGAGTTAATTTGCTTTTGGAATGCAAATGCACATGGCAGGTTGTACTTGTGGAGATCCACTTCAACTTATGATGACAATCCACTATGCATGTGAAAGTATATGAAGATAATGACATGCATAATGGAAAATGGACGTCTGCAGAATGAGCTAAGTGCGGAATTTATCGTCGCACATGCGGAATTTATCTTCGCAAAACAAGGTGGCAAATAAGTAGCAGACGACCATCTAGTTTAAGTGTTACAACTCATAAGAACCAAATGTAGCAAAAACGAGAGTTGTAAGCACGAACTAAAATATAGAGCACCCGCCCATATGGACCCGCTTGAAGACTATCAATCTCATATGCTTCTCCCCCTTTTGTCAGTAATGAACAAAAAGGTTTGAAGACATAGAGCCTCTACTCGTTCCCATGAGGAGTAGGTGAAGTAGCAGGGTTGTTGGTGTTGTTTGGCGGTACAGAAGATCTTGGAGGTGCTGAAGGAGGTGGCGATGAAGTAGCATCATCTTCTTCCTCAATAATTCTGGCAGTCACTGTGGCAGCAGAGGAAGAGAACTCAGAGTCTTCAAGGGATGGAGTTCCTAGCAGCACAGCCCTTCGAGGAGGTGTGGAGTCAAACTTGAATCTCTCAGTGAAGCCATCCTCTTGAAGATTAGCTTCAGAACACATCATCGAGAGCCCTTTCCATGTGCGGCAACATGTTTCATGGGCAACGAAAACATTCTTGGTGGCAAGATTTCGAGTGCGATTAACATCCACCAAGAGGCTTTTCATCTGATGCTTCAGCCAGTCATGATGCCTATCCTGTTTCTGATGTAGAGCCACAAGAAGCTCTCTGTCGTTGAGAACACGAGTGCGCTTCTTGGGTCTTGGAGCAGTGGCACTGTCAGTGGCTTCAGTGGAAGCAGGGTGTGGTGCACGTGTAGTGCCAGCCAAAGGATACACCCGAGAAACTGCTTCAACTCCTTCAACATTTTGAGTAAAACTCCGATGTTCTGCATTATGAAGACTTAGAGGTTGCTTGGCAGGCTCAGAATATATGGCTTCAGTAGACATGTCCACGTCAGGCAAGAAGATCCGATGGTTGCGGGCTGAGGGATGATATGAGATGGCGGAGTGTAGCTTAATCAGCCGCATGACCCAAGGGGCGTAGAACTTCAAACCAAATAGATCAATGCCTGATGCAGCAAGTTGGCGTATGAAGAAGTCCTATGCATTGAAGCATTTTCCATGAAGTATATAGAAGACCAAAGTCTTCATTGCACCCTGAAGCTTGGCATTTGGAGAGTGCCCTTTGATAGGCTAGAGAGTTCGCCTGATGATGTGATAGATGGTTCTTGGCAGGTACTCAAGGTCTTCAACAAAGAACTCTATGGGATAAGCAGCATCTGGGGGCAATGGCTTCATCATGCTGAGCATCTGACTCATATCAGGTTCTGGCCGCTGAAAGATGCTCTCAATAGCTTCAGCATGCAGCTGACAGCCTTGCTCGAAGAGATCGCCAGGAGTGGGCAAGCCAGTGAGCTCAATGATGTCAAATGCATTGGCTTCGTGATGAACGTTGCCAGTCATCCACTCCTGGACCCAAGTCTTCGCATCTCTGCTGTACCCTTTGATGTGAAGTGTGGCATAGAATTGTAGCAGCAGCTCTTCATTCCAATGCTCTTCATCAGTAACAAACTGCATCAGACCCACTTGCTTGAAGCAATCCAACACTTCTTCTAGACAGGGCAGACCAGCTATAGCTTCAACGTCAAGGCGCTTGTGTGGGAAGATGCGACCTTGGTTGTAAAGAATGCAAGAGTAATAGCTTCGCTGAGGATAGCTCCAGAACTGATTAGATGATATCCTTTCCCTTGAGTAGGGGTTCCTGGAGCTATTGAAAAACGTGTTGTCTGCCCTGAAGCCATTGATGTTGAAGGAGCCACGTGCTGATGTAGGACCTGGAAACCTTGGCAGTCTTGGGATTGGCTTCTGGACCTAAGGCATGTGCTCAACATGATAGTTGAATTGGGGACCGGCAGCAGACTCAGGAACAGAAGTGGCGGGATCAGTGGCTTCGCTGTCTTCTGAAGCTTTTGCTTGGGAGGGATCCACATTAGCTTCATTGGTGGTTGCGGCAGCCTCACGATTTTCATCCTCCACTTGACTAGCTGGAGGGTCGGTCACAAGCACATTCTCCTGGAGAACTGCTTCTTGGTGGGACAGGGGAGTGGGATCTTGTGGGACTCCTTCTTCTTCTGCGGCTGATGCAGCCGGAATGTCTTCAGCAGAGACTTGAGGCCTTGGACCTTTGCGAAGCCTGCGGAACGCAGACGATGCATGTGGAGTTGGAATGGGCTGGGCCTCATAGTCTTCTTCCTCTTGTGGGCGATCCGCCCATGAAGCATCCTGTGCAATTGGCGTGAGTGGACGACCAATGCTGATGAGTTCGTTGTTTTCAAACTGAGGAAGGACTGCATCATCTTCTACATTGTCATGATGACCAATGTCTTCAGCAGCGATGGGATTAGCTGCTGGAATGTCTTCAGCTTCATGAGCCTCTGTGGAAGCAGGCTCATGAATTGTCAGTTGACGTTCTGCGTCAGGATGAACCATAGAATGGGTTCAACTATCAAGGGCTCTGTGGGAGGAGCCCGAGCTTTCTTGGTCTTTCTCTTTTTCTTGGTGGGGGTAGTAGGAGAGGCTTCAGAGTGTTTCCTCTTCCTGGCTTCAGCCTCAGCAGTTCTTGTCTTCTTGAGCTCTGAAGCTGTTGATCGGCCTTTTGGCTTCGAGCCAGTCAGTCTAGTTGGGAAGACAATCGAAACTGCTTCTTGCCGTGGTGCATCAGGTTCAGCCGTAGCAGGCTTCTTCTTATTTGCGGCCATCCTGGGGTCGATGCCAGGACGCCCAAGTGCCTTGCGCTTCTCAGCCTCATTATAGGCTTGCACACATCTGTCAGCTAGAGTCTTCATGCGCTAACGCGAACCCTGAGCTTCTGCACGCTTCTTCACAAAGGCTTCCTTGAGCTCGTGCATCATTGTCTTGAAGTTGTTCACTTCTTGCACGCTGAGCTTGGCCATATGCTTCTTGAACTGAGCCTTTTCATAGTCAATCTTCTGCTTCAGTTCAACAATGCGCTGGGCAATAGCAAGTTCTGAAGCAATGGCGCCTTGGAAGGCGACACTGAGGCCAATGGGTAGCTGCAGATCTTCAAAGCTGATGTTTGGCGTGTCAAACCACTCGTCAATGAAGTTGTGGATGATGGTGACATCAAAGAGAGGCAGATCATTGAAGATTTCTGCTTCTTCTTTGCTCTTGATGAGTTGTTCAAGAGCGTCATCTGCAAGATCTTCATCACTTGACAGATCAATGTCGTCATTGCGCAGAATGGCAGCAACTGTTAGCTCTTTTCCAGTGTGAGATAGAGGCATCTTGGCCTTCTGGGCTTGGAGATGCGTGATAAGTCTTCAGACTGCACACTGTCTTCAGGAGGTGCAGTTGCCAATGGCTTCGCCCTTGAGATTTTTGGTGAAGGGGCCGGCTTTGAAGCTTTTGGCTTCTTCAACTGCTTTGGCTTCGGCACTACAGGCGCGTCATCAGACTCAATGTCAGCTGCAGGCTCATTCACTGCAGTCCCTTGAACCGAGATGAAGGTGATGAGGCCTTCAAGGTTGGCGAAAGGACCGATGACATTGGGTTCTGCATGTCGTGTGCCATCTGCCCTTGGAGATGAGGGACCAGGGTTGAAGTCTAACCCAAAAGTCTTCTTGTTCTGCTTCGCTGAGTTCTGAGCAAACTGGAAGTTGCGCTTGAACAGATTGTCGTCACGACACCATAGCAGTGACGACGAGTGTGCATCAGCAGGCTGGGGTCCACGGACCATGCATGGATAGAAGCCTTGAGCAATGGCTTCATCTCTGGACCTGGGTAGAAGATTCTTGAATAGGATGTCTCCCCACGGTCTCTTGATGGCGTTTTTCTCAGCATACTCCTGGGTCACAAATCTGTATTTGAACCATTGTTCCGCCCAATATCTTCGAATCCATTGGATTCCGGTCTTGCGCTGACTGTAATCCTCTTCAGGATCTGTCTTGTACATTTCTGAGAGTTCATCTGGCAGATCTCTGGAGGTCTCACCACGACGCTTTCTGCCACCCTTCCTTGCTGCTTTCTCTGAAGCCATAAACTTTAACTTGAAAGGCTTCAAGATGTTCAAAGGCTTCAAAGGTTTTCGTTTGCTGGACCAACAGGAACTGGCTTCGGGAGATTTTATGTGATGCTGCAAGAATTCTGCAAATGAATGCAGACTATGAGAACCAAAGGATTCTCCCACGGGCATGTACCTGTGACAGCATTAAGGTGCGAGGGAAGGGGAAGAGGTCATATGCATTCTTAGAAGATTTTGAAGTTAAATCATTTTAGAAGACATTGAAAGGGGGGATTTTGTTTTTTTTTTGGGGCCAAAAAGCATCCACGCGTCAGCAGTTCAGGGGCTGGGGTTTTTGTTTTTTTTGGAAAGGGGGGATTGGGGGTTTTGGGGGTTTTAGGGTTAATTTATGGGTTTCATATATTGTGCTAGCTAGCTAATAGAGAGAAGTGACCTGTCTTATCTCCATGCTTGGTCGACGCTACGTACTATACGTATAGAGAGGACTCGACATGCTAGCTAGTAAGCAAATGAAGGAAAGCATTAAATACAGAAGATTGTCATGAACATATACAGAGAGAAGTGATCGACCTCTACTTCTTTGAGAGATTGGTCGAACAACAACTTTTCGTATATCTATCCGACGCTACTGGCTACATATATACAATATAAGATCTCTTACAATCCCCTAACATCTGAACTCAAGTTCCACGTGGTATTCTATGGCTTTATTTATGGGGACGGTCCCCACGAGGGAGGGCCGATCGAACGATTTTGTCGTTGGGCCGAGTTGCTCCCAATGAACGAATCAGCCCTCCTTGATCGTTCGCCCAGGGAAAGGCCAGGACGAATCCTCAATGGCCGGGAGGCCTAGTTTACAGTTTTTCTCTTTTGAAAGAAATTCCATGAACAAAAAAAAACTCCCTCCAAGCCAAATTAATTGACACTGCTACAGTAGGGAGTACATTTTTTGTAAACACGGGAAAAATTGTTGTATAATTGCCATGAACACATACAAATGAAAAATCTCGTGCTACTTTATCAAAATGTCATGTTAATTTATAATAAAAAAAGTCATGCTACTTTACAAACAAAATGCTATGATGTAATTTTTCTTTATTTTGTCCACTGTGCACAAATTCATAAAAATGCCATGTCTGTGTTTTCTTTTTGCCATGGCCAAAAAATTGCCATCTTCTTACTAATAAAAATGCCATCCTCTATATAAAAAATTTCACGACAATAATAATAAAATTCCATGCTCTCAATAATAAAAATTCCATCCTCCAAAGAATAAAAACGCAATGCTATTAATAATAAAAATGTCATGCTCTTTATCATAAACTGTCATCCCTCTTGATAAATGAAAATGTCATGTAACTAAAGAGTAAAATATGCCATGTTACTAATAATAAAACTGCCATCCTCTTAATAAAAGAAAATGACATGTTATTAATTATTAAAATGCCATGCTCTTTAAAAAATGTGATGTGGGGCATTGCAAAGGACCTAGAAAAATGTCGTGCTACATACTCCCTCCGTTCCCAAATATTTATCTTCCTAGAGATTTCAGATTTCAACAAGTGACTACATACGGAGCAAAATGAGTGAAAATCTAAAATATGTCTATATACATCCGTATGTGATAGTCCATTTGAAATCTCTAAAAAGATGCACACATCAAGTTTAGAATAAAAATCCTCCTAATAAAAGGGGTTTTATTCTACCAATAATGGAAAAAATTGGATTTTTCAGATTTTTTGTCAAATGAAACATTAAAAAAATTATATATCATCACGTCTTGACCATATCACATCTCGGCAAGCCTTGCAAAAACAAGTTAGACGTCCTCTACTTTGTTGTTGCAAGTTTTACGTGACTGCTACGGGCTTCTAGCAAGAACCGTTCTTACCTACGCATCAAAAACCACAATGATTTTTCGTCAAGTGTGTTGTTTTAACCTTCAACAAGGACCGGGCGTAGTCAAACTCAATTCAACTAAAGTTGGAGAAACAGACACCCATTAGGCACCTGTGTGTGAAGCACGACGGTAGAACCAGTCTCATGAACGCGGTCATGTAATGTCGGTCTTGGCCGCTTCATCCAACAATACCGACGAATCAAAGTATGACATGCTGGTAAGCAGTATGACTATTATCGCCCACAACTCTTTGTGCTCTACTCGTGCATATAACATCTACGCATAGACCTGATTTGATGCCACTGTTGGGGAACGTAGTATTTCAAAAAATTCCTATGATCACGCAAGATCTATCTGGGAGAAGCATAGCAACGAGCGGGGAGAGTGTGTCCACGTACCCTCGTAGATCGAAAGCAGAAGCGTTTAGTAACGTGGTTGATGTAGTCGAACGTCTTTGTGATCCAACCGATCCAAGTACCGATGCACGACACCTCCACGATCTGCACACGTTTAGCTCGGTGACGTCCCTCAAACTTTTCATCCAGTTGAGGCCGAGGGAGAGTTTTGTCAGCACGATAGTGTGGTGATGGTGATGATGAAGTTACCGGTGCAGGGCTTCTCCTAAGCACTATGACAATATGACCGAGGTGTAAAACTGTGGAAGGGGGCACTGCACACGGCTAAAGATCAACTTGTGTGTCTATGGGGTGCCTCCTGCTGGCCACGTATATAAAGGAGGGGAGGGAAGAGGTGGCCGGCTCTAGGGGGCGCGCCAGGTGTGGGGAATCCTACTAGGACTCCCTAGTCCAAGTAGGATTGCCCTCCTCTTTCCTATTCCTAGTAGGAGAAGGAAGGGAAGGGAGAAGGGGGAGAAGTAAAGAGGGGGTCGCCGCCCCCTCCTAGTCCAATTCGGACCAGCCCATTGGGGGGGCCACCCCTTGAGGCCCTCCTCTCCTTTCCACTAAAGCCCATTAAGGCCCATTACTTCCCCGGCGAATTCCCGTAACTCTCCGGTACTCCGAAAAATACCCGAATCACTCGGAACCATTCTGATGTCCGAATATATCCTTCCAATATATCGATCTTTACCTCCCGACCAGTTCGAGACTCATCGTCATGTCCGTGATCTCATCCGGGACTCCGAACAACCTTCTGTACATCAAATCACATAACTCATAATACAAATCGTCATCGAACGTTAAGCGTGAGGACCCTACGGGTTCAAGAACTATGTAGACATGACCGAGACACATCTCCGGTCAATAAACAATAGCGGAACCTGGATGCTCATATTGGCTCCTACATATTCTACGAAGTTCTTTATCGGTCAAAACGCATAACAACATACATTGTTCCCTTGGTCATCGGTATGTTCCCTTGGTCATCGGTATGTTACCTGCCCGAGATTCGATCGTCGGTATCACCATACCTAGTTCAATCTCGTTACTGGCAAGTCTCTTTACTCGTTTCGTAATGCATCATCCCGCAACTAACTCATTAGTCACATTGCTTGCAAGGCTTATATTGATGTGCATTACCGAGAGGGCCCAGAGATACCTCTCCGATACACAGAGTGACAAATCGTAATCTTGATCTATGCCAACCCAACAAACACCTTCGAAGACACCTGTAGAGCATATTTATAATCACCCAGTTACGTTGTGATGTTTGATAGCACACAAGGTGTTCCTCCGGTATTCGGGACTTGCATAATCTCATAGTCAGAGAACATGTATAAGTCATGAAGAAAGCAATATCAATAAAACTCAACGATCATAAGGCTAAGCTAATGGATGGGTCTTGTGCATCACATCATTCTCCTAATGATGTGATCCTGTCCATCAAATGACAACACATGTCTATTGTCAAGAAACTTAACCATCTTTGGTTAACGAGCTAGTCTAGTAGAGGCATACTAGGGATACTTTGTTTTGTGTATGTATTCACACATGTATCAAGTTTCCGGTCAATACAATTCTAGCATGATTAATAAATATTTGTCATGATATAAGGAAATATAAATAACAATTTTATTTTTTTCCTCTAGGGCATATTTCCTTCAATAACCCACTTATCCAAGTTTGTGTTTCTATCACTCATGCAACATAGACAATAAGCAAACCATGAACATATTACAAACCCTACAACGGGGATCCCTCATGCTTGCACGTCACGGAGAGCACCATAGGACATCACCAATAATAAAACATGCAACTCAAGCCAATCACGATCATCAATTAACCCATAGGACAAAAACGGATCTACTCAAACATTATAGGATAGCCATACATCATTGGGAAATAATATATAGTGTTGAGCACCATGTTTAAGTAGAGATTACAGCGGGGAGAAGAGGTGTTACACTGCTGCATAGAGGGGGAGAGAGTTGGTGATGACGGCGGCGAAGTTGTTGGTGTAGATTACGGTCATGATGATGGCCCCGGCGGCGTTCCGACGCCCCCGGGAGAGAGGGGGAGAGAGCTCCCCTTCTTCTTCTTCCTTGGCCTTCCCCCTAGATGGGGGAAGGGTTTCCCCTCTGGTCCTTGGGTTCCATGGCAGTGGAGGGGCGGGAGCTCCTCCAAGATTGGATCTCTCTCTCTCTCTCTCTCTCTCTCTCTCTCTCTCTCTCTCTCTCTCTCTCTCTCTCTCTCTCTCTCTCTCTCTGTTTCCTTCTGTCTCTGCGCTCCCAGATTCTGGCCTTTCACCGTTTCTTAAATTCACAGAGATCCGTAACTCCGATTGGGATGAAATTTTAACACGATTTTTATCTGGATATTAGCTTTCTTGCGCCAGAAGAAGGGCACCAACCGCCTTACGGGGTGACCAGAAGGACCAGGGGTGCGCTCTCCGTCCTTGTGGGCCCCTCAGGCATCGTCTCGCGTTGATTCTTTTTCCCCAAAATGACATATATTCCAAAAAAATCTCCGTAAGTTTTTATCCCGTTTGGACTCCGTTTGATATGGATTTTCTGCGAAACAAAAAACATGCAACAAATAGGAACTATCACTGGGCACTGGATCAATATGTTAGTTCCAAAAAATAATACAAATAGTTGCTAAAAGTATATGAAAGTTGTAGAATATTGGCATGAAACAATAAAAAATTATATATATGATGGAGACGTATCAGCAATCTACACCAACAACTTCGCTGCCTAATACATCCATTTTGCATCATGTTTTCCTACTATCATTTCACTTTACAAAGTAGTTATAATGCATTGTGTCTCCTATTTTTGCGAGTTTCACATGAAGAGGAAGATTGCCGACAGCTGGAATTCTGTACCTAAAAAAGCTACAACAGAGATAGATATTCTCCACAGCTCCAAATGACTTGAGAATTTACGAAGAATTATTCTGAAATTTATAGAAAATTCGTATGAAAGAAATACCAGGAGGGGACCCACCAGAGAGCCACAAGGTCAGGGGGTGCTCCCCCGCGGCGCGCGCATGTGAGCTCTGATACGTCTCCGTCATATCTATAATTTTTGATTGTTTCATGCCAATATTATACAACTTTCAAATCTTTTTGGCAACATTTTATATGACTTATTGGACTAACCTATTGATCCAGTGCCCAATGCCAGTTCCTGTTTTCTGCATGTTTTTTGTTTCATGGAAAATCCATATCAAACGAAGTCCAAACGCAATAAAAATTTACCGAGAATTATTTTGGAATATATGTGAGTTTTGGGAGGTGGAATCAACACAAATGGGGGCCCGCAGTGCCCACAACCCACCAGGGCGCGCCTGGGGGTGCCAGGCGTGCCCAGGTATCTTGTGCCCTCCTTGAAGGTCAGTTGGGGCCCTTTTTCTGGCGCAAGAAATATAATTTATGGCAAAAAATCGTGTAAAAATTTCAGCGCAATCGGAGTTATAGATCTCCGGGAATTTAATAAACCGTGAAGGGCCAGATCTGAGGAACGCAAAACAGAAGAGAACAGAGAGGGAGGTCCAATCTCGGAGGGGATCCCGCCCCTCCGCCACCATGCAGACCATGAAAAAGAGGGGGAACTCTTCTCCCATCTAGGGGGAGGCCAAGGAAGAAGAAGAAGAAGAAGCAGGGGGACTCTCTCCCCTTCTCTCCCGGTCGCGCAGGAGTGCCGCTGGGGCAAGGATCGTGACGACGATCTACATCAACAATTTTGCTACCATCAATGAAAACTCTCTCCCCCTCTATGCAGCGGTGTAACACCCCTTCTGCGCGCTGTAATCTCTACTTAAACATGGTGCTCAACTCCATATATTATTTCCCAATGATATTTGGCTATCCTATGATGTTTGAGTAGATCCGTTTTGTCCTATGGGTTAATCATGATCTTGGTTCATATGATTGTATATTTTATTTATGGTGCTGTCCTACGATGCCCTCCGTCTCGCGCAAACATGAGGGGTCCCCACTGTACGGTGTTGCAATACCTTCATGATTTGCTTATAGTGGGTTGCAAGAGTGACAGAAGCTTAAACCTGAGTAGGTGGGTTGTTGCGTATGGGATAAAGAAGACTTGATACTTAACGCTATGGTTGGGTTTCACGACCTTAATGATCTTTAGTAGTTGCGGATGCTTGCTAGAGTTCCAATCATAAGTGCATATGATCCAAGTAGAGAAAGTATATTAGCTCATGCCTCTCCCGCATTTAAAATTGCAAGAATGATTACCAGTACTTGTTATCGATTGCCTAGGGACAAAAGACTTTCTCGTTGACAAAAGCTATCCACTTCTATTACCTTGCAATTTATCCGTAATTTTATTCTTGCAAAGTACTTCTAGTTTTATTCTTGTTCTAGGTAAAGCGGACGTCAAGTGTGCATAGAGTTGTATCGATGGTCGATAGAACTTGAGGGAATACTTGTTCTGCCTTTAGCTCCTTGTTGGGTTCAAAACTCTTATTTATCGAAGAAGGCCACAAATGATCCCCTATACTTGTGGGTTATCAAGACCTTTTTCTCGCGCCATTGCCGGGGAGCAATAGCATGGGGTGAATATTCTCGTGTGTGCTTTTTTGCTTTATCACTAAGTAGTTTTTGTTTCTTGTTCTAAGTTGTTCTCTATCTTTAGTTATGGGTATGGAACACGAAATACCAAAAAATTAGTTGTACTTGCTACTCATGGAGATGGGGAACCTCCCAAAACCCTTAATGCTCGTTATGTGAAAAATATCATGCACTACTTTGATAATCCTGAGAAAACCTCATTCAACTTGATAATGGGAGTAACGTTGGATCAACGTGAATACTTTAGGGATTATCGCTTGACACAAAATAGGAAATTATTATGGGATCAAATTGATATGTTCATTGGTATGCTTGGAATTTATGCAAGAGATATGATTATACTTGTTGCTCTAGGATGAACGCTCCACACCTTCCCTTTTCATGCAAATTTAATGATAATGAAACCTTAGCTTCTTATGCTAATGGTAGATATGATTACTATGATGTGGAACGAATATAAGAATTTGTTGCTTTTAAGGGTGATTATGAAATAGAATCTTTGTTTGAAAAGTATGAAGCTTTTGATGATGATGTTTCTAGACCCGAAAATTTTGTTATACTCAAATATTGCTACGAAAATTATAAATACAATTCCGATATTGATATATTTATTGTGGAAGTCTCCGCAGTCCAAGAAGAGACTAATATTTTGCAGGAGTCTATGGAAATAGGAATTGAAGAAACTGTGAGCTCATTGGATGAAAAAGATGATGAGGGGAGTGAAGAACAAAAGGAGGAAGAGCGGATTAGCTACCCGTGCCCACCTTCTAATGAGAGTAACTCTTCAACTCATACATTATTTAATTTCCCTTCATGCTTACCGAAGGATGAATGCTATGATAATTGCTATGATCATGTTGATTCATTTGAAATATCCTTTTTTGATGAACTTGATGCTTGCTATGCTTGTGGCCACGATGCCAATATGAATTATGCTTATGTCGATGAACTTGCTATAGTTCCTTATATTAAGAATGAAATTGTTGCTATTGCACCCACACATGATAGTCCTATTATCTTTTTGAATTCTCCCAACTACACTATATTAGAGAAATTTGCACTTATTAAAGAATACATTGATGGGTTGCCTTTTACCATTGCACAGGATGATTTTGATGAGTATAATATGCATGTACTTGCTGCTCCAACTTGCAATTATTATGAGAGAGGGACTACATCTCCGCCTCTTTATGTTTCCAACATGAAAACATTGCAAGAAACTTCTTATGCCATGTATTGGCCTTTACTTGATATGCATGAATTGTTCTTGTATGACATGCCGATGCATATGAAGAGAGTTAGACTTCGCCATTGCATGATATATGTTGCTTTGTACTCATTATTAAATGCAAATCATTGTTAATTAAAATTGGCTTTGATATACCTTGGGATCCGGGTGGATTCATTACTTGAGCACTTTATGCCTAGCTTAATGGCTTTAAAGAAAGCGCTGCCAGGGAGACAACCAGGAAGTTTTAGAGAGTCATTTCTTTCTGTTGAGTGCTTTTATAAAATTAAAAAAATAGAGGGGAACTTAAAAACTTTTTCACAAAAGAGAAGTGATTGGAAGTTATGCATTGGAGAAGTGAGGGTCGACCTTGAACACTTGTGTTCATGCTCATGGAAACAATGTAGAATTTTTCATGAAGATTCTCACAAAAATAATTGTCCCCTTGTACAATTCCATTGTATTATAAAAATAATGTGCGAAGGTTTGCCTTTAGGATGAGTAGATTGCTTGTTGGTATGTGGGATGCAAAAACAGAAACTATGGCTGTAGTGCGCGATTTTACATTCATTACTGGAATGTCAAAAGATTCTAAAAGTTTTTGCACAGTATTGCTATACAAATTTTTTCCCTCTTTTTTTCAGAATTTTTGTAGTACCATAAGTATGGTGAATGTTTAGATTACTACAGGCTGTCCTGTTTAAGACAAATTCTGTTTTTGATGCATTGTTTTGCTTGTTTTGATGAAACTATCAATTTTATCGGTGGTATAAGCCATGGAAAAGTTATATTCAGTAGCTACAGTGCAAAATAAAATATGAATTGGTTTGCAACAATACTTAGAGTAGTGATTTTCTTTATTATACTAACAGATCTTACCGAGCTTTCTGTTGAATTTTGTGTGGATGAAGTGATCAAAGATCGAGGAGGTCTCGATATGAGGAGAAGGAGGAGAGGCAAGAGCTCAAGCTTAGGATGCCCAAGGCACCCCAAGTAAATATTCAAGGAGACTCAAGCATCTAAGCTTGAGGATGCACCGGAAGGCATCCCATTTTTCTTCAACAAGTATCTATATGTTTTCGTTCTCGTTTCGTTCATGTGATATGTTCAAATCTTGGAGCGTATTTTGTGCTTAGTTTTTATTTTTCTTTTATGCACCATGCTGGTATGAGATAGTCCATGTTGATTTATAGAATTCTCATTGCACTTCACTTATATCTTTTGAGTATGGCTTTATAGAATGCTTCAAGTGCTTATCATTTGAAGTTTGGATTGCCTGTTTCTCTTGACATAGAAAACCGTTATTTGAAGAATGCTCTTTTTCTTCACTTATATTTACTAGAGCATGATATTTTGTAGAAAGAATTAAACTCTCAGGCTTCACTTATATCTATTTAGAGAGTCAAAAGGAATTGGTCAATTGCATTGTTAGTCATAAAATCCTACATAAAACTTGTGGATCACTAAATATGATATGTTCGATTCCTTGCAATAGTTTTGCGATATAGAGATGGAATATGTGGGAGGTACTAGTAAACGATTGTGGTTAGTTATTGGTGTTAAGATTTATGATTCCTGAAGCATGCACGTATAGTCTCTCGTAATGCTATGAAGTTGGAGCATGATTTATTATTGATTGTCTTCCTTATGAGTGGCGGTCGAGGACGAGCGATGGTGTTTTCCGACCAATCTATCCCCCTAGGGGCCTGCGTAGTAGTACTTTGTTTCGAGGGCTAATAAACTTTTGCAATAAGTATATGAGTTCTTTATGACTAATGTGAGTTCATGGATTATACGCGCTCTTACCTTTCCGCAATTTGCTAGCCTCTACGGTACCGTGCATTGCCCTTTCTCACCTCGAGAGTCGGTGCAAACTTCGCGGATGCATCCAATCCCCGTGATATGATACGCTCTATCTCACATAAGCCTTATTATATCTTCCTCAAAACAACCACCATACCTACCTATTATGGCCTTTCCATAGCCATTCCGAGATATATTGCCATGAAACTTCCTTCGCTTCCATTTTGATGACTTGAGTATTCATTGTCATATTGCTTTGCATGATCATATAGTTGACATAGTATTTGTGGCTCAGCCATCGTTCGTCATTTTTCATACATGTTACGCTAGATCATTGCACATCCTGGTATTGCCAGAGGCATTCATATAGAGTCATAGTTTGGTATAGGTATCGAGTTGTAATATTGACTTATAAGTAAATAGAAGTGTGATGATCATCATTATTCATTATTAGAGCATGTCCCAGTGAGGAAAGGATGATGGAGACTATGATTCCCCCACAAGTCGGGATGAGACTCCGGACAATGAGAGAGAAAATATAAAAAAAGAAGAAATAAAGAAAAAAAGAAAAAAAGAAAAGTAAGAAAGAAAAAAAGAGAAAAAAAGAAAAAACAGAGAGAAGGGGCATGTAACGCCCTCGATGCAGCTATATCTCCCACGTGTCGAGGCACGACTTAGAGGCATAACCGCATTGATAGCAATGTCGCAAGTTAGGCAATCTTCACAACATCCCATGTAATATATAGATAATAAAAGGGGAGATACATAGTTTGCTTACACTCGCCACGTCAACCAAAGTACATAAATAGCATTACATCAATCAAACACTCATGGCCCGACTACGGTGCCAAAATAAAAGATAAACCCAACATGCGACACGGTCCCGATCGCCCCAACAGGGCACCACTACTGATCGTCAGGGAAAGACACATAGTAACGGCGTGAGTCCTCGTCGAACTCCCACTTGAGCTCAAGCGCGTCATCTAGAACGGAGTCATCAGGCCCTGCATCTGGTTTGGAAGTAATCTGTGAGCCACAGGGACTCGGCAATCTCGCACCCTCGCGATCAAGACTATTTAAGCTTATAGGTAAGACAATCTAAGCATACACCCATCAAGAATACACATTATACGGGCTAGACATGGCAAGAACAAAAACATAGCATGCACAGATCAACTACAACATCCTCGGCAAAATCGCTAACAAGTAGACAATCTGCCCAGATTCACGAAATAGCAAAAGTAGAGCTCGATTGACTCAAGCTAGGGTGCTCCATAATTGCAAACAAAGAAATGGTTGCATAGATCACTACAAGATTAACAAAACATCCTTACTGATCATCCTCAAAAGAGGCACGGATCACTAGGAAACAACATGAACATATGGCATATTGAGATAAACAGATCAAGGATTTAGTGGAAATGCTAAGTCCCTGAAATCAGCATTAACGAATGCACCACTTTGCAAGCATGTGCTAGTCACCACACACATCACAAAAATACATGGGTTGCACCACTGGATAGATGAAAAAACATATAACAAAACTCATGTAGAGCTCAGGGGCATATCATGCACACAATAATCATGGCAAAAATGACAAATGTCTAATTGGAGCAGCGATCTGACAATTATCTCAAATAACACTCTTCCAACAGCATTTCGGGCATCAATATGAACTCAAATGAAAATGATGCAATTAGATGAAATGATGTGCTCTCTGAGAAGAACATTTCGATATGCTATATGCCCAAAACGGAGTTACGGATGCGGAGTTACGACATGATGAAGTTGCATAAAAATGCTGAAAACGGAGGCAAAAGTCAACCCCTATGGCTCCTCAGATCTGGATCCGGGGCACGTCTCCCAAGGTTGGCCGGGAACTCGCCGGAGATGGGGACTTCGCCGGACTTGGAGGTTGGGGCCGTCGGATCTTGGAGAGGCGGGCCGGGGCGGCGCGGATCCGGCCACCGGAGCGGCGGATGGCGGGTGGCGGCGGTTGGCGGCGCCGGCCTCGGTAGGCGCGGAGGGCGCGGGCGCCGGCGAGCGGCCAGGCGAGCGCCGGTGGAAAGGAAGGCGGCGGCTGCGGCGGAGGTGCGGCGGACCGGGCGCGGGGAAGAAGACCCCGGGCGGCGCGGGTGGCGATGGGCCTCGGGGGCCCGATCCGGGCCTCCCGGGCCGGAGCGGCGGCGATGTGGGCACAAGGCGGCGGCGAATGGGGGCGTGCCATGTGGCGGCGGGGTGGAAGTCGGACACGTCCGGCGCCGGCGGACGTTGTCCGGCGCGCGGAGGAAGACGGAGGCTAGGGTTTCGGGGGAGAGATCCGAAATTTTCGGGAGTGGGTCTTCAAATAGACATAGGAGGAGCTAGGAGAGTCCAAATGAGGTGCGGTTTTCGGCCATGCGATCGTGATCGAACGCTCTAGATGATGGAGAGGGTTTTGGTGGGTTTTGGGCCAAATTGGAAGGGTGTTGGGCTGCAACACACATGAGGCCTTTTCGGTCCCTCGGTTAACCGTTGGAGCATCAAACAAAGTCCAAATGGTACGAAACTTGACAGGCGATCTACCGGTAGTAAACCAAGGCCGCATGACAAGTATTGGTCCAATCCGGAAATGTTTAACCCCCACACACGAAAGAAAGGTAGAAATGACCATCGGAGGAGAACGGAGCGCCGGAATGCAAAACGGACAATGGGGAAAATGCTTGGATGCATGAGACGAACACGTATGCGAATGGAATGCACATGATGACATGATATGAGATGCATGACAATGACAACAACACACGGAAACAAAAACCCGAACCCGAGAAAATAAAGTAACTTAAGGCCGGAAACGGCAAGAGTTGGAGTACACAATAGGAAAAATCATATCCGGGGTGTTACAACACTCCACCACTATGAAAGGATCTCGTCCCGAGATCTAGGACTGAAAGAACCCCGGGTATTCAGAACGGAGGTGATCCTCGCGTTCCCAGGTAGCTTCACGGTCGGAATGGTGTGACCACTTGAATTTGAGGAATTAGATTGACTTGTTGCGAGTCTTGCATTCAGTCTCTTCAAGAATAGCAACAGGGTGCTCACGACAAGAGAGATCTTCTTGGAGCTCAATGTCCTCGAAGTTGACGGTGCGGTCAGGGGTCTTGAAGCACTTTCGGAGCTGAGAGACATGGAACACGTCATGCACATTTGCAAAGTTTGAAGGAAGCTCGAGTTGATAGGCGAGATCGCCTCTCTTGCTGACGATCTAGAAAGGTCGCACGTATCTAGGGGCAAGCTTCCCTTTGATACCGAAGCGACGAGTACCTTTCATAGGAGAGACGCGGAGGTAAACATGATCTCCGATCTCGAAAGCCAAATCACGGTGCTTACTATCATAGTAGCTCTTCTGGCGGGATTGGGCTGCTTTGAGGTTATCTCGAATGACTTTGCACATTTCCTCTACCTCTGTGATTAAGTCATTTCACAGAAGTTGATGTTCACCGGTTTTAGACCAGTTGAGAGGGGTACGACACTTCCTGCCATACAGAATTTCAAATGGGGCCTTGCCCGAACTTGCTTGAAAATTATTGTTGTAGGATAATTCAGCATAAGGAAGACAATACTCCCACTTGATGCCGAAGGAGATCACACAAGCCCTGAGCATATCTTCAAGAATCTGGTTGACACGCTTGACTTGACCGCTCGTTTGAGGATGGAAAGTTGTGCTGAAGCGGATGTTGGTGCCCATGGCCTTCTGAAAAGAATCCCAAAACTTGGAGGTAAAGATGCTTCCACGGTCTGAAGAGATCACCTGTGGAATACCGTGCAGCGAGACAATTCGGGAGGTATAGAGCTCCGCCAATTGAGCTGCAGTGATTGACTCTTTGATAGGCAGAAAGTGAGCCACTTTAGTGAGTTTGTTGATGACAACGAATATAGCATCATTGCCACGTTTGGACTTTGGAAACCCAGTCACGAAGTCCATCTCAATGTGGTCAAACTTCCATTCTGGAATGGCAAGAGGTTGGAGGAGACCAGCTGGCCTTTGGTGTTCTGCCTTCACTCTTCTGCAGACATCACATTCATTCACGAACTGAGCAATCTCGCGCTTCATTGGAGTCCACCAATAAGCCTACTTGAGGTCCTGATACATCTTCGTGCTCCAAGGATGGATGGAGAGGAGAGAGTTGTGAGCCTCGTTCAAGATCACTTTACGAAGGTCACCTTTGGGCACGACAATACAATCCTCGAAGAAGAGAGTATCCTTGTCATCAAGGCGGTAGCACTTGTACTTGGGTTGACTCTTGGCAATCCCAATCTTCATCAAGAAGCTGAGCTTGGCAAATCTGGTCTTCCAAGGTAGGAGAGACTTGAAGGTTGGCGAGGAAACCTTGAGGAACAACTTGCAGATTGAGTTTGCGGAAAGCTTCACAAAGCTTGGGTTGATAAGGCTTGAGAATCAGGCTGTTGCAATAAGCCTTTATGCTCAATGCGTCAGCAATCACATTGGCCTTGCCTGGAGTATACTCGATACTCGGATTATACTCTTGAATCATTTCGACCCATCAAGTCTGCCTGAGGTTGAGATTAGGCTGAGTGAAGATGTACTTGAGACTCTTGTGGTCAGTGAAGGTGTCCACTTTTCTTCCCAATAAGAGATGTCTCCAAGTCAAAAGAGCATGCACAACTGCCGCCAACTCGAGGTCATGAGTGGGGTAGTTCTTCTCGTTGGGCTTCAACTGGCGAGAGGTATAAGCCACAACTTTCTTCTCTTGCATCAACACTGCGCCAAGACCTTGGAGAGAGGGATCGCAAAAGACCTTGTATGGTTTGGATTCAACAGGAGGAGTTAGAACTGGAGCAGTGACCAATTTCTCTTTCAAAGTGTTGAAAGCAATGTCACACTCCGGAGACCAAACGTACTTGACGTGCTTCTGGAGAAGATTTGAGAAAGGCTTCGCGATCTTAGAAAAGTTTTCAATGAATCTTCGACAGTAGCTTGTGAGACCGAGGAAGCTACGGAGTTGTTTCACATTCTGAGGTGGTTCCCAATTCACAATTGCGGACACCTTCTCAAGATTCACCGCAATGCCCTTGGCAGAGATGATATGACCAAGATAAAGAACCTCATCGAGCCAAAATTCACACTTGGAGAACTTGGTGTAGAACTTGTGTTCCCTGAGCTTATCGAGTACCAAACGCAAGTGCTTGGCATGATCTTCCTTGTTCTTCGAAAAGACCAGAATGTCGTCGAGATAGACCAAAACGAAGTCATTGGTGTAGGCATTGAAGAGGAAGTTCATCATGCGAGAGAAAGTCGGAGGAGCGTTGACGAGGCCAAAAGACATGACAGTGTATTCATATGAACCAAAGCTTGTCCTGAAAGCCGTCTTGGGAATATCTTGCTCACGGATTCGAATCTAATGATAACCCATACGGAGATCAAGTTTGGAGAATACTTGGGCACCCTTGAGTTGTTCGAATAACTCGTTGATGTTGGGAAGTGGGTATTTGTTCTTGATGGTCTTCTTGTTCAATGGACGGTAAACAACACAAAGCCGGTCCGTTCCATCCTTCTTCTTCACAAAAAGAACACCACAACCCCACGGAGAAGAACTAGGTCAGATGAGACCCATTCTCTCTTGAATATCGAGTTGCTTCTTCAGCTCCTTCAACTCTTCAGGTCCAAGCTTGTAAGGACGCTTGCAAACCGGTTCCGTGCCAGGCTCAAGATCAATGACGAATTCAACTGGCCGGTGCGGAGGCATTCCTGGAAGCTCTTCTGGAAAGACGTCTTGATATTCGCAAACGACTGGAATTTGCGAGATGGCATCCAGTTCACCCTTCTCATTGAGAGAAAACAGACGGATGGTATCATCACGAGCGGCAAAGACAATTACATCCTCAGACGAATGAGTCAATTGAATCTGCCTGGCGGCACAATCAAGATGCGCCATGTGCTTAGAAAGCCAATCCATTCCGAGAATAAGATCAATATCCGAGTCACCAAGAACTGTTGGAGAAGCCAGAAACTTGTAGTCACCCAAGGTGATAGTAACATCCGGAACGATGGAGTCAGCATGCATGCGCTTACCGGGAGAGACAACTGCTAATGGACTAGGCAAAACTTGCGAAGTCAATTCATGCCTAGATGTAAACGGTCTTGAGATGAAACAATGCGATGCACCAGTGTCAAAAAGAACTTTAGCTGGAATATTATTAACAGGAAGGTTACCCATGATGACATCTGACGAGTCCTCTGCCTGAGCTGCATTCATGAAATTGACCTTGGCGTGCTTGGGGTTATGCTTAACCACAGCTGTACTTGCCGATCTCATAGGAGGAGGAGGAGGGAGGCGCCTCTGATTGAAGCACTTGTTGGCATAGTGACCCTTCTGTTGGCACTTGTTGCACGTGACCTCTGAAAGCGGACGGTGATACGGAGCACTCGATCTTGGAGCTTGAGACGAAGTCTTGTTCTGAAAGCCAGGGTTGGGTGGGTTGGAAGATCCACTGCCACCTTTGCTCTTCTGATACGGCTGACGGAACGGAGGAGGAGGAAGCCAATACTTCTGCTGCTTGGCCACTTGAGTAGAGGAAGAAGGAGTAGTGTCTCTGACTCGCTTCTTGGAAGCATCACACCTCAGTTGAGCGGCCTCTTGCTTCAATGCCATGTTGTAGAACTCATCGTACCTCAAGGGCTCAAAGAGAACAAGAGCTAGCTGAATTTCTTCTCTGAGACCACTCCTGAACTGGTATATCATGCTCTTCTCGTCAGGGACGTCCTGCTTAGCAAAGCAGGCGAGCTTCTGGAACAACTTGTTGTAGTCATAGACAGACAAAGAGCCTTGCTTCAGGTTGCGGAATTCCTCACGCTTGCTTTCAACCACGCTCTGAGGAATATGATGAGCTTTGAAGTCTTGATGGAATTCATCCCAGGTAATCACACGGCCTCCTCTGGAATCCTTGTACTGCTGGAACCATTCTGCAGCTTGGTCTTTGAGTTGGAAGGAAGCGAACTTGACAAAGTCCTCAGGCCAGACGTTACTGCACTCGAAATGCTTGCACAAGTCCACGAGCCAATCGTCAGCATCAGTTGCCTCAACACAATTGCTGAAAGTCTTTGGCCCGTTAGCAAAGAATTGGTTGAGTGTAGCAAAGTGATTCTGATTGTTGCCTTGGTTGCCTTGGTTCGCTTGATTGCGCTCTTGAAGAATTTGCATGATCAACTGTGTGTTTGCATTGGTTGCGTCCATCACAGCTTGCCATGCCTCTGGAGGAGGTGGAGGTGGTGGCGGATCTTGATTCTGATTCTGACTTTGATTGCCGCTCTTAGCGGGAGCCATCCTGAAGAGGGTGACAACCGTTAGCACATTGCCAGATAAAATGAAGCTGAATCAAACGGGTTGAAATTGCAACATATAGTCTTCACATCCGAACAAAATGAACGAATGCATTCCACTTGAAATGGTCACATATCCATAAATTAAGAAGCCACTTAGAATTTAGGTATAGAAATAAATCAACAAGGTACGGATCAAGAACGAATACTCGGTAAGAAATCCTAATCTCAAACCAAATATCTATGGAAGAAGAACTAGAGCTACAAAAATTCCCACCTATGAAACTCCCGAACCTTTCCGGTTATGCAATCAGGTGTTGGGGATACAGGGGAAGCATAATATCTCACCCAAATCTAGCAAACCCTACATCCAGCTGTATCCATCCTTCAACACATAACCGAGAAAAACTTCGGAAACCATCTACCTCAACCTTCGAAAAGCATCCGTTATACAAGTTATGGCGATACTCCCGAACTCCCGCCCCAGTACTGGGTGGCGTCGAGGTTATCTCACCAACGAACTGCATAAAAGAGATTTTCAATGTCGGCGTACTAAACTCAAGTATTCCAGAACTGCAACGATAAAATTGTGACGACAACACCTCAGAGCTCAACTCCCCGGGACACTGCCACAACCCCTAAAGACAGGAGGCACCAAGAACAATGTTCTCGTCACAAAACCCTCAGAACGATTCCAAAATACCCACGTGATCCTAAATTTTTTTTAGACAAATTTGAGGTAACTTGCCTAACTTGTGAAATTTGAGGTAGATGTTGTGAAGATTGCCTAACTTGCGACATTGCTTTCAATGCGGTTATGCCTCTAAGTCGTGCCTCGACACGTGGGAGATATAGCCGCATCGAGGGCGTTACAAGGGTGTAATCAGAGCCTTCCCCGACCTTAGGAGCCCCCATTGCTTGATCGTTTTTAGCAGTCGTTGTTGAGTCTAGAAAAATTGTTTTGAGTCATTTAGGAATTATATATCGGAGAGTTTAGGAATTCTTTTTACTCCCCAGTCTCCTCATCGCTCTGGTAAGGCATCCTAACGTAGAGTTTTGACTCTTCTCAAATTTCACTAAAAAATTTCAGGATCATGCAGGTATTTTGGAATCATTCCGATGGTTTTGTGACAAGAACATTGTTCTTGGTGCCTCCTGTCTTTAGGGGTTGTGGCAGTGTCCCGGGGAGTTGAGCTCCGAGGTGTTGTCGTCATAATTTTATCGTTGTAGTTCTGGAATACCTGAGTTTAGTACGCCAACATCGAAAATCTCTTTTATGCAGTTCGTTGGTGAGATAACCTCGACGCCACCCAGTACTGGGGCGGGAGTTCGGGAGTATCGCCATAACTTGTATAACGGATGCTTTTCGAAGGTTGAGGTAGATGGTTTCCGAAGTTTTTCTCGGTTATGTGTTGAAGGATGGATACAGCTGGATGTAGGATTTGCTAGATTTGGGTGAGATATTATGCTTCCTTTGTATCCCCAACACCTGATTGCATAACCGAAAAGGTTTGGGAGTTTCATAGGTGGGAATTCTTGTAGCTCTAGTTCTTCTTTCACGGGTATTTGGTTTTAGATTGGGATTTCTTACCGAGTATTCGTTCTTGATCCGTACCTTGTTGATTTATTTCTCTACTTAAATTCTAAGTGGCTTCTCAATTTATGGATATGTGACCATTTCAAGTGGAATGCATTCGTTCATTTTGTTCGGATGTGAAGACTATATGTTGCAATTTCAACCCGTTTGATTCAGCTTCATTTTATCTAGCAATGTGCTAACGCTTGTCACCCTCTTCAGGATGGCTCCCGCTAAGAGCAGCAATCAAAGTCAGAATCAGAATCAAGATCCAACACCACCTCCACCTCCTTCGGAGGCATGGCAAGTTGTGATGGCCGCAACCAATGCAAACACACAGTTGATCATGCAAATTTTTCAAGAGCGCAATCAAGCGAACCAAGGCAACCAAGGCAACAATCAGAATCACTTTGCTACACTCAACCAGTTCCTTGCTAACGGGCCAAAGACTTTCAGCAATTGTGTTGAGGCAACTAATGCTGACGATTGGCTCGTGGACTTGTGCAAGCATTTCGAGTGCAGTAACGTCAGGCCTGAGGACTTTGTCAAGTTCGCTTCCTTCCAACTCAAAGACCAAGCTGCAGAATGGTTCCAGCAGTACAAGGATTCCAGAGGAGGCCGTGTGATTACCTGGGATGAATTCCGTCAAGACTTCAAAGCTCATCATATTCCTTAGAGCGTGGTTGAAAGCAAGCGTGAGGAATTCCGCAACCTGAAGCAAGGCTCTTTGTCTGTCTATGACTACAACAAGTTGTTCCAGAAGCTCGCCCGCTTTGCTAAGCAGGACGTCCCTGACGAGAAGAGCATGATATACCAGTTCAGGGGTGGTCTCAGAGAAGAAATTCAGCTAGCTCTTGTTCTCTTTGAGCCCTTGAGGTACGATGAGTTCTACAACATGGCATTGAAGCAAGAGGCCGCTCAACTGAGGTGTGATGCTTCCAAGAAGCGAGTCAGAGACACTACTCCTTCTTCCTCTACTCAAGTGGCCAAGCAGCAGAAGTATTGGCTTCCTCCTCCTCCGTTCCGTCAGCCGTATCAGAAGAGCAAAGGTGGCAGTGGATCTTCCCACCCACCCAACCCTGGCTTTCAGAACAAGACTTCGTCTCAAGCTCCAAGATCGAGTGCTCCGTATCACCGTCCGCTTTCAGAGGTCATGTGCAACAAGTGCCAACAGAAGGGTCACTATCCCAACAAGTGCTTCAATCATAGGCGCCTCCCTCCTCCTCCTCCTGTGAGATCGACAAGTACAACTGTGGTCAAGCATAACCCCAAGCACGCCAAGGTCAATTTGATGAATGCAGCTCAGGCAGAGGACTCGTCAGATGTCATCATGGGTAACCTTCCTGTTAACGATATTCCAGCTAAAGTTCTTTTTGACACTGGTGCATCGCATTGTTTCATCTCAAGACCGTTTACATCTAGGCATGAATTGACTTCGCAAGTTTTGCCTAGTCCGTTAGCAGTTGTCTCTCCCGGTAAGCGCATGCATGCTGACTCCATCGTTCCGGATGTTACTATCACCTTGGGTGACTACAAGTTTCTGTCTTCTCCAACGGTTCTTGGTGACTCGAATATTGATCTTATTCTCGGAATGGATTGGCTTTCTAAGCACAAGGCGCATCTTGATTGTGCCGCCAGGCAGATTCAATTGACTCATCCGTCTGAGGATGTAATTGTCTTTGCCGCTCGTGATGATACCATCCGTCTGTTTTCTCTCAATGAGAAGGGTGAACTGGATGCCATCTTGCAAATTCTAGTCGTTTGCGAATATCAAGACGTCTTTCTAGAAGAGCTTCCAGGAATGCCTCCGCACCGGCCAGTTGAATTTGTCATCGATCTTGAGCCTGGCATGGAACCGGTTTGCAAGCGTCCTTACAAGCTCGGACCTGAAGAGTTGAAGGAGCTGAAGAAGCAACTCGATATTCAAGAGAGAATGGGTCTCATCCGACCTAGTTCTTCTCCATGGGGTTGTGGTGTTCTTTCTGTGAAGAAGAAGGATGGAACGGACCGGCTTTGTGTTGATTACCGTCCATTGAACAAGAAGACCATCAAGAACAAATACCCACTTCCCAACATCAACGAGTTGTTCGAACAACTCAAGGGTGCCCAAGTATTCTCCAAACTTGATCTCCGTATGGGTTATCATCAGATTCGAATCCGTGAGCAAGATATTCCCAAGACGGCTTTCAGGACAAGCTTTGGTTCATATGAATACACTGTCATGTCTTTTGGCCTCGTCAACGCTCCTCCGACTTTCTCTCGCATGATGAACTTCATCTTCAACGCCTACTGAAGGAAATATGCCCTAGAGGCAATAATAATGTTATTATTTTATTTCCTTATATCATGATAAATGTTTATTATTCATGCTAGAATTGTATTATCCGGAAACATAATACTTGTGTGAATACATAGACAAACCAAACGTCACTAGTATGCCTCTACTTGACTAGCTCATTAATCAAAGATGGTTATGTTTCCTAACCATAGACATGTGTTGTCATTTGATTAATGGGATCACATTATTAGGAGAATGATGTGATTGACATGACCCATTCCATTATCTTAGCACCCGATCGTTTAGTATGTTGCTATTGCTTTCTTCATGAATTATACATGTTCCTATGACTATGAGATTATGCAACTCCCGTTTGCCGGAGGAACACTTTGTGTGCTACCAAACGTCACAACGTAACTGGGTGATTATAAAGGAGCTCTACAGGTGTCTCCAAAGGTACATGTTGGGTTGGCGTATTTCGAGATTAGGATTTGTCACTCCGATTGTCAGAGAGGTATCTCTGGGCCCTCTCGGTAATGCACATCACATAAGCCTTGCCAGCATTTCAACTAATGAGTTAGTTGCGAGATGATGTATTATGAAACAAGTAAAGAGACTTGCCGGTAACGAGATTGAACTAGGTATTGAGATACCGACGATCGAATCTCGGCCAAGTAAAAATACCAATGACAAAGGGAACAACGTATGTTGTTATGCGGTCTGACAGATAAAGATCTTCGTAGAATATGTAGGAGCCAATATGACCATCCAGGTTCCGCTATTGGTTATTGACCGGAGACGTGTCTCGGTCATGTCTACATTGTTCTCGAACCCATAGGGTCCACACGCTTAAGGTTTCGATGACAGTTATATTATGAGTTTATGAGTTTTGATGTACCGAAGTTAGTTCGGAGTCCCGGATGTGATCAAGGACATAACGAGGAGTCTCGAAATGGTCGAGACATAAAGATTGATATATTAGACGGCTATATTCGGACACCGGAAGTGTTCCGGGTGATTTCGGAGAAAACCGGAGAGCCGGAGGGTTACCGGAACCCTACCGGGAGAAGTAATGGGCCATATGGGCCTTAGTGGAGAGAGAGAGGGGCAGCCAGGGTGGGCCGCGCGCCTCCTCCCCCCCTGGTCCGAATTGGACTAGGAGAGGGGGGGCGGCGCCCCCCTTTCCTTCTCCCTCCCCACTTCCTTCCCCTTCCTAGTAGGAGTCCTACTCCTACTAGGAGGAGGACTCCTCCTGGTGCGCCAATAGGGGCCGGCCGGCCTCCTCCCCTTCCTCATTTATATACGGGGGCAGGGGGCACCCCTAGACACACAAGTTGATCCACGTGATCATATTCTTAGCCGTGTGCGGTGCCCCCTTCCACCATAATCCTCGATAATATTGTAGCGGTGCTTAGGCGAAGCCCTGCGACGGTAGTACATCAAGATCTTCACCACGCCATCGTGCTGACGGAACTCTACCCCGACACTTTGCTGGATCGGAGTCCGGGGATCGTCATCGAGCTGAACGTGTGCTAAAACTCGGAGGTGTCGTAGTTTCGGTGCTTGATCGGTCGGGCTGTGAAGACGTACGACTACATCAACCGCGTTGTGCTAACGCTTCCGCTGTCGGTCTACAAGGGTACGTAGATCACTCTCTCCCCTCTCGTTGCTATGCATCACCATGATCTTGCGTGTGCGTAGGAAAATTTTGAAATTACTACGTTCCCCATCAGTGGCATCAGAACCTAGGTTTTATGTGTTGATGTTATATGCACGAGTAGAACACAAGTGAGTTGTGGGCGATATAAGTCATACTGCTTACGAGCATGTCATACTTTGGTTCGGCGGTATTGTTGGACGAAGCGGCCCGGACTGACATTATGCGTACACTTACGCGAGACCGGTTCTCCCGACGTGCTTTGCACAAAGGTGGCTAGCGGGTGACAGTTTCTCCAACTTTAGTTGAACCGAGTGTGGCTACGCCCGGTCCTTGCGAAGGTTAAAACAGCACCAACTTGACAAACTATCGTTGTGGTTTTGATGCGTAGGTAAGATTGGTTCTTGCTTAAGCCCGTAGCAGCCACGTAAAACTTGCAACAACAAAGTAGAGGACGTCTAACTTGTTTTGGCAGGGCATGTTGTGATGTGATATGGTCAAGACATGATGCTAAATTTTATTGTATGAGATGATCATGTTTTGTAACCAAGTTGTCGGCAACTGGCAGGAGCCATATGGTTGTCGCTTTATTGTATGCAATGAAGTTGTGCTGTAAGGCTTTACTTTATCACTAAGCGGTAGAGATAGTCGTGGAAGCATAAGATTGGCGAGACGACAACGATGCTACGATGGTGATCAAGGTGTCGCGCCGGTGACGATGGTGATCACGACAGTGCTTCGAAGATGGAGATCACAAGCACAAGATGATGATGGCCATATCATATCACTTATATTGATTGCATGTGATGTTTATCTTTTATGCATCTTATCTTGCTTTGATTGACGGTAGCATTATAAGATGATCTCTCACTAATTATCAAGAAGTGTTCCCCCTGAGTATGCACCGTTGCGAAAGTTCTTCGTGCTGAGACACCACGTGATGATCGGGTGTGATAGGCTCTATGTTCAAATACAACGGGTGCAAAACAGTTGCACACGCAGATTACTCGGGTTATACTTGACGAGCCAAGCATATATAGATATGGCCTCGGAACACGGAGACCGAAAGGTCGAGCATGAATCATATAGTAGATATGATCAACATAGCGATGTTCACCAATAAAACTACTCCATCTCACATGACTATCGGACATGGTTTAGTTGATTTGGATCACGTAATCACTTAGAGGATTAGAGGGATGTCTATCTAAGTGGGAGTTCTTTAGTAATATGATTAATTGAACCTAAATTTATCATGAACTTAGTACCTGATTGTATCTTGCTTGTTTATGTTTGATTGTAGATAGATGGCCCATGCTGTTGTTCCGTTGAATTTTAATGCATTCCTTGAGAAAGCAAAGTTGAAAGATGATGGTAGCAATTACACGGACTGGTTCCGTAACTTGAGGATTATCCTCATTGCTGCACAGAAGAATTATGTCCTGGAAGCACCGCTGGGTGCCAGGCCTGCTGCTAGAGCAACACCAGATGTTATGAACGTCTGGTAGAGCAAAGCTGATGACTACTCGATAGTTCAGTGTGCCATGCTTTACGGCTTAGAATCGGGACTTCAACGACGTTTTGAACGTCATGGAGCATATGAGATGTTCCAGGAGTTGAAGTTAATATTTCAAGCAAATGCCCGGATTGAGAGATATGAAGTCTCCAATAAGTTCTATAGCTGCAAGATGGAGGAGAACAGTTCTGTCAGTGAGCATATACTCAAAATGTCTGGGTATAATAATCACTTGATTCAATTGGGAGTTAATCTTCCAGATGATTGCGTCATTGACAGAATTCTCCAATCACTGCCACCAAGCTACAAGAGCTTCGTGATGAACTATAATATGCAAGGGATGAATAAGACTATTCCCGAGCTCTTCGCAATGCTGAAAGCTGCGGAGGTAGAAATCAAGAAGGAGCATCAAGTGTTGATGGTCAATAAGACCACTAGTTTCAAGAAAAAGGGCAAAGGGAAGAAGAAGGGGAACTTCAAAAAGAACCGCAAGCAAGTTGCTAGTCAAGAAAAGAAACCCAAACCTGGACCTAAGCCTGAAACTGAGTGCTTCTACTGTAAGTAGACTGGTCACTGGAAGCGGAACTGCCCCAAGTATTTGGCGGATAAGAAGGATGGCAAGGTGAACAAAGGTATATGTGATATACATGTTATTGATGTGTACCTTACTAATGCTCGCAGTAGCACCTGGGTATTTGATACTGGTTCTGTTGGTAACATTTGCAACTCGAAACAGGGACTACAGATTAAGCGAAGATTGGCTAAGGACAAGGTGACGATGCGCATGGGAAATGGTTCCAAAGTCGATGTAATCGCAGTCGACACGCTACCTCTACATCTACCTTCGGGATTAGTATTAGACCTAAATAATTGTTATTTGGTGCCAGCGTTAAGCATGAACATTATATCTGGATCTTGTTTGATGCGAGACGGTTATTCATTTAAATCAGAGAATAATGGTTGTTCTATTTATATGAGTAATATCTTTAATGGTCATGCACCCTTAAAGAGTGGTCTATTCTTATTAAATCTCGATAGTAGTAACACACATATTCATAATGTTAAAACCAAAAGATGCAGAGTTGATAATGATAGTGCAACTTATTTGTGGCACTGCCGTTTGGGTCATATCGGTGTAAAGCGCATGAAGAAACTCCATACTGATGGGCTTTTGGAACCACCTGATTATGAATCACTTGGTACTTGCGAACCGTGCCTTATGGGTAAGATGACAAAAACACCGTTCTCCGGTACTATGGAGAGAGCAACAGATTTGTTGGAAATCATACATACAGATGTATGTGGTCCGATGAATGTTGAGGCTCGTGGCGGATATCGTTATTTTCTCACCTTCACAGATGACTTAAGCAGATATGGGTATATCTACTTAACGAAACATAAGTCTGAAACATTTGAAAAGTTCAAAGAATTTCAGAGTGAAGTTGAAAATCATCCTAATAAGAAAATAAAATTCCTGCGATCTGATCGTGGAGGAGAATATTTGAGTTACGAGTTTGGTGTACATTTGAAACAATGCGGAATAGTTTCGCAACTCACGCCACCCGGAACACCATAGCGTAATGGTGTGTCCGAACGTTGTAATCATACTTTACTAGATATGGTGCGATCTATGATGTCTCTTACTGATTTACCGCTATCGTTTTGGGGTTATGCTCTAGAGATGGCCGCATTCATGTTAAATAGGGCACCATCAAAATCCGTTGAGACGACGCCTTATGAACTATGGTTTGGCAAGAAACCAAAGTTGTCGTTTCTGAAAGTTTGCGGTTGCGATGCTTATGTGAAAAAGCTTCAACCTGATAAGCACGAACCCAAATCGGAGAAATGTGTCTTCATAGGATATCCAAAGGAAACTATTGGATACACCTTCTATCACAGATACGAAGGCAAAACTTTTGTTGCTAAATTCGGAAACTTTCTAGAGAAGGAGTTTCTCTCGAAAGAAGTGAGTGGGAGGAAAGTAGAACTTGATGAGGTAATTGTACCTGTTCCATTATTGGAAAGTAGTACATCACATAAACCAGTTTCTGTGACACCTACACCAATTAGTGAGGAAGCTAATGATGATGATCATGAAGCTTCAGAACAAGATACTACTGAACCTCGTAGATCAACCAGAGTAAGATCCGCACCAGAGTGGTACGGTAATCCTGTTCTGGAAGTCATGCTACTAGATCATGATGAACCTACGAACTATGGAGAAGCGATGGTGAGCCCAGATTCCGCAAAATGGCTTGAAGCCATGAAATCTGAGATGGGATCCATGTATGAGAACAAAGTATGGACTTTGGTTGACTTGCCCAATGATCGGCAAGCAATTGAGAATAAATGGATCTTTAAGAAGAAGACTGACGCTGACGGTAATGTTACTGTCTACAAAGCTCGACTTGTCGCAAAAGGTTTTCGACAAGTTCAAGGGATTGACTACGATGAGACCTTCTCACCCGTAGCGATGCTTAAGTCTTTCCGAATCATGTTAGCAATTGCCGCATTTTATGATAATGAAATTTGGCAGATGGATGTCAAAACTGCATTCCTGAATGGATTTCTACAAGAAGAGTTGTATATGATACAACCGGAAGGTTTTGTCGATCCAAAGGGAGCTAACAAAGTATGCAAGCTCCAGCGATCCATTTATGGACTGGTGCAAGCCTCTCGGAGTTGGAATAAACGCTTTGATAGTGTGATCAAAGCATTTGGTTTTGTACAGACTTTTGGAGAAGCCTGTATTTACAAGAAAGTGAGTGGGAGCTCTGTAGCATTTCTGATATTATATGTAGATGACATATTACTAATCGGAAATGATATAGAATTTCTGGATAGCATAAAGGGATACCTGAATAAGAGTTTTTCAATGAAAGACCTCGGTGAAGCTGCTTACATATTGGGCATTAAGATCTATAGAGACAGGTCAAGACGCTTAATTGGACTTTCACAAAGCACATACCTTGACAAAGTTTTGAAAAAGTTCAAAATGGATCAAACAAAGAAAGGATTCTTGCCTGTGTTACAAGGTGTGAAATTGAGTAAGACTCAATGCCCGACCAATGCAGAAGATAGAGAGAAAATGAAAGATGTTCCCTATGCTTCAGCCATAGGCTCTATCATGTATGCAATGCTGTGTACCAGACTTGATGTGTGTCTTGCTATAAGTCTAGCAGGCAGGTACCAAAGTAATTCAGGAGTGGATCACTGGACAGTGGTCAAGAACATCCTGAAATACCTGAAAAGGACTAAGGATATGTTTCTCATATATGGAGGTGACAAAGAGCTCATCGTAAATGGTTACGTTGATGCAAGCTTTGACACTGATCCGGACGATTCTAAATCGCAAACCAGATACGTGTTTACATTAAACGGTGGAGCTGTCAGTTGGTGCAGTTCTAAACAAAGCGTTGTAGCGGGATCTACATGTGAAGCGGAGTACATAGCTGCTTCGGAAGCAGCAAACGAAGGAGTCTGGATGAAGGAGTTCATATCCGATCTAGGAGTCATACCTAGTACATCGGGACCAATGAAAATCTTTTGTGACAATACTGGTGCAATTGCCTTGGCAAAGGAATCCAGATTTCAGAAGAGAACCAAGCACATCAAGAGACGCTTCAATTCCATCCGGGATCTAGTCCAGGTGGGATACATAGAGATTTGCAAGATACATACGGATCTGAATGTAGCAGAACCGTTGACTAAGCCTCTTCCACGAGCAAAACATGATCAACACCAAAGCTCCATGGGTGTTAGAATCATTACTGTGTAATCTAGATTATTGACTCTAGTGCAAGTGGGAGACTGAAGGAAATATGCCCTAGAGGCAATAATAATGTTATTATTTTATTTCCTTATATCATGATAAATGTTTATTATTCATGCTAGAATTGTATTATCCGGAAACATAATACTTGTGTGAATACATAGACAAACCAAACGTCACTAGTATGCCTCTACTTGACTAGCTCATTAATCAAAGATGGTTATGTTTCCTAACCATAGACATGTGTTGTCATTTGATTAACGGGATCACATTATTAGGAGAATGATGTGATTGACATGACCCATTCCATTAGCTTAGGACCTGATCGTTTAGTATGTTGCTATTGCTTTCTTCATGACTTATACATGTTCCTATGACTATGAGATTATGCAACTCCCGTTTGCCGGAGGAACACTTTGTGTGCTACCAAACATCACAACGTAACTGGGTGATTATAAAGGAGCTCTACAGGTGTCTCCAAAGGTACATGTTGGGTTGGCGTATTTCGAGATTAGGATTTGTCACTCCGATTGTCGGAGAGGTATCTCTGGGCCCTCTCGGTAATGCACATCACATAAGCCTTGCAAGCATTTCAACTAATGAGTTAGTTGCGAGATGATGTATTACGAAACGAGTAAAGAGACTTGCCGGTAACGAGATTGAACTAGGTATTGAGATACCGACGATCGAATCTCGGGCAAGTAAAAATATCGATGACAAAGGGAACAACATATGTTGTTATGCGGTCTGACCAATAAAGATCTTCGTAGAATATGTAGGAGCCAATATGAGCATCCAGGTTCCGCTATTGGTTATTGACCGGAGACATGTGTCGGTCATGTCTACATTGTTCTCGAACCCGTAGGGTCCGCACGCTTAAGGTTTCGATGACAGTTATATTATGAGTTTATGAGTTTTGATGTACCAAAGTTAGTTCGGAGTCCCGGATGTGATCACGGACATAACAAGGAGTCTCGAAATGGTCGAGACATAAATATTGATATATTAGACGGCTATATTCGGACACCGGAAGTGTTCCGGGTGATTTCGGAGAAAACCGGAGAGCCGAAGGGTTACCAGAACCCTACCGGGAGAAGTAATGGGCCATATGGGCCTTAGTGGAGAGAGAGAGGGGCAGCTAGGGTGGGCCGCACGCCTCCTCCCCCCTGGTCCGAATTGGACTAGTAGAGGGGGGGGCGGCGCCCCCCTTTCCTTCTCCCTCCCCACTTCCTTCCTCCTCCTAGTAGGAGTCCTACTCCTACTAGGAGGAGGACTCCTCCTGGCACGCCAATAGGGGCCGGCCGGCCTCCTCCACTTGCTCCTTTATATACGGGGGCAGGGGCACCCCTAGACACACAAGTTGATCCACGTGATCATATTCTTAGTCGTGTGTGTTGCCCCCTTCCACCATAATCCTCGATAATATTGTAGTGGTGCTTAGGCGAAGCCCTGTGATGGTAGTACATCAAGATCGTCACCACGCCGTCGTGCTGACAGAAGTCTACCCCGACACTTTGCTGGATCGGAGTCCGGGGATCGTCATCGAGCTGAACGTGTGCTAAAACTTGGAGGTGCCGTAGTTTCGGTGCTTGATCGGTCGGTGCTGGAAATATGCCCTAGAGGCAATAATAAATTGGTTATTATTATATTTCCTTGTTCATGATAATCATTTATTATCCATGCTAGAATTGTATTGATAGGAAACTCAGATACATGTGTGGATACATAGACAACACCATGTCCCTAGTAAGCCTCTAGTTGACTAGCTCGTTAATCAATAGATGGTTATGGTTTCCTGACCATGGACATTGGATGTCGTTGATAACGGGATCACATCATTAGGAGAATGATGTGATGGATAAGACCCAATCCTAAGCCTAGCACAAGATCATGTAGTTCGTATGCTAAAGCTTTTCTAATGTCAAGTATCATTTCCTTAGACCATCAGATTGTGCAACTCCCGGATACTGTAGGAGTGCTTTGGGTGTGCCAAACGTCACAACGTAACTGGGTGGCTATAAAGGTACACTACAGGTATCTCCGAAAGTGTCTGTTGGGTTGGCACGAATCGAGACTGGGATTTGTCACTCCGTGTAAATGGAGAGGTATCTCTGGGCCCACTCGGTAGGACATCATCATAATGTGCACAATGTGACCAAGGAGTTGATCACGGGGTGATGTGTTACGGAACGAGTAAAGAGACTTGCCAGTAACGAGATTGAACAAGGTATCGGGATACCGACGATCGAATCTCGGGCAAGTATCGTACCGCTAGACAAAGGGAATCGTATACGGGATTGATTAAGTCCTTGACATCGTGGTTCATCCAATGAGATCATCGTGGAACATGTGGGATCCAACATGGGTATCCAGATCCCGCTGTTGGTTATTGACCGGAGAGTTATCTCGGTCATGTCTGCATGGTTCCCGAACCCGTAGGGTCTACACACTTAAGGTTCGATGATGCTAGGGTTATAAGGAATAGATATACGTGGTTACCGAATGTTGTTCGGAGTCCTGGATGAGATCCCGGACATCACGAGGAGTTCCGGAATGGTCCGGAGGTAAAGATTTATATATGGGAAATCCTGTTTTGGTCACCGGAAAAGTTTCGGGGTTTATCGGTAACGTACCGGGACCACCGGGAGGGTCCCCGGGGTCCACCAAGTGGGGCCACAAGCCCCGGAGGGCTGCATGGGCCAAGTGTGGGAGGGGACCAGCCCCAGGTGGGCTGGTGCCCCCCCCCACAAGGGCCCAAGGCGCCTAAGGGGAGGAGGGGGGCAAACCCTAAGGGCAGATGGGCCTTAGGGCCCATGCCTGGTGCGCCTCCCTCTCCCCTCCACCTGGCCGCCACCCAGATGGGATCTGGGGGCTGCTGCCACCCCTAGGGAGGGAACCCTAGGTGGGGGCGCAGCCCCTCCCCTCCCCCTATATATACTTGAGGTTTGGGCTGCCCAAGACACACGAGTTCCTCTCCTTCTTGGCGCAGCCCTAACCCTCTCCCTCCTTGTCTCTTGCGGTGCTTGGCGAAGCCCTGCTGGAGTACCACACTCCTCCACCACCACCACGCCGTTGTGCTGCTGCTGGATGGAGTCTTCCTCAACCTCTCCCTGTCTCCTTGCTGGATCAAGGCATGTGAGACGTCACCGGGCTATACGTATGTTGAACGCGGAGGTGCCGTCCGTTCGGCACTAGGATCTCCGGTGATTTGGATCACGACGAGTACGACTCCTTTAACCCCGTTCTCTTGAACGCTTCCGCTTAGCGATCTACAAGGGTATGTAGATGCACTCTCCTTCCCCTCGTTGCTGATTTCTCCATAGATAGATCTTGGTGACACGTAAGAATTTTTTTGAATTTCTGCTACGTTCCCCAACAGTGGCATCATGAGCTAGGTCTATGCGTAGTTACTATGCACGAGTAGAACACAAAGTAGTTGTGGGCGTCGATATTGTCAATTATCTTGTCGTTACTAGTCTTATCTTGATTCGGCGGCATCGTGGGATGAAGCGGCCCGGACCAACCTTACACGTACGCTTACGTGAGACCGGTTCCACCGACTGACATGCACTAGTTGCATAAGGTGGCTGGCGGGTGTCTGTCTCTCCCACTTTAGTCGGATCGGATTCGATGAACAGGGTCCTTATGAAGGGTAAATAGAAATTGGCAATTCACGTTGTGGTTTTGGCGTAGGTAAGAAACGTTCTTGCTAGAAACCCATAGCAGCCACGTAAAACATGCAAACAACAATTAGAGGACGTCTAACTTGTTTTTGCAGGGTATGCTATGTGATGTGATATGGCCAAATGATGTGATGAATGATATATGTGATGTATGAGATGATCATGTTCTTGTAATAGGAATCACGACTTGCATGTCGATGAGTATGACAACCGGCAGGAGCCATAGGAGTTGTCTTAATTTATTTATGACCTGCGTGTCAACATAAACGTCATGTAATTACTTTACTTTATTGCTAACCATTAGCTGTAGTAGTAGAAGTAATAGTTGGTGAGACAACTTCATGAAGACATGATGATGGAGATCATGGTGTCATGCCGGTGACGATGATGATCATGGAGCCCCGAAGATGGAGATCAAAAGGAGCAATATGATATTGGCCATATCATGTCACTATTTGATTGCATGTGATGTTTATCATGTTTATACATATTATTTTCTTAGAATGACGGTAGTAAATAAGATGATCCCTCATTAAAATTTCAAGAAAGTGTTCCCCCTAATTGTGCACCGTTGCGAAAGTTCATCGTTTCGAAGCATCACGTGATGATCGGGTGTGATAGATTCTTACGTTCGAATACAACGGGTGTTGACGAGCCTAGCATGTACAGACATGGCCTCGGAACACATGCAAAACACTTAGGTTGACTTGACGAGCCTAGCATGTACAGACATGGCCTCGGAACACAAGAGACCGAAAAGTCGAGCATGAGTCGTATGCTAGATACGATCAACATGAAGATGTTCACCGATGTTGACTAGTCCGTCTCACGTGATGATCGGACACGGCCTAGTTGACTCGGATCATGTATCACTTAGATGACTAGAGGGATGTCTATCTGAGGGGGAGTTCATAAGATGAACTTAATTATCCTGAACATAGTCAAAAGGTCTTCGCAAATTATGTCGTAGCTCGCACTTCAGTTCTGCTGTTTAGATATGTTCCTGGAGAAAATTTAGTTGAAAGATGATAGTAGCAATTATGCGGACTAGGTCCGTAAACTGAGGATTATCCTCATTGCTTCATAGAAGGCTTATGTCCTTAATGCACCGCTCAGTGTGCTGAGCCTCGAATGTCGTCTGTGGATGTTGCGAACATTTGACATACACATTTTGATAACTACGTGATAGTTCAGTTAAACGGTTTAGAGTTGAGGTACCGAAGACGTTTTGAAACGTCGCGAAACATATTAGATGTTACGAGGGCTGACATTGGGATTTCAGGCTCGTGCCCACGTCAAGAGGTATAAGACCTCCGACGATTTTCTTAGCCCGCAAACTAAGGGAGAAAATCTCAATTGTTGAGCTTGTGCTCAGATTGTCTGAGTACAACAATCATTTGAATCGAGTGGGAGTTGATCTTCCAGATGAGATAGTGATATTTCTCCGAAGTCATTACCACCAAGCTGCTAGAGCTTCATGATGAACTATAATATATCAGGGACATATATGATGATCCTTGAGATATTCGCGATGTTTGACACCACAAAAGTAGAAATCAAGAAGGAGCATCAATTGTTGATGGTTGGTGATACCACTAGTTTCAAGAAGGGCAAGGGAAAGAAGGGATACTTCATGAAACGGCAAATCAGTTGCTGCTCTAGTGAAGCAACCCAAGGTTGAACCCAAACCCAAGGCTAAGTGCTTCTGTAATAAGGGGAACAGCCACTAGAGCAGAATTACCCTAGATACTTGGTAGATGAGAAGGTTGGCAAGGTCGATAGAAGTATATTGGATATACATTGTGTACTTTACTAGTACTCCTAGTAGCACCATGGTATTAGATACCGGTTCGGTTGCTAAGTGTTAGTAAACTCGAAATAAAAGGTTGCGGAGTAAACGGAGACTAGCTAAAGGTGAGCTGGCGATATGTGTTGGAAGTTTTTTCCAAGCTTGATGTGATCAAGCATCGCACGCTCCCTCTACCATCGAGATTGGTGTTTGCGTTGAGCATAGACATGCTTGGATTAGGTCTATCGCAATACAGTTATTCATTTAAGGAGAATAATGGTTACTCTGTTTATTTGAATAATACCTTCAATGGTCTTGCACCTAAAATGAATGGTTTATTGAATCTCGATCGTAGTGATACATGTGTTCATGCCAAAAGATATAAGATAGTAATGATAGTACCACCTACTTATGGCACTGCCACGTAAGTCATATCGGTATAAAATGCATGAAGAAGCTCCATGTTGATGGATCTTTGGGCTCACTTGTTTTTGAAAAGTTTGAGACATGCGAACCATGTCTATTGATGTATATGCATGAAGAAACTCCATGCAAATGGACCGTTTGGACTCACTTGATTTTGAATCACTTGAGACATGCAAATCATACCACATGGGCAAGATGACTGAAAGCCTCGTTTTCAGTAAAATGGAACTAGAAAGCAACTTGTTGGAAGTAATACATTTTGATGTGTGCAGTCCAATGAGTGCTGAGGCGTGTAGTGGATATCGTTATGTTCTTACTTCACCGATGATTTGAGTAGATGTTGAGTATATTTACTTGATGAATCACGAGTCTGAATTATTGAAAGGTTCAAGTAATTTCAGGGTGAAGTTGAAAGATCGTTGTGACAAGAGGATAAAAGATCTATGATATGATCATAGAGATGAATATCTGAATTACGAGTTTGGCACAGAATTAAGACATTGTGGAAATTGTTTCACAACTAATACAGCCTGGAACACCATAGTGTGATGGTGTGTCCGAACATCATAACTGCACCCTATTGGATATGATGCATACCATGATGTCTCTTATCGAATTACCACAATAGTTTATGGGTTAGGCATTAAAGACAACCACATTCACTTTAAATAGGACACCGTATGAACTATGGTTTAGAGAAACCTAAGCTGTCATTTCTTAAAAGTTTGGGGCTGCGACGCTTATGTGAAAAGTTTCAGGCTGATAAGCTCGAACCCAAAGCGGATAAATGCATCTTCATAGGACACCCAAAACAGTTGGGTATACCTCCTGTCTCACATCCGAAAGCAATAAGGGATTGTTTCTAGAATCGGGTCCTTTCTCGAGGGAAAGGTTTCTCTCGAAAGAATTGAGTGGGAGGATGGTGGAGACTTGATGAGGTTATTGAACCGTCTCTTCAACTAGTGTGTGGCAGGGCATAGGGAGTTGTTCCTGTGGCACCTACACCAATTGAAGTGGAAGCTTATGATAATGATCATGAAACTTCAGATCAAGTCACTACCAAACCTCATGGGATGACAAGGATGCGTACTACTTCAGAGTGGTACGTAATCCTATCTTGGAAGTCATGTTGCTAGACAACAATGAACCTACGAGCTATGGAGAAGCGATGGTGGGCCTGGATTCCAAAATGGCTCGAGGCCATATAATCCGAGAGAGGATCCATATATGAAAACAAAGTGTAGACTTTGGAAGAACTACTTGATGGTCATAAGGCTGTTAGGTACATATGGATTTTAAAAGGAAGACGGACAATGATGGTAAGTATCACCATTAAGAAAGCTCGACTTGTCGTTAAGATGTTTTCCGACAAGTTCAAGGAGTTGACTACGATGAGACTTTCTCACTCGTAGCGATGCTAAGAGTCTATTGGAATTATATTAGTGATTACTGCATTATTTATGAAATCTTGCAGATAGGATGTCAAAACATGTTTCCTCGATGATTTTTGAGGAAAGGTTGTATGTGATACAACCGGAAGGTTTTGTCAATCCTGAAAGATGCTAATAAGTATGCAAAGCTCCAGCAATCCTTCTAAGGACTGGAGTAAGCATCTCGGAGTTGGAATGTATGCTTTGATGAGATGATCAAAGATTTTGGGTGTATACAAAGTCTATGAGAAACTTGTATTTCCAAAGAAGTGAGTGGGAGCACTATAGAATTTCTGATGAGTATATGTTGCTGACATATTGTTGATCAGAAATGACGTAGAATTTCTGGAAAGCATATAGGGTTATTTGGAAAGTGTTTTTCAATGGAAAGCCTGGATTAAGCTACTTGAACATTGAGCATCAAGATCTATAAGGATAGATCAAAACGCTTAATGGTACTTTCAAATGAGCACATACCTTGACATGATCTTGAAGGTGATCAGTCAAAGAAGGAGTTCTTGCCTGAGTTGTAAGGTATGAAGTTAAGACTTAAAGCTCGACCATGGCAGAAGAAAGAGGAAGGATGAAGGTCGTCCCCTATGCTTTTGTCATAGGCTCCATACGGTATGCCATGCTGAGTACCACACCTGATGTGTGCCTTTCCACATATTTTGCAAGAGGGTACAAAGGTGATCTAGGAGTAGATCACCAGATAGCGGTCTAAATTATCCTTAGAGGAATAAGGATATGCTTCTCGGTTATGGAGGTGATAAAGAGTTCGACGTAAAGAGTTACGTCGATGCAAGCTTAACACCTATCCGGATAGCTCTGAGTAGAGATACCAGATAAGTATAATGGAGCAACAATTTAGAATAGCTCCAAGTAGAACAGTTATTTGAAATGGCTCCAAATGTAGCATAGTAGTTGCATCTACAAGATGACATAGAAATTTGCGAAGTACATACAGATCTGAATGTTGCAGACCCGTTGACTGAAACCTCTCTCACAAGCATAACATGATCAAACCCAGAACTCTTTGGGTGTTAGTCACATGGGGATGTGACATTGAGTGTTAAGCACATATCGATGTGAACTGGATTATTGACTCTTGAGTGTTAATCACGTCTCCCGAGGTTGGCCGGGAACTCGCCGGAGATGGGGACTTCGCCGGACTTGGCGGTTGGGGCCGCCGGATCTTGGAGAGGCGGGCCGGGGCGGCGCGGATCCCGCCACCGGAGCGGCGGATGGCGGGTGGCGGCGGTTGGCAGCACCGGCCTCGGTAGGCGCGGCGAGCGCGAGCGCCGGCGAGCGGCCAGGCGAGCGCCGGCGAAAGGGAAGGCGACAGCCGTGGCGAAGGTGCGGCGGACCGGGCGCGGGGAAGAAGACCCCGGGCGGCGCGGGTGGCGATGGGCCTCGGGGGCCCGATCCGGGCCTCCCGGGCCGGAGCGGCGGCGATGTGGGCGCGAGGCGGCGGCGAATGGGGGCGTGCCACGTGGCGGTGGGGTGGAAGTCGGACACGTCCGGCGCCGGCGGACGTTGTCCGGCGCGCGGAGGAAGACGGAGGCTAGGGTTTCGGGGGAGAGATCCGAAATTTTCGGGAGTGGGTCTTTAGATAGACATTGGAGGAGCTAGGAGAGTCCAAATGAGGTGCGGTTTTCAGCCACGCAATCGTGATCGAACGCTCTAGATGAAGGAGATGGTTTTGGTGGGTTTTGGGCCAAATTGGAAGGATGTTGGGCTGCAACACACATGAGGCCTTTTTGGTCCCTCGGTTAACCGTTGGAGCATCAAACGAAGTCCAAATGGTACGAAACTTGACAGGCGGTCTACCGGTAGTAAACCAAGGCCGCATGACAAGTCTCGGTCCAATCCGAAAATGTTTAACCCCACACACGAAAGAAAGGTAGAAATGACCACCGGAGGAGAACGGAGCGCCGGAATGCAAAACGGAAAACGGGGAAAATGCTCGGATGCATGAGACGAACACGTATGCGAATGCAATGCACATGATGACATGATATGAGATGCATGACAATGACAACAACACACGGAGACAAAAACCCGAACCCGAGAAAATAAAATAACTTAAGGCCAGAAACGGCAAGAGTTGGAGTACATAATAGGAAAATCATATCCGGGGTGTTACAGGGCATGCTAGTTCCACACTTGTGCTTCAAAGTAGCACCATGTTTTTCATATGGAGAGTCTCCTATGTTGTCACTTTCATATACTAGTGGGAATTTTTTCATTATAGGACTAGATGCACACCCACTTAGTTTTCATATGGAGCTTTCATACACTTATAACTCTTAGTGCTTTCATTGCATGGCAATGCCTACTCCGTGCATTGATATCAATTGATGGGAATCTCCATAGCACGTTGGTTAGCCGCGTCGATGTGAGACTTTCTTAACTTTTTGTCTTCTCTATATTTACCCTATCATCATACTCTATTCCATCTATAGTGTTATATCCATGGCTTGCGCTCATGTATTGCATGAGGGTTGAAAAAGTTGAAGCACGTTAAAAAGTATGAACCAATTGCTCAGCCTGTCATCGGCGTTGTGCATGATAAATACTTTGTGTTAAGAAGACGGAGCATGACAAGACTATATGATTTTGTAGGGATAGCTTTGTTTAGCGTTGATATTTTGAAAGACACGATTGTTTGTCGGGATGCCTGAGTATTGATGTCTTTATGTCAAATTGTAGACTATTGCTTTGAATCACTTATGTCTTAATATTCATGCCATGATTAGATATACGATGAAGTTTATTCTAGGTAGCATCCCACGTCAAATATTATCCTTTTTATCCTTTACCTACTCGAGGACGAGCGGGAATTAAGGTTGGGAATGCTGATACGTTTCCGTCGTATCTATAATTTTCTATTGTTTCATGCCAATATTATACAACTTTCACATATTTTTGGCAACTTTTTATATGATTTATTGGACTAACCTATTTACCCAGTGCCCATTGCCAGTTCCTGTTTTATGCATGTTTTTTTGTTTCGCAGAAAATCCATATCAAACGAAGTCCAAACGCGATAAAAATTTACGGAGAATTATTTTGGAATATATGTGAATTTTGGGAGGTGAAATCAACGCACATGGGGGCCCACAGTGCCCACAACCCACTAAGGCGCGGCCAGGTATCTTGTGCCCTCCTCGAAGGTCGGTTAGGACCCTTCGTCTGGCGCAAGAAAGATAATTTATGGAAAAAATTGTGTAAAATTTCCAGCGCAATCGGAGTTACGGATCTCCGGGAATTTAAGAAACTGTGAAGGGCCAGATCTGGGGAACACGAAACAGAAGAGAACAGAGAGGGAGATCCAATCTCAGAGGGGCTCCCGCCCCTCCACCACCATGGAGACCATGGACCAGAGGGGAAACTCTCCTCCCATCTAGGGGGAGGCCAAGGAAGAAGAAGAAGGAGGGGGGCTCTCCCCCCTCTCCCCCGGCGGCGCCAGAGTGCTGCCGGGGCAAGGATCGTGATGGCAATCTACATCAACAATCTTGCTACCGTCAACACCAACTCTCTCCCCCTCTATGCAGCGGTGTAACACCCCTTCTCTGCACTATAATCTCCACTTAAATATGGTGCTCACCTCCATATATTATTTCCCAATGATATTTGGCTATCCTATGATGTTTGAGTAGATCTGTTTTGTCCTGTGGGTTAATCGTGATCTTGGTTGGTATGATTGTATATTTTATTTATGGTGCTGTCCTATGATGCTCTCCATCTAGTGCAAACGTGAGGGGTCCCCGATGTAGGGTGTTGCAATGCGTTCATGATTTGCTTATGGTGGGTTGCGAGAGTAACAGAAGCTTAAACCCGAGTAGATGGGTTGTTGCGTATGGGATAAAGAGGACTTGATACTTAATGCTATGGTTGGGTTTCATGACCTTAATGAGCTTTAGTAGTTGTGGATGCTTGCTAGAGTTTCAATCATAAGTGCATATGATCCAAGTAGAGAAAGTATGTTAGCTCATGCCTCTCCCTCATATAAAATCGCAAGAATAATTACCTGTACTTGTTATCGATTGTCTAGGGACAAATGTCTTTCTCGTTGACAAAAGCTATCCACTTTTTTACCTTGAAATTTATCCATAGTTTTATTCTTGCAAAGTACTTCTAGTTTTATTCTTGTTCTAGGTAAAGCGGACGTCAAGTGTGCATAGAGTTGTATCGGTGGTCGATAGAACTTGAGGGAATATTTGTTCTGCCTTTAGCTCCTCGTTGGGTTTGACACTCTTATTTATCGAAGAAGGCTAGAAACGATCCACTATATTGTGGGTTATCAAGCTCGTGACTCCCAGCAGGCCTCTAGGGCTCATCTTCTCCTATATCTATTTGCCCTGGACAAAACCAAGAGAAGACTTTGGGGACTAAGCACGGCCCTCTCAAGGCGGAATCTGGGCAGGAGCACTTTGACTCTCCAGTGGAGCGATTTTGTCGAGGATACTTCCCTCCGGAAGGGGGAAATTGAAACCACCGACATCACCAACGATCCTGTCATTATGAGAGGACCAATCTTCATTAACATCTTCACCAACACCATCTCCTCTAAAACCCTAGTTCATCTCTTGTATTCAACCCTAGTTCATATGGAGCTTTCATACACTTATAACTCTTAGTGCTTTCATTGCATGGCAATGCCTACTCCGTGCATTGATATCAATTGATGGGAATCTCCATAGCACGTTGGTTAGCCGCGTCGATGTGAGACTTTCTTAACTTTTTGTCTTCTCTATATTTACCCTATCATCATACTCTATTCCATCTATAGTGCTATATCCATGGCTTGCGCTCATGTATTGCGTGAGGGTTGAAAAAGTTGAAGCACGTTAAAAAGTATGAACCAATTGCTCAGCCTGTCATCGGCGTTGTGCATGATAAATACTTTGTGTTAAGAAGACGGAGCATGACAAGACTATATGATTTTGTAGGGATAGCTTTGTTTAGCGTTGATATTTTGAAAGACACGATTGTTTGTCGGGATGCCTGAGTATTGATGTCTTTATGTCAAATTATAGACTATTGCTTTGAATCATTTATGTCTTAATATTCATGCCATGATTAGATATATGATGAAGTTTATGCTAGGTAGCATCCCACGTCAAATATTATCCTTTTTATCCTTTACCTACTCGAGGACGAGCGGGAATTAAGGTTGGGAATGCTGATACGTTTCCGTCGTATCTATAATTTTCTATTGTTTCATGCCAATATTATACAACTTTCACATATTTTTGGCAACTTTTTATATGATTTATTGGACTAACCTATTTACCCAGTGCCCATTGCCAGTTCCTGTTTTCTGCATGTTTTTTTGTTTCACAGAAAATCCATATCAAACGAAGTCCAAACGCGATAAAAATTTACGGAGAATTATTTTGGAATATATGTGAATTTTGGGAGGTGAAATCAACGCAAATGGGGGCCCACAGTGCCCACAACCCACCAGGGCGCGGCCAGGTATCTTGTGCCCTCCTCGAAGGTCGGTTAGGACCCTTCGTCTGGCGCAAGAAAGATAATTTATGGAAAAAATTGTGTAAAATTTTCAGCGCAATCGGAGTTACGGATCTCCGGGAATTTAAGAAACTGTGAAGGGCCAGATCTGGGGAACACGAAACAGAAGAGAACAGAGAGGGAGATCCAATCTCAGAGGGGCTCCCGCCCCTCCACCACCATGGAGACCATGGACCAGAGGGGAAACTCTCCTCCCATCTAGGGGGACGCCAAGGAAGAAGAAGAAGGAGGGGGCTCTCCCCCCCTCTCCCCCGGCGGCGCCAGAGTGCTGCCGGGGCAAGGATCGTGACGGCAATCTACATCAACAATCTTGCTACCATCAACACCAACTCTCTCCCCCTCTATGCAGCGGTGTCACACCCCTTCTCTGCACTATAATCTCCACTTAAATATGGTGCTCACCTCCATATATTATTTCCCAATGATATTTGGCTATCCTATGATGTTTGAGTAGATCTGTTTTGTCCTGTGGGTTAATCGTGATCTTGGTTGGTATGATTGTATATTTTATTTATGGTGCTGTCCTATGATGCTCTCCATCTAGTGCAAACGTGAGGGGTCCCCGATGTAGGGTGTTGCAATGCGTTCATGATTTTCTTATGGTGGGTTGCGAGAGTAACAGAAGCTTAAACCCGAGTAGATGGGTTGTTGCGTATGGGATAAAGAGGACTTGATACTTAATGCTATGGTTGGGTTTCATGACCTTAATGAGCTTTAGTAGTTGTGGATGCTTGCTAGAGTTTCAATCATAAGTGCATATGATCCAAGTAGAGAAAGCATGTTAGCTCATGCCTCTCCCTCATATAAAATCGCAAGAATAATTACCTGTACTTGTTATCGATTGTCTAGGGACAAATGTCTTTCTCGTTGACAAAAGCTATCCACTTTTTTACCTTGCAATTTATCCATAGTTTTATTCTTGCAAAGTACTTCTAGTTTTATTCTTGTTCTAGGTAAAGCGGACGTCAAGTGTGCATAGAGTTGTATCGGTGGTCGATAGAACTTGAGGGAATATTTGTTCTGCCTTTAGCTCCTCGTTGGGTTTGACACTCTTATTTATCGAAGAAGGCTAGAAACGATCCACTATATTGTGGGTTATCAAGCTCGTGACTCCCAGCAGGCCTCTAGGGCTCATCTTCTCCTATATCTATTTGCCCTGGACAAAACCAAGAGAAGACTTTGGGGACTAAGCACGACCCTCTCAAGGCGGAATCTGGGCAGGAGCACTTTGGCTCTCCAGTGGAGCGATTTTGTCGAGGATACTTCCCTCCGGGAGGGGGAAATTGAAACCACCGACATCACCAACGATCCTGTCATTATGAGAGGACCAATCTTCATTAACATCTTCACCAACACCATCTCCTCTAAAACCCTAGTTCATCTCTTATATTCAATCTTCACCAACACCAACACCATTTCCTTCTGCCCCTTATTGGGCTCACTAGTTTGTCATCAGTACTCTTTTCTGGCCCCATTGCCGGGGAGTGAAGCTCCTTTGGTAAGGAAACATTTTTATTACGTGCTGAAAATTTATTGTCACTTGTTATATGGAAAATAATCCTTTGAGAGACTTGTTAGGGGTATCTTCAGCTCGACCAGAAGCCATAAGAGTTGCCTCTCAACCTACTGAAGCTACTGAAAATATTTATTACGAGATTCCTTCTGGTATGTTAGAGAAACTGCTAGCTAATCCTTATGTAGGAGATGGAACAATACATCCCGATGTGCACTTAATCGATATAGATGAAATTGGTGGATTGTTTAAACTTGCAGGTTTATCTGAGGATGGAGTTAAGAAGAAAGTATTCCCTTTATCTTTGGGGGGAAAGGTATTAATACTGTATAGCCTATTGGATGATACCGGGACATGGGACTGGAACCGGTTGAAGCTAGAATTCCACTAGAAATTTTATCCTATGCATTTGGTTCATTGTGATCAAAATTACATATATAATTTTTGGGCTCGTGAAGAAGAAATTATTGCTCAAGTTTGGGGGGGGGGGCTTGAATATATGATGCACACATGCCCCAATCATGAGCTCTCAAGAGAAATAATTATACAAAACTTTTATTCTCAGCTTTCTCATGATGATCAATCAATAATCGATGTTTCTTCTAATGGTTCCTTAATGAAGAAAACTATTGAATTCAAATGAGATCTTCTGGAGAGAATTAAACGCAACTCTGGAGATTGGTAAATTGACAAAGGTATTGAGTCAGGTATAAATCTTGAGTTTGACTGTGTTAAATCTTTTATGGAAACTGATGCTTTTCATGAGTTTAGTGTAAAATATGGACTTGACTCTGAGATAGTAGCTACTTTCTATGAATCATTTGCTGCTCATGTTGATCTCCCTAAGGAGAGGTGGTTTAAGTTTCATCCACCTATTGAAGAAATTTGTAAGGAACCTATTATAGCTAAAGATAAAACAATCATTTGCAATGTTGATCCAGTTGTGCCTACTACTTATATTGAGAAACCTCCTTTCCCTATTAGTATTGGGGAACATGCTAAAGCTACAACTGTGGTTCATAAGAGTAATATTAGAACACCTACATCTTCTGAACAAATTAAGATATAACTTAACATTGCAATGGTTAAAGATCTCTTGGTCGATGGTATTGATGGACATGTTATTTACTTCTGTTCTGAGGCTGCTAGAATTGCTAAACCTGCTAGAAATGAACAAGATATGTTAGACAAGAATAAACATGTAGTTGGCATGCCTGTTGTTTCTGTTAAAATTGAAGATCATTGCTATCATGGTTTATGTTATATGGGTGCTAGTGTGAGTGCTATTCCATTTTCTCTTTATCAAGAAGTTACAAATGACATTGCACCCGTTCGAGATTGAAGATATTGATGTTACTATTAAGCTTGCAAATAGAGACACCATTTCACGCCTTGGGATTATTAGAGATGTTGAAGTCTTGTGGGGTAAGGTCAAGTACCCTACCAATTTCTTAGTACTTGGATCACAACAATATAATTTTTGTCCCTCTATATTCGATAGACCTTTCTTGAATACTCTTAATGCAAAGAGCAGCTCTCCTTCCGTAGTTCTATTATGGACATAGAGAGCCACAAAATATTTCCTGTATAAAAAAGGACCCTAATAACTGGGGACGGTCCCCATGAGGGAGGGTCGATCGAACGGTTTTGTCGCTGGGGCGAGTTGCTCCCAGTGAACGAATCAACCCTCCTTGATCGTTCACCCAGGGAAAGGCCAGGGCGAATCCTCAATGGCCCGGAGGCCTAGTTTATAGTTTTTTCTCTTTTGAAAGAAATTCCATGAACAAAAAAAATACTCCCTCCAAGCCAAATAAATTGACGCTGCTATAGTAGGGAGTGCATTTTTTGTGTGAACACAGGAAAAAATGTTGTATAATTGCCATGAACATATACAATTGAAAAATGTCGTGCTACTTTATGGAAATGCCATGTTAATTTATAAAAAAAAAGTCATGCTACTTTACAAAAAATGCTATGATGTAATTTTTCTTTATTTTGTCCACTGTGCACAAATTCATAAAAATGCCATGTCTGTGTTTTCTTTTTGCCATGGCCAAAATATTGCCATCTTCTTACTAATAAAAATGCCATCCTCTATATAAAAAATGTCACGACAACAATAATAAAATGCCATGCTCTCAATAATAAAAATGCCATCCTCCAAAGAATAAAAATGCAATGTTATTAATAATAAAAATGTCATGCTCTTTATCATAAACTGTCATCCCTCTTGATAAATTAAAATGCCATGTAACTAAAGAGTAAAATATGCCATGTTACTAATAATAAAACTGCCATGCTCTTAATAAAAGAAAATGACATGTTATTAATTATTAAAGTGCCATGCTCTTTAAAAAAATGTGATGTGGGGCATTGCAAAGGACCTAGAAAAATGTCGTGCTACATACTCCCTCCGTTCCCAAATATTTGTCTTCCTAGAGATTTCAACAAGTGACTACATACGAAGCAAAATAAGTGAATCTATAATCTAAAATATGTCTATATACATCTGTATGTGATAGTTCATTTGAAATCTCTAAAAAGATGGACACATCAAGTTTAGAAGAAAAAAAATCCTCCTAATAAAAGGGGTTTTATTCTACCAATAATGAAAAAAAATTGGGTTTTTCAGATTTTTTGTCAAATGAAACATTAAAAAAAGCTTCATAAGATATATAAAAATAGGTTTAAATGCAAATGTACACAAAACCTGCTATAGTCCAAGTGTTAGGCGATAAACTCGGGCAAACGTCGGGCCCGGTCGAGTTTTGGGCAGGGCTTGTAAAAGCCCGGCCTTTCATTTCTCAAGCCTGAGCCCAGCCAGAAGCCCAAAATACTCCATGTTTTCAATCCCGAGCCTGGCCCGAACTTAGGCCCGAACACTGTTTTTCAGTGTAAGCACATGCAAGCCCGGCCTGAAATACAGAGAAAATGAAGCCCGAGCCCAGCCCGAACTATCTTCCAGGCTGCAAAATTAGACCCGAGCCTGGCCCGAGCATCAAGCCTGGCCCAGCCAGGCCCGGGTTTTTCTGGCCGGGTCGTCGGGCCGGGCTGCCCATGCCCGTATTTAGTAGGCGATGCGCCCCACGAAAGGTTCACTGGGAAAGCTGAAGCACCGACCTGCTCGAGCTGACCTATACCTGGCACCGGACGCGCGTACAAATGCGAGCGACCGTGATGGGACGTTCGCTGGGTTAGCCTCCCAGGAACGGTCACCGGATAAGATTTCCAGAAAAGAAAAAGGTCATGTAACTACCTTCCGCCCTTTGCGCTAATTTATTCTGTCAATTAGGCGGTTAGTTCTGGGCGGGGCTTATATAATTCCCATCCCATAATAAGTTCCCTGTTCTTCCTCTTGTAGTACCGTTTTTATTGTACAGTTTTGTTAGAACTCATCTAGATGAGATATAATTTGGTCTCATTCATTTTGAAAATAAGAATAGATACAACCCACGTCAGCACACACGCATCTTATAGCATCACATCCAATAGCTATAAAAAGTGAATGAGACCAAATTATATCTCATCTAAATGAATTCTAGGTATTCCCTTTATTGTATCGATCTAGGTTCAGGCAGCCAGAGGACGCACAGCCAAAGAACAAATTCAGATCCAGCACAGCAGGTATATGGCCGACATAGAGGACGCCGTGGCTAGGGCGGATCCTGGCTTTCCCATGAGGGATTTCACTGTCAACCTCATCAACGTTCACGTCGTAGGCGAGGACGCCGTGGTGGCGGAGCCACAGGAGCATAGCAGGTGGATCCTCATGTGCCTTCTAATTGCCTGCGGCGCCGTCACGATGCTCGCCTTCTATTACCTGGTGATCAATGACTACAGCTTCTTCACGGTCTGTCTTCCAGTCGGTTTTGTTTCAGCTGGTATTATACTCATGTCTATGACTGCCGTCCGAGATTGCCAAGATGGGTTCCAACATGAGGATAATAAATTCTTAGATGCCATGTTCCAGTTATAGCTACCGAATTAGCTAGCTGTTACATAAGTTAATCATCAATACTTTCGTATAAATACTTGCTATGATAGCAACTGTTACTCAAGGCACATACGTACGTGTTATCTCTGCATATGCAGTGCAATTCTGTTGTCCTCAACTAGATCTGCATCTGTACACCAGTATCATGGATGTACACACGTGCTCTCGCATTAATTTCGAAAGAAAGAAAAGGTAGTCTTCTGCCTGTGTATATGTATTTCTTAGCTAGCGTTGCAACTAGTATTTGAGTCGGAACTGGGGATATGCAATTTACAATGCTTCGTTCGAGAGAAACACGGAATTACCCACCTGCTTGTTGAAGTGCCCCGCATCTCCCTTTCTTTCCACACATCCATGCCGTGCCTAATTAAAACATTAGTTTTATGTGGAGATTAAACTTTTTATTGATAAGAATATGCAAATTGCCTCAGTTTAAGGCTGGGCAAGCGTTTCCTATCTAAAAAAAAATGCAAATTGCGTACCTTATTTTTATAAAAGGCAGAACAATGTTTACAAGATATGTCGTAAGCCAAATAAAGTAGGCTACCAGCATGGAGAACCCACCCACCAACAAATACATGCTACTCTATCATACAGATTTGAAAACACCCTCCTGCCATCCTCCAAGAATGAACCTCATCTAGTATGGGATTAACGAGTTGTGGGATATTACGTCGGTGCTCCACATTCATGAACACCCTCACATTTATTTGCTTCCACAAGCTCCAAGCAATGAGAATGACTAGCGAATCGAACCTCTTTCTGCTCGTCTTCGGCAATCATTTGCGCGATCTTAGCCACCACACCTCAAGGCTCTCCTCAATCGAAGGGATGGCGATATGTACACCCAAAGAAGTGAAACAAGCATGTCATGCCTGCCTAGCATAGACATATTGCAGCGTATCCTCCTCCTAGCAGTAGGTGAAGCATGGAGCAGTGGTGTCTTGTAGTCCATGTTGGAGTTGTCGATCAGAGGTCCACACACGATACTGGATACGCGGCCATATGAATATTTTGCATTTGAGCGGCGCCCAACTCTTCCATATGCAATGAGCGATGGGTAATTGAATCATGCCTCACACAGCATCTTGTAGGTAGATTGCACCAAGTACTATCTAGTGGTACTCCATTTCCAAGAAAATATACCGGGGATATCTCTAATGGTGTTGTACACCGGGGGTAGCTCACCACGAGGCCCGCCATCGTGCCTACCCAGGGGACCACGACAGTGGCGGAGCTAGGAATTTCCTCCTGGGTATTCTTATAATTCTTTTGCAAAAGCAATATGATATAACAAAAAATGTGCAAAATCAATGACTCAATGACCATACATCGATAATAGTAGCAAAATATCTTTGTGGAAATATCTCTAATAGTGTGGCAGTGACAGTGGCAATGTTTCAGACTACAACCTATAGCTACAATCAATAGCAGTGACAAACAATTACAATTTACATGAATAAATCAACAAAGTAGCAATCAATCAGTGGCATGGCAGTGGAAATTTACAAAAAAGGTTCAGATTTGTTTAAAAAACAAAGGAAAATTACCTTGGTGGTTACTTGGTTGGTACCTATAGATGGATGCAATACTAGATGGATGGCGTACTAACGCGGTGAAGCCCGACGGCGACGAAGGCCGAAGGCTGTGGGCACTTGGAGCAGTGGCGACGCCAGGGGGACACCTGAAGCCTACTTTTGTAGAGGCACATCCCCGCAAGAACCGCGGAGGGAGGGGTAGAGGGGAGGGCCATAGGGAAAGGGATGGCTGGAAGGGAGGGAGAGGGGTAGAGGGCTGGATCGCCAGACCTGGATGGCTGGAATCGCTTGCCGCCGCCGACGCATCAGTTAGTTTTGGGGACTGGATCGAGGGAGGGGAGTAGGAGACGAAGGCCAGTTGCATGGCTGTCGTGGCTCAGACTCGGAATGGGATGCTCTAGAGGGCTCCAGCATGTATACATGTATAGTTAAAAAAATTGGGCCAAATTCTTGGGTATTCGGCCCGGGGGTCAAAGAAAACCCTAAAGAAGGCGTTGGAGACCTTCTTCCCTCCCAAGTCAAGGACGGCAGCAGCCAAGATTGCATCTGCTTGCATGTAAACCCTAGCCTCCATCGTGTATATAAGGGGAGGCTAGGAGGCTCTCATAGGCATCTAGTCACAAATAGAAACTCAATGTAGTCCCGCAAAAAAAAGAAACTCAATGTAGCAATCTCATACACCATTGTAAACCACTCGCAGGAGGTGTCCCTCCACCATGAATAACAAAAGCAATCAAGATGTAGGTTATTACTCTCCAGAGGCCCGAACCTAGGTAAAACCCTAGTGAGACATTCGATCTGTGACTTCCAGCTACGCTTGGACCCATACTAAGGAATCTAGCAGTATTTTGCACCGTCAGTTGGCGTGCCAGACATGGGCGGCATCATCTAGAGACCAATCTCGGATTGGATCTTCCTCATCTTCCTGCGGTATCTCGCCGGGGGAGAGCTTAACCTCACTACACCACAACACTACATCATCAACAGCCAGGTTGGTCGAAAATACAGCTTCCGCTGACAAACAGTTGGTCGGGAAAGAGTATTGCCGACCGATACCGTCTGTTGGCGAAAGTCCAGACAGGAAATCCCTTTCCCGACCGACATATCTTTCCCAACCGACTGTTGGGCGGCTATGGTGCATCTTTCCCGACCAACAGTCTATTGGGCCTACCATGGGCCTTTCCCGACCAACAGACTGTTGGGGTAACCATGGGCCTTTCCCGACCAACGGTTTGTTGGGGTAACCATGTACCTTTCCCGACCAACATTTTGTTGGGGCTTGCATTAGCCTTTCCCGACCGACTGTTAGACAGGGTTTGTTTTGCCGACCAACAATCAGATGGTGTTTTCTTTTGATGACCAACATTGTTACCAACCACAACTTTAATTAACATATGTTACAGATTGTCACATACATATAATTCATGTTTCTAAGGATAGTCAAGAAGACACCATACATCAGGTCCACCAACCATTTTTTATTCCATTTAACTAACTATCACATACATACATTTCAGTCTGTTCTAGACATAACAACCAAGACACCATGTCACGTACATACACTTCACTTTGTTCTAGACATAACCGTCAAGACACCATACATCAGGTTCACAGAAGGACAGCTAGAAGATGCAACTATGATACATCAGATATACAAAATGAGAGCTAAAACATCCAGTTGATGTGGATCGCTGGCTTCATGGTTCATAGTGAGTCCATCCTTGTGTTTGCTTCCTACAAAAGTCAAACAAATCTCAAATATTACAATGCTTAATTAATCTATGAAATTGAATGCAGGCAGAATTCACATGTGCACTACGCACACACAACATCACAAAATGAAGAATACACTTACCTAATCTATAAAAATAGCATATCGGTACATGAAGACTGCCAATCGACTTCCAGCAGTAACCATGGATGTGGCATAGAAACCCTCAATCAACTTTTTGTATATCCATTTGGAAGGAAATGCATCATTTACTTTGTATGGTTGCTGAGCATATAGTGTTCCTGGGGATATACTTAAGTTACTGTACTAGCAGCCAATATTCCAACACTTGTTTCCAAAAAAATAAACATACAACTTTGAAGATAGTGGATACAGTGAGCTAAAAGCTAAATATATGTAAGCGTGACTCTTTCAGTAGATGTATAGATTTCTGGTAGTTCAAACTGGATAAATGGAGTTGAAAGCTAATTATAGATGTGACTCTTTCTGAATGCCTGAAAGTATTATCTTAGCTCACCTAACATTGTTTTGGGCAGGAAGGGGGAACACGTAAAATGTACATGTGTCCAAAAGGTTCCCAGCATTTTCACCCAGAATGGAAATAGGATTAAGAACAAATTAAATCCCCCAAAATAAGAGTAATATGAAGGAAAGAAGCTACAACACCAAAGTAGATTCACCTGGTATCCTTGCCAAGGTAGGCGGACGTAGACTACTATTTAGCTTTGACTTGAATACACCATGATAATTGAAATCCTTAGTATTGGATGATATGCTCTGTTGAATTTGGCTCAAAAGGTTAAATATTCTAGATTGTATAATCAAAGCCATGAACAAAATCCATCAAAATCAGGCATTTAAAGCAAGTAGGCTGGGACCAATATACTATGCAGAAAATAGTTATTATTGAGATGAAATTATATCAATCATACATGCCATCACTTCAGCCTGCACTACAATAGTTATCTAAATAGAGAACAATGCAGAAGAATAATTAGAATGCTCAATGTTGCATATAGTTCACCCTAACAAATGGTTCAGTTCCTTCTAATTAATGCCTAAAGGCTCGTAGGGTGCCTCTAATCAGTAATTATAACATAATTGTAGGTGAGGAATTGAAGGTCACCTCTCCTACTTCCATTTCTTCCCAAGTGAGTATGCACACTAGCATGACCAACACTTCCCCTATTCACGAGAGAAAAAACGAAATCAAGAGAGTATGTTAACTTATCAACACATCAAGTCATGGATGATTTGCCACCCTTTTACGCAAGAGGATTCTATAAACACAGCTGACAATCTACTAGAGTATCAACACAGGGCTATGGTGACAAAGTAAACTTGAATGCCAAGTTCAACTACGAGTATACAAATACAAAGCCTATTGCCTGCTATGCTCTGCTTTACTGAATTAGTTGAGATATGGGCATACAGAAACTATTATCTGTTGGATAATACAACTACGACTATACAAAAAATAGCAGAAAGGTGATTCGCAAATACTGTTTTTCATGCAAAATAACAAGAATAACAGCAGCCAACTTGAGAGATCCAACAACACCCTAGGATGCCCACTTCCGATGCCATGTATGTTATGACAAAAAACATCATATTTGCTAAACTTATACACACACCATATTTATGTCATTCAGATAAGCTAAAATGATGTGGATTAAACTACACTCTATTCATAACACAAGAGAGAAATTGACAGTTTGAAAGTGAGGATGTTTAACTACCAAAGTTCCTCCAAATTGTATCCTATCCCTATTTGTATAGTTCATATGATTAATAGATGCATAAAAATACCTGATAATGAGCTAGCAGGTGAAATTTACATAGCCAGGATTCCCAGGACACCATGTGCTACAAGTGTTCAAAAATCCATTTCTGTAGCAAAAAGCACGCTGGTATTGGCAACACTCTTGGCAGGCCCTTGAGGTAAATAGGCAAATGCTGACACACCATGTGTCGATTGAGCCCTACAATCTTCAGACTGTCAATGCTGTCAAGTAAAAGTAACAAATGCATCTATAATATTCAGTTGGTTAGGTACAGACTTACAACTTCAGAAAATCTCCAAAAAATCTCCCAAAGAAAATAATCATGGATTAATGTACATCAATCATGTATTCATACACTTACTATCAAAGCATTAATCATGTATAATGCTAAAACAATAAAATAAATACTTACACTGGAACCACAAAAATCTACTAAAGTTTCAGTGGCCTTCTGTTTTAGTTAGTGCTCCTAGTTGAGTAATTGCCCAAACATCCACCAAACCTATTCAAGTTCGTTTCACCCTGCAAAAAAACATTATCCAATTAAGTCTGCTAGCAATCACACAATATAAATAGACAATAATAGCAATCGATGGCTAGGGTTTGAACCTTACTGCTTCTAGAACTTAATTATTTCCATGAATCAAAGCAGAACTGATTTTTTTAAAGAAACCAATCTGTAGAGAGATGGGGGCACCAGCCACTGGGCTATGGAAGGTTAATCGCTTGGAGTTAAAATCTGCACACACACACACACACACACACACAGCTTACGGATGTTGTTGCTGCCATGGATGTCTAAGAGAGATGGGGGCACCAACCGGCCACACTCCTAGTCGCCAGAAGATAAGGGAGCAGAAGCCGCCTGCCTCGTTCCGAACCACCAGGACCGAAGGGACCTTGTCCCGCTCAGATCTGCTACCATGGGAGGGGGGAGAGGGAGTTGGGTATAGGTTGGGGCAGTGGCTCCATGGGAGCGAGGGGAGAGATGACCGCAACGGGCGCCTGGGCACGAACAAGAAGTGTCGCCGACGGCAGCTGGGTGAGAGCATCGGCGCGACAGGACCACCTCCACATGGGAAAACAGCAGCGATGTGGGGATGGTGATGGAGTGGTGGGAAGGAAGAGATGGACAGAGTGCGGGAAGCGTCGCCGAATGCGAGCGTCAACGTCATCGCCGCCGCCGCCGCTCAGATCGGGAGGGGAAAGAGATAAGGGGTAGAGGTAGTGGTGTGGTGTTGATTTTTTCGAGCCGAATGGTGTATGAGGAGTTTTTATTTTAGGGAAATGAGGAGGTGGGCTGTGAGGGCGCGCGGCATGAAAATTTCGGCGTGGGCTTCGCGCTAAGTCGCCTGCACGGCCCAGTTGGCGACCCACAGTCGGTCGACAATATTTGCCGACCTACTGTGTGACAGTAGCGCAGTTATCACCGACCAACGGTTTGATGCTATACACTTTAGCATTCCCGACTGACAGTTGGTTGCTATATATGAGTAATACCGACCAACAGTCTAATAGAAGTTTTCTCAGCAAACAGTCGGTCGGCGAAACTGACTTTTTCCAACAGACGTCCGTAGGGAATGCAGTGTCGTGGTGTAGTGCCTTCAGATCTCTCTAACCTTCACCGCCGATAGGGCGGGCCGGGTCAATGTCAACCCACCGGCCCACCTAGGCAACACTGATGGGTTCTTTGCAATCACCAGCAACGACGACCTCCACCTGAGCAGGCTGCGGGGCCAACAGATCACGGCAACTTCCGCAACCATGACATCTTCGCTGCCAGCCCCATGACGATCGCATAAAACCATTCCCCCAAAAAGTTGTAGACATTTAGCAAGAGGCCACCTCCGACCACCACACGTACAACCCGGTCAGGAGGTCACCACCGACATGGATGAGTTAGGCTACTCAACTCCCGCATCACATGTCTCACCCTCGGGAGATTATGGCATCTTTGTGGAACCCATCTGCTGGACGTCGCGGGATAGGGGTTGTTCCGGCCTCACATGATCACAACAGCCTGGCCCGATCTTTCAGCTCGTTGCGATGGTCTGCGACAATTACCTCATCACTCACATGCTAGAGGATTGCATCATCAGCGGGTTCACCACCAACGATAGCACCAACCTAGTTGACATCGTATCAATCTTGCGCGAGGAGAGTAGTGATTATGAACCAATCCACTTCACCAACTACGACGAAAATGCCGGTTTTCACATCGTTCGGGAATCCACGGCGCTTGGCCTCTAGAGCAAGTCAGAGTCGTCTGATGACACGGAGGACTGCCAGACCACCTCGAAGGAGGCCTCCCAGTTCGGAGCTCCACCAGCCATCTTACTACAGCAAGTAATGATGACAAAACCGGTGGGTACCTCCACAGACACAATCACCCAAGTACCACCCACAACGACAACCGCATGGCTCATAGCCCCACACCCTCCAGTCAGGACCGCAGGTCGTCACAACGAAAGCGCCAACAATGCCCATTACCACTATCCAGCAGCAAGGCAGCACGAGTGCCCTAGGATTTACACACCTGGCTTCCACGCACCCACGGCAGGCGGCATCACACATGAACCCCACATGCGCTTCTACAATGTTGCCTCCCATCACCGCATACGGCATGAACTATCTGACAATGCCAATCCCAGGGAATGGCCCCGTGTCAAGGGCACGGGAGGCCCTCCGCATGTCGCAACTGAATGCGTAGTCGGAATTACAGCAGCTTGCCCTGGAGGCCACCACACGTGATGTGTGGTAGAACGAGACAATGACGCATGAGCGACTGTGCCGAGCTTCCCGTCTCCCATGAGCCATCCTTGTTGACCTCGTGGCTCTCGGCCAGGAATATGGCATCAGATTCAATGAGCCAATGGAGAATGCACCGGCACTGATGCCAGCCTGAGGTCTCCAGGCAACCATGGTGTTAGTGGACATGCTACAAGCTACACGATAGATCCCAGACTCCTGGCCAACCTCACACAGGTACTCCAATAGGACAATGTGTCACGCTCGAGCGACATGCTTGCGGGCACTGACCATGTCCTCTCTGCAGCCAACCACCCAGCCTACGAGCGAAGACAAGAATCAGTACAGCGACTGGAGGCCGCGCTAGAGCCAGAGGTTGCAAACCTCAGGCGCCCGATTTCGGCTGTAACAGTACAACACGAGCAACACTACAATTAAGAGGCTCGATAACAGGAGGACGCCGAGCTCACCTTCCTCATCCCGAGACACGGGCGAAGGAATACTATGGGAAGAGTGATGGAGCCCGCCCCCCATGCTTCAACTCGCTCACATCAAGCATCACACTAGCATGTTTCGGCCACACGGTGATAACACCCCCCGTTCCCCCAACCACTCAACCTTCATGGTGTCTAGAAGTACTAATGGTACAGAAAGCTCGATTACTAGCTCAATGACTACCTCACAGCAGTCGATGTGGACAATAGAGACATTAGCAACGCCATACGGCACATACCACTATGTCTCACTGGACACGCGTGCTCCTGGCTTAGCAGCCACCTGCCCAACTCCATCCTCAACTGGGAATATTTCGAGCATGCATTCCTCAACAATTTTGTAGGCACCGACCTCCACATTATCATGCAAGGCGACAACGAGTTCGGCCGCGACTTCGTGGTGCGATGGCCCAAAAAGAAGAACACACTGACAAACATCTCGGACGAAATAGCCAACGGAGCATTAGTGAGCGGGGCGTAGGACAATATATTTCTCCACAAGCTCGACAAGAAGCAAGGTGAGGGCAAGCTGACCACCATGGCAGCACTCATGAATGTAGAAAATGACTTCGCCATAGGGGAAGAAACCGCTTGGGCAAGCCGCCGCTCCATGCCAGGGCTTAATATCTGGTAGCCTACCGGTGGAGACGCCCCTGAAAGATGCAACAATAAGGGAAAGGTGGGTCGTAAATGGAAGGAGGAACATGACTCTGAACTGATCGTTGCAACAAATGAGTCAAAAGAGGCCGGAGCCAAAAAGTAGCGGTAGGGAGGAAAGCCGCGACGGCCTCCCCGCACATATGAGGGAATCATGAGAGGACCATGCTTATACCATAGCTAGAAACTCATAAGGCACAAGACCCCACAAGGGAATGCCAGCTTAACGAACATATCATCAAGGAGAAGGGAAATAAACTCAAGGGGGTCATAATGCAACCCCGCCAGTCCCGGTCGCCCACCAAGACCAGCAGCCCCGCAACACAGGGTAGCGAGTGTTTTGTAAGGACAAACGCCGAGTTAACATGATTATATTGAGATGAGGCCAGCAAGGCACATGTGCCGACATCATCACACACGCACGAGGCGTCATAGTCGGTTTCTGGAATGGTCATAACAAACCATCTCCTTCTGCCAAGAAGACCACCCAGATGGCATAATACTCAAAGGAGGTTGCAATTTTCCCAAAGTACTCATGGATGGAGGCTCCGGCATCAACATCCTATATGTCAGCACACTAAATAGAATAGATGTACCACTACAAGCCCTCTGGCCTCCATCAACAGAATTCCATGGCATAGTACTAGGAAATAAGGTGGCACCAATTGGTCAAAAAACACCAGAGGTTACCTTTGTTTTGAGGTTATCCCATTTCCAGGAGAATATATTGCAGTCCTCGGAAGGACAGCATTTGTCAAGTTCATGGCAATATTGTGCTACGCCTACATGAAGTTGAATATGCTAGGGCCATATGAAGTAATCATAGCCAATGGCAATCCCTTGCATGCCCTCTAGGCAGAGGTTGTGAACGTGGTTCAGGCCGACGCATGCATCGCCCATGCTAATAGCAGCACGGGACAAGGCACAGTCGCGGGGCCTCCCCGGGTACAGCAGACAAGGCTCCTCCCGCATGATTGGGGGTGGAGGCCTTTAGAATAGCAGACAACTCAAAGGCTACAGACCTATTGGTAGATCCACTTATTCCCTAATCACCCTGGAGGTCAGGAAGAAGAAAGAGATCATGGCGCCATCCACGAACCACTATTTTAGTAATTTTAAATTCTTTTTTTCTACTTAAGCATAAGTTTTAACCATAAGACTTTGTGGACTAATCATATTATCTCGATCATGTATTAAACAGTGAATAAAAAGTGCTTTGCCACGCAATCACTTCATTATGTTTCAATACCACGTATATGATCGCTAAATGGAAATGTTTGTTGATTGGTTCACGAGACCTTCCTATTTACCAGACTCGAGGGTTGCGTCATTTATTGGACCAACCGGCAGTTAGTATAGGGGATGAATCCAGTAACCCTATAAACATAGACCTGGGGGCTGCATTCGTGGCACACCAACCTCCATCGTCCAATAAACAGGACGACTTGTCAAAGGTTTACAACCAACCTTGTCATTTGAGTTGCGACACATAGTCTTAACAAATGTTGAGAACCTACCCAGAGCCCACTGCCAAGTTTGTGCAAAGCGCACATGCAAACAAATTGAGTTCCTAAGGGCCTCCTATTCTAGAAAACCAATGCTAGCACGCGAATTACTTGGTTGATCAACGACGTTCTCACATCGAATGTAAAAGACGTTGCACGATACGAACATGACAGGTCACAAACAAAGTAAAAGCAGCAATGTTAACCATAGTATGGTAAGGTTCACTAGTAGAAAAAGGCCCATTTGTCCCGGTTCCAGAACCGGGACTAAAGGGTCGGGACTAAAGCCCAATACCTTTAGTCCTGGTTCGCCTACGACCGGGACAGATGGGGCTCCACGTGGCCGCTGTGGCTTGCCCAGGCAGGAGGGCCTTTTGTCCCGGTTGGTAGCACCAACCGGGACCAAAAAGCATCCACGCGTCAGCAGTCCAGGGGCTGGGGTTTTTGTTTTTTTGAAAGGGGGGAGTGGGGGTTTTGTAGGGTTAATTTAGGGGTTTCATATATTGTGTTAGCTAGCTAATAGAGTGAAGTGTCCTCTCTTATCTCCGTGCTTGGTCGACGCTACGTACTATACGTATAGAGAGGACTCGACATGCTAGCTAGTAATCAAATGAAGGAAACCATTAGGTATAGAAGATCGTCATGAACATATACAGAGAGAAGTGATCGACCTCTCCTTCTCTGAGGGATTGGTCGAACAACAAGTTTTCGTATATCTATCCGACGCTACTAGCTACATATATACAATATAAGATCTCTTACAATCCCCTAACATCTGAACTCAAGTCCCACATGGTATTCTGTGACGCCCCTCATTCAATCGTACACTAATCATACACGCAAACGTGTACGATCAAGATCAGGGACTCACGGGAAGATATCACAACACAACTCTAAAAAGAAAATAAGTCACACAAGCATCATAATACAAGCCAGGGGCCTCAAGGGCTCGAATACAAGTGCTTGATCATAGACGAGTCAGCGGAAGCAACAATATCTGAGTACAGACATAAGTTAAACAAGTTTTCCTTAAGAAGGCTAGCCTCCTACCTGGGATCCTCCTAACTGCTCCTGGTCGTTGTCAGTGGGATGCACGTAGTAGTAGGCACCTCCGGTGTAGTAGGAGTCGTCGTCGACGGTGGCGTCTGGCTCCTGGGCTCCAGCATCTGGTTGCAACAACCAGGTAGAAGGGAAAGGGGGGAAAGAGGGAGAAAAGCAACCGTGAGTACTCATCCAAAGTACTCGCAATCAAGGAGCTACACTACATATGCATGGGTATCTGTGTAAAGGGCCATATCGATGGACTGAACTTTAGAATGCCAGAATAAGAGGGGGATAGCTAATCCTACCGAAGACTGCGCTTCTGGCCACCTCCATCTTGCAGCATGTAGAAGAGAGTAGATGGTAAGTTCACCAAGTAGCATCGCATAGCATAAACCTACCCGGCGATCCCCTCCTCGTTGCCCTGTTAGAGAGCGATCACCGGGTTGTATCTGGCACTTGAAAGGGTGTGTTTTATTAAGTATCCAGTTCTAGTTGTCATAAGGTCAAGGTACAACTCCGGGTCGCCTGTTACCGTGGACACGGCTATTCGAATAGATCAACTTCCCTGCAGGGGTGCACCACATTCCCTGACACGCTCAATCCCTCCGGCCGGGCACACTTTCCTGGGTCATGTCCGGCCTCGGGAGATCAACACGTCGCAGCCCCACCTAGGCTCAACAGAGAGGTAAGCACGCCGGTCTAAATCCTATGTGCGCAGGGGTCTGGGTCCATCGCCCATTGCACACCTGCATGTTGCGTACGCGGCCGGAAGCAGACCTAGCCCCCTTAATAAAAGCGCGAGCTTACAGTCCAATGCGGCGTGCGCCGCTCAGTCGCTGATGTCAAAAAGAGCTTCGGCTGATACCACGAGGCCGGTTGCCCATATCTTGTCCCACGTGGCGGTTAGTGCATATAAGGTCAATGACCCAACTCAGATCAAATACCAAGATCTTGATAAGCGTGTTATTATGAAATAACCGCGGACGCCGACCAGGGCCAGGCCCACCTCTCTCATAGGTGGTCTCAACCTGCCCTGTCGCTCCGCCACAAAGATCCACACAGAGGGCCGTTGGGAAAGTATGTCCTTTCAGCCCCCAATCCATGAATCACTCGCGGGTACTCTTCGAGCCGACCCGACTTTAGTCACCACATGTATCATGTATAAAGTATATAGTATATACCCGTGACAACCTCCCGAGTGATCACGGCCCAATAGTATAGCATGTCAGATGGACAAGAATGTAGGGCCACTGATGGAATACTTTCATCCTATACTAAGCATGTAGGATTGCAGGTAAAGGTAACAACAGTAGTAGCAAGGACAGGCTATGCATCAGGATAGGATTAACGGAAAGCAGTAACATGCTACACTACTCTAATGCAAGCAGTAGAGAGAAGAATAGGCGGAATCTAGTGATCAAGGGGGGGGGGCTTGCCTGGTTGCTCTGGCAAGAAGGGGTCGTCAACACCGTAGTCGTACTGGGTCGCAGCGGCGTCGGTCTCGGTGTCTAACGAGAGAAGAGGGGGAAGAAACAATAAATATAATGCAAACATAAGCATGACGATGGAATACATGACAATGCGCGGTGCTAGGTGTGCCCTAACGCGGTAGAAGGTGGTACCAGCGAAGGGGGGAAACATCCGGGAAAGTATTCCCGGTGTTTCGCGTTTTCGGACAGATGAACCAGAGGGGGAAAGTTGTGAGTTCGATAGGTTAGGGACATGTGGTGGATGAACAGGTTGTGTATCCGGATTTGTCTCGTCGTCTTGAGCAACTTTCACATACAAAGTTTTTCCATCCGAGCTACGGTTTATTTTATATTAATTTTAAAAGATTTAAATTAATTGTAGCAGTTATTTAATTAATTTAATACAACATTATCCAGAACAGTGCATGCTGACGTCAGCAGTCAACAGATGTGTTGACTGGTCAACTGACGTGTGGATCCCGTTCGTCATTGACTGTTTAGTCTAATTAGGGTTTAATTGATCTAATTACTATTTAATTAAACTAACAAGTTAATTAGATTAATTAAATAGGATTAATTAACTTAATTAATTTACTAATTAATTTATTAATTATATTAATTATTTTTATTTTATTTTCCTTTTTTTATTAAAACGTTTTGGGGGCGGGCCCCACATGTATGTGGCCTAGGGGAGCCTAGTGGGTTTGTGGGCGCGCGGGTGTGGGCGCCCGTTTGCGTGCACTGCGGCATCTAGAGGGGCGCCGGTGGGTACGGTGTCGGCCGGGGTAGGGCGAAGTCGGGCCGGGGTACTAGAGGCAGCGGGCGTCCGACGGCGAAGCTGCGGGCGGGCCAGGGGGCGCACGAGGCCCGCGCGCGGGCGCGTGACCAGGAGGTCGGGCGTTGCCCGACGCAGTAGGGGGTCGGGGTGAGCGCGTGCAGGAGCGAACCACCAGCATGGCGATGGCGAACGGTTGCAGGCAGCATCGGCGGGTGATGGGGAGCGGCCGGCGCGGGCGCGCGAGGCGTAGGCGTGCGTGCAGGATAGGCAGCAGCAGCAGCTAGGCGCAGCGCGGGGCGATGGGCGCAGCCGGACGCGGCCACCGCGCGTGTGAGGCGGTGCAGGGCGAGCAAGGC
>NC_041388.1:60168213-60172541 GCF_002162155.2 Triticum dicoccoides
AGTGGGCGCTAGGGTTCGGGGACAGGGGATAAGGGAGTGAGGGAGGGCGGCATGGGCCGGCTTGGGCCTGCCATCCAGCTGGGCCAGTGGGCCAAGGCCCTTGGGGAGCCGGGGGGGGCGGGGGTTCTCTTGTTTTCTTTTCTGTTTTACTTTTTACTTATTTTTCTTTTCTGTTTTATTTCTAGTTTCTTTTTCATTTAGGTTTTACCTAATATGAAAATGATCCCTAATTTAGTAATACTTTAGAACCCTCTACAAGAAAAGGTTTTACCCCAAAGCAATTTAGTTTAGTATTTTGTTAATTATAAAAGCATTTAAATATTGGTTTTTGCTACTGTTTTATTCACCTAAGGGTATTTAAAAATTTCATAAAAATGGGGTTTCTTAACCATAATTACCTATGCATTATTTGGCACATTTAGAGCATTTTAGTTTTAGTGTCTGGAAACTTTTATTGTTTGACTTTATTTTTAAAATTTGAACTGGGTTTCGAACTGACGCGAGATTAGCAATAGTAATCATGATGACATGGCATCATTAGCAGAGGTTACTGTAGCTTGATTATCCGGGCATCACAATTGTCCTCCACTACAAGAAATCTCGCCCCGAGATTTAGGAGGGGAGTAAGGGGGAGAGATTGGTTACGAAATTCTAACGGGTCTTCTCGGTGCTGGTTGCTCTTCTCGAAGAGGTCAATCCCTTTCGTTGATGTCTTCATTTCTCTACTTCAAGTCACCATGATCAATTTGTCACCCTTTCTTCGGGATCTCCAACGTCCCACGAACGCGACCAAGGGGAAAAACTCCGGAAGAACGCATCTCCACAAAGCTGGGCATCTGACGGTGAACTCAATGTGAAATACACAAGGTACCCCACGAGTTGTATTTCAGTGAATTCATTGAGTGCAATATACGATGATACCAAAATTTCAAACGGGTAGGAAATCATTCGATGACTAGACAGAAGCTGGAATGGGGGTTTGAACAACGAGAATAACATGGTGTCTGATTCCAGGATGAATAATGGTATGGCATTCAGCTCGCGAATCACATGGTTTCGATCCTGGGACCTGTGGGTTATGGGCCCACCATGTGGGTTGGAAGTAGGAAGGGTCTTGACATCTTGCACAGCCGCGACAAGGAGGCATGTCAGTGAATAACTTGTTAGCTATGTGGGCAACAACGTTGGTACCAAGGCGAGGGATGAAGAGAACCATTTTCCTGCTCGTTGAACGAGGCGGACCAATAGGCAAGGTTCTCGTCCATCGGTGGCTACCAGAATGTCATCAACAATAGTAATAGGGTCTTACAGACAGAGTGGTACAACAAGGTGCCTACCTAAGCAGGGAATTATCTCTGCTTAGTTAAGTCAGATTCAGGAAAGGTTAAACAAAAGAATGGAAAGGAAAACATGATTATCAGATTAAACAGAACAACGGAAAGGAAAATTGTGATTGCACACAATTATTAGGAGTATATCCCTCCCATGTACAAGCAAAACATGGCATACAGGGTAGGAGAGCAAGTACCCAACCATTCAGATAAGAGGCAAGGATTAATCAAGATGTTACCCATACAACGGTGTTTGGATAGCTGACCAAGAAACATTTAGCATCGCGCCTCCAATGTTCTTGTTGAAGAGCGGATTATCATAGTCATGCTTCGAGGTAGCAATGATATGGTGTTTCAATCAAGGGCCAGACTTTGGGTACACAAATGATCCATCAGGAGCAACTTATAAAATAGGTCTTACAATTTCCTCCAGGAAGAATGGTTATCCTTACAAAAGAAATTATAATGATAGGTCCTCCAGCCAGGGGGGGTGCTAGGCATGACATCATGTTACCGGGTCATCAAAGGACCAACATCATCACTCTTGGAAAGTTGTCCCAACCATCATATCTGACTGAGATTCAGATCAGATTGGTGTCATGATACCTCCGACTCAGGATGTCCGAGAAGAAAAGGTGCAACACAAATATACGAAATGACATTGCAAGATTCTCAGGAAATGAACTATGGGAGCGGGTTCCTGAAACAATAGTTCATCATTAAACCAAGGAGGGGATGAGAAGGTGGTTGATGGGCTCAGCGACAATTCATCAAGAATTCCAAACGGATGGCTTTCCACAATAATGTGAACAAGAAGATGACACTTGTCAATTCAAATAATATAATGTTGTATGCTCTAGGAAAACATACACCATCAATCATTAGTTGAAAGGTGTGCCCGAAGTATGACCTTAGGTAGCAAGATCAATGTTAGAGTGATGATTCAATAACCAACAGTCTAAGAACGAACTGTCGATCGTTAACTTCAAAGCAGTAGGGTTGCTAGAAGTACAGAACTCAAACAACATCGTTAGCATATTGGTATCCTGGTTAAAAACAACACGGGGACCAAGGAAGAATAGTGATGGTGCGAAGTATCATCATACCGATAATTTCTAAGAGGTGGAGCAATCCCCACAACATTCTCGACAGAAAAGATAGTAATACTTCAAGGCAGAACACAACACTAGCTGGAGAGCAAGTTGTATTCATAATGTGGACAAGTTCCCGATGAAAGGAAGTCAAGGGCGTTGTTGATGATAATAAAATCATTGAGGGCAAGGAGGGTATTTCTCATCAGGAACACAGTTGACATCTTGGAAGAGGTCAAAGTGTTGAAGGTGATCTGACACATTTGCCAGGAGGTTTCAAGAGGATGCAATCAAACAACAACGGCGACAAGCAAGGAAATGACGAAGTGGCAAGTTATAGGATTAATATATAAGATGCAAGCTCGGGACCAAAGTTGCCTTTCAAGACAAGCAACATGATGTTGAAAGCTCGACGTAAGTCGTGCTCACACACTAAAGAATTCATGCCCCAGAGAAGGACGCGGTAGCACAATCAAAAGTAGAAAGACCAGGATGCAGCCGATAGTCTAGGAATGACCAGATTGGGTTCAGAATTTCCTAGTAAAAATACTATGGGTATTTGATTTTAGTGCGGAATAATTTCACTAGTTGGTGCCCCCGGTTGACAACAACCCAGAACCCGTAGAGTGATTACGGCAAGGAAAGACATTACTTCAACAAAGTTAGTAAGATGTGGTGCAATGGCAAGGCATCTCCGAGATACCAGGGGGTAATACTCGAAGGTAGAACATGATAGAAGTTGAACCGGGTCATTGACCTATGACAGTAGATACTTCAACCTTGCCAAAAATAAACGAGGCACTGGAATGAATTTCCATCAGATATATCAGATCAGGACAGCATGGTTGGAACCATAACTGTAAGGAATCAATTTCAAAAATACCGAAAGAATCATACAGCTGGATAATCATTTTGCAAGAATCTTCCGAGATGGTCTACATCATTTTCATGGGCATGAACACAAAGTTCAAGGTCGACTCCCACTTCTTTAATGCATAACATTTCATTCACCCGTCGCTTTGATAAAACTGTAGTGTTGGAATTTATCTGGTAGAACACCGGGAGAGTATGACTTGTGAAAACTTTCGGGTTCTCACGGATTAGGGGAAGACATAGGTTCAACCCATCGGGCATCTTTGTAACATATACCACAAGTTTCAAAAGTAAATACACAAGCTCGAAAGCAGAGCATGGTTGGCCAAGCAGAGGATACAATTTACCAAAGGCATTATGTATCAGGTGTGACGCCCCGGTACTTAAGCTATAGTGAACCTCTACTAACGATGCCACGTCACCTCAGTTACTATTGATAAACTCGCGTTGATTCGAAAACGAAGCAAATTCAAATCAATAATCAGGTCAAACAATAAAAGTTTTCCAATATCAAAACTAAAATGTTCTGGATATGACAAACAATTCATAGGTAATAATGCTGGAGAAACCACATGTTTATAAAATATTTAAGTGCTCTAAATTAACTATAACAACAACTGGAACAATTAATTAAATACCTTTTTAAGATATAAGGTTACAAACTATTTTAATTAAATGCCTAACTAGTATTGGCAGTGGTATAACTAGTAATACTACATTATGTGCTGTTTTATAATGAACAAAACTAAAATGTGTAGTACATAAAATAGCAAAACTAATTAATAGGAAAAGTAAACAAAAGATAAAAAAATGAAAACCAACGGGCAAACCCCCCCGGCCCAACTGGGCCGCGGCCCAGCAGGCCACCAGGCCGCCAGGCCGGCCCACCCCACCTCCCATAACCTCCTCACTGCCCCGTGACCTAACCCTCGTCGCCCCACACCCCCACCCCCACGATCCCACTCCCCCTATGCTCCCCCCGAATCTGGATCGGGAATGGGGCACCCGACGCCGATGCCCCGGCTCGTCCCCG
>NC_041388.1:60173461-60235883 GCF_002162155.2 Triticum dicoccoides
CGAGGCTCGCGCGTGGCCGCCCCCTGCTTCCCCCTCGACGCGCTCGCCTACCGCCTCACTCGTCGCCGTCCCTGGCCTCACCCCGTCCACCGCGGCTCGCCCCCCACTGGCAGGCGTTCTGGCTGCCGGCGCCCATGCCGCGGGCTGCGTCCGGGGCTAGCCCCGTTCGGCCTCGGGCACGGGCACCACGCCCGCACCCACTATGGCCCCTATGTCACTGAATAGAGGGCCCCAGCCCCTGGAACGTTTATAAAAAAGGAAAAATAAATAATAAATATAATAAATAAAATATTAATTAATTATTTAAAGAATTAATTAACTTAATTAAACCAGATTAGATTAACCTAATCATTTAGTTAAAGCTAATTAACCCTGCTTAATTACTATGAGTCAATGACATGCGGGACCCACCGTCAGGTTGACCCAGTCAACACCTGTAGACTGCTGACGTCAGCATGACATCATGCTGATGTCATAAATCCAATTTCGAATTAAAATAATTAGATAAATACTAAAAATGATTTAAATCTTTTAAAATCAATATAAAATAAACCGTAGCTCGGATGGAAAAACTTTGTACATGAAAGTTGCTCAGAACGACGAGACAAACCCGGGTACGCAGCCCGTTCGTCCGCTACACATTCCTAACCTATCGAACTTGCAACTTTCCCCCTCCGGCTCCTCTGCCCGAAAACGCGAAACACCGAGGATACTTTCCCGGATGTTTCCCCCCTTCACCGGTATCACCTCATACCGCGTTAGGGCACGCCTAGCATCACGCTTTGCTTTGTCATGCATCGTTATGCATCTGTTTGCATTGTGTTCACTGTTTCTTCCCCCCCTCTTCTTACGCTAGACACTGAGACCGACGCCGCTGCTACCCAGTGCGACTACGGAGTTGACGACCCCTCTCTCTTGCCAGAGCAACCAGGCAAGCCCCCCCCTTGATCACCAGATATCGCCTATTCTCTTCTATACTGCTTGCATTAGAGTAGTGTAGAATGTTACTGCTTTTCGTTACCCTATCCTGATGCATAGCCTATCCTTGTTACTACTGTTGTTACCTTTACCTGCAATCCTACATGCTTAGTATAGGATGCTAGTTTTCCATCAGTGGCCCTACATTCTTGTCCGTCTGCTGTGCTATACTATCGTGTCGTGATCACTCGGGAGGTGATCACGGGTATATACTATACTTTATACATGATACATGTGGTGACCAAAGACGGGTTGGCTCGTAGGAGTACCCGCGAGTGGATCTTTGAGGCTGAGCGACAGGGCAGGTTGAGACCACCTAGGAGAGAGGTGGGCCTGGCCCTGTTCGGTGTTCGCGGATACTTAACACGCTTAACGAGATCTTGGTATTTGATCTGAGTCTGGCTACTGGCCTATACGCACTAACCAACTACGTGGGAAAGATATGGGCACTCGGCGTCGTGGTATCAGCCGAAGCCTTCGTGACGTCAGCGACTGAGCGGCGCGCGCCAGATTGGAACGTAAGCCTGCTCTTGTATTGAGGGGGCTAGTTCTGCTTCCGGCTGCCCACGCAACGCGCAGGTGTGCTAAGGGCGATGGGCCCAGACCCCTGTGCGCCTAGGTTTAGACCGGCGTGCTGACCTCTCTGTTGTGCCTAGGTAGGGCTGCGATGTGTTGATCTTCCGAGGCCGGGCATAACCCAGGAAAGTGTGTCCGGCCAAATGGGATCAAGCGTGTTGGGTTATGTGGTGCACCCCTGCAGGGAAGTTAATCTATTCGAATAGCCGTGATCTTCGGTAACAGGACGACTTGGAGTTGTACCTTGACCTTATGACAACCAGAACCGAATACTTAATAAAACACACCCTTCCAAGTGCCAGATACAACCCGGTGATTGCTCTCTAACAGGGCAACGAGGAGGGGATCGCGGGTAGGATTATGCTATGCGATGCTACTTGGAGGACTTCAGTCCACTCTCTTCTACATGCTGCAAGACGGAGGCTGCCAGAAGCGTAGTCTTCGACAGGATTAGCTATCCCCCTCTTATTCTGGCATTCTGCCGTTCAGTCCACTGATATTGGCCCTTTACACATATATCCATGCATATGTAGTGTAGCTCCTTGCTTGCGAATACTTTGGATGAGTACTCACAGTTGTCTTGTTCCCCCTTTTCCCCATTTCTCTACCCGATTGCTGCGACCAGACGATGGAGCCCAGGAGCCAGACGCCACCTTTGACGATGACTCCTACTACTCTGGAGGTGCCTACTACTACGTGTAGCCCGTTGACGACGACCAGGAGTAGTTAGGAGGATCCCAGGCAGGAGGCCTGCGCCTCGTTCGATCTGTATCCCCGTTTGTGCTAGCCATCTTATGGCAACTTGTTTAACTTATGTCTGTACTCAGATATTGTTGCTTCCGCTGACTCGTCTATGATCGAGCACTTGTATTCGAGCCCTCGAGGCCCCTGGCTTGTATTATGATGCTTGTATGACTTATTTTATTTGTAGAGTTGTGTTGTGATATCTTCCCGTGAGTCCCTGATCTTGATCGTACACGTTTGCGTGTATGATTAGTGTACGATTGAATCGGGGGCGCCACATCAGGGGAAGGACTCGCAAGGTGATTGAATATGAAGGACACCGTCGGATAACAATCCAACAATGGATCGGGCGATCCGCAACGGAGCTGATGTGAGTATCGATACTCTCAGAGGAATAAAGAATGCAGAGGCATCAGATTCAAGAATCACCTGATTAGTCTGATGGTTAAATAGAAGAAATTATGGTTTCCTAAACGAAGGATGAGAAGCAGATGCTCTGATCAAGGATGGATAAGTTGAAAACACTTAGTTGGGCAATCAATAAAGGTTTGAATTGCCGAGAACCAACTCATGTCCGGAATGACGCCTGAGCCAGAAAGATAATTTTAAAAAGGATAACCTGATGACTGCGTGCGTATGCACAAATTGGATCAATAGGCTCAAAATGACTAAGACAAGGGATGTTAACGAGAACTACTAGTCATATGGAATTAACCATAATGCAAGCAGGCAAGAGTTTCAAGAGTAACAGGCTGCAGAGGATTTCCGACAGATCGAAAAGTATTCCGAAGAATTATGTGAGACACATGAACAATTGAGAAGAACGGATCCTCAATAAATGCGAGGAAAAACCCGTAAGGGTTTTCATGCGAAATAAAATTGCAAGACAGTAAACTCAAAGGATTCTTAGGACAACGGCGAATATTTCGAGGCTTCTTGTAACTACAAGAGCAACGAGGAATGATCAAGAGAATGACAAGTGCATACAGATATCCATAGGGATATATCTGTGACAGTAGAATGCAAAGGCGATGAACACAAGGGTCTCGGGAAATTATCGAGGGATATCCTCAGAATCTTCTGACAAAGCAGGTGATCTTTCGGAATGAGGGCTCTTCGGGAGAAATAGTTACGAGAACCTAGAGTTAGAGTTAGCAAAATCATTTACCCCGAATAGAAGAGAGATCAGAGTCCCAGAGTATAAATGAGGAATAAAAGATCCTAATACCACCCAATGGCGACGTGTGCCCATGGGCCGCACAGCCATGTTAGTAAAAACTTTTTCAATGACTAGACTCAACTTCGGCCAAGGAGTGAGGAAGGGGGATTCCTACAGGCAGTTGGCTCTAATACCAACTTGTGACGCCCCCGATTCAATCGTACACTAATCATACACGCAAACGTGTATGATCAAGATCAGGGACTCACGGGAAGATATCACAACACAACTCTAAAAATAAAATAAGTCATACAAGCATCATAATATAAGCCAGGGGCCTCGAGGGCTCGAATACAAGTGCTTGATCATAGACGAGTCAACGGAAGCAACAATATCTGAGTACAGGCATAAGTTAAACAAGTTTGCCTTAAGAAGGCTAGCACAAACTGAGATACAGATCGAAAGAGGCGCAGGCCTCCTGCCTGGGATCCTCCTACCTACTCCTGGTCGTTGTCAGCGGGCTGCACGTAGTAGTAGGCACCTCCGGTGTAGTAGGATTCGTCGTCGATGGTGGCGTCTGGCTCCTGGGCTCCAGCATCTGGCTGCGACAACCAGGTAGAAGGGAAAGGGGGGAAAGAGGGAGAAAAGCAACCGTGAGTACTCATCCAAAGTACTCACAAGCAAGTAGCTACACTACATATGCATGGGTATATGTGTAAAGGGCCATATCGGTGGAGTGAACTGCAGAATGCCAGAACAAGAGGGGGATAGCTAATCATGTCGAAGACTATGCTTCTGGCCACCTCCATCTTGCAGCATGTACAAGAGAGTAGATGGTAAGTTCACCAAGTAGCATCGCATAGCATAAACCTACCCGGTGATCCCCTCCTGGTTGCCCTGTTAGAGAGCGACCACCGGGTTGTATCTCGCACTTGAAAGGGTGTGTTTTATTAAGTATCCGGTTCTAGTTATCATAAGGTCAAGGTACAACTCCGGGTCGTCTGTTACCGTGGACACGGCTATTCGAATAGATCAACTTCCCTGTAGGGGTGCACCACATTACTGACACGCTCGATCCCTCCGGCCGGGCACACTTTCCTGGGTCATGTCCGACCTCGGGAGATCAACACGTCACAACCCCACCTAGGCTCAACAAAGAGGCCAGCACGCTAGTCTAAATCCTATGCGCGCAGGGGTCTAGGCCCATCGCCCATTGCACACCTGCACGTTGCATATGCGGCCGGAAGCAGACTTAGCCCCCTTAATACAAGCGCATGCTTACGGTCTAATGCGGCGTAAGGTCAACGATCCAACTCAGATCAAATCCCAAGATCTCGCTAAGCGTGTTATTATGAAATAACCGCGAACGCCGACCAGGGCCAGGCCCACCTCTCTCCTAGGTGGTCTCAACCTGCCTTGTCGCTCCGCCACAAAGATCCACATAGAGGGCCGTCGGGAAAGTATGTCCTTTCAGCCCCCAATCCGTGAATCACTCGCGGGTACTCCTTGAGCCGACCCGACTTTAGTCACCACATGTATCATGTATAAAGTATATAGTATATACCCGTGACCACCTCCCGAGTGATCCCGGCCCGATAGTATAGCATGGCAGACGGACAAGAATGTAGGGCCACTGATGGAATACTAGCATCCTATACTAAGCATGTAGGATTGCAGGTAAAGGTAACAACAGTAGTAGCAAGGACAGGCTATGCATCAGGATAGGATTAACGAAAGCAATAAGATGCTATACTACTCTAATGCAAGCAGTAGAGAGAAGAATAGGCGGTATCTGGTGATCAGGGGGGGGGGCTTGCGTGGTTGCTCTAGCAAGAAGGGGTCGTCAACACCGTAGTCGTACTGGGTAGCAGCGGCGTCGGTCTCGGTGTCTAACGAGAGAAGAGGGGGAAGAAACAATAAATATAATGCAAACATAAGCATGACGATGGAAGACATGACAATGCGCGGTGCTAGGTGTGCCCTAACGTGGTAGAAGGTGGTACTAGCGAAGGTGGGAAACATCCGGGAAATTATTCCTGGTGTTTCGCGTTTTCAGACAGATGAACCGGACGGGGAAAGTTGTGAGTTCGATAGTTTAGGGGTGTGTGGGGGATGAACAGGCTGCGTATCCGGATTCGTCTCGTCGTCCTGAGCAACTTTCATGTACAAAGTTTTTCCATCCAAGCTAAGATTTATTTTATATTAATTTTAAAAGATTTAAATTAATTGTAGCAGTTATTTAATTAATTTAATACAACATTATCCAGAATAGTGCATGTTGACATCAGCATGACGTCAGCAGTCAACAGATGTGTTGACTGGTCAACTAACGTGTGGGTCCCGTTCGTCATTGACTGTTTACTCTAATTAGGGTTTAACCGATCTAATTACTGTTTAATTAAACTAACAGGTTAATTAAATAGGATTAATTAACTTAATAAATTAACGAATTAATTAATTAATTATATTATTTTTTTAATTTTATTTTCCTTTTTTTATTAAAATGTTCTGGGGCGGGCCCCACATGTCTTTGGCCTAGGGGAGCCTAGTGGGTTTGCGGGCGCGCGGGCGTGGGCGCCCGTTTGCATGCACTGCGGCACCCAGAGGGGCGCCGGCGGGTACGGCGCTGGCCGGGGTAGGGCGAGGTCAGGCCGGGGTACTAGAGGCAGCGGGCGTCCGACGGCGAAGCTGCGGGCGGGCCAGGGGGCGCGTGAGGCCGGCGCGTGGGCGCATGACCAGGAGGTCGGGCGTCGCCCGGCGCACTAGAGGGTCGGGGTGAGCGCGTGCGGGAGCGAACCGCCAGCGTGGCCATGGCGAACGGTTGCAGGCAGCATCGGCGGGTGATGGGGAGCGGCCGGCGCGGGCGCGCGAGGCGTAGGCGTGCGTGCAGGATAGGCAGCAGTAGCAGCAGCTAGGGGCAGCGAGGGGCGACAGGCGCAGCCAGACGCACCCACCGCGCGTGTGAGTCGGTGCGGGGCGAGCAAGGCGCGCGTGCGGGTCGTGGCCGGCGGGAGCAGCAGCACGGGGGAAAGGGGAGGAGAGGGGAAGCTCACGAGGGTCGTAGGGAAAAGGCAGCGGGCTCGGGGTCGGCCGGTGAGGAGGAGACCGTGGACGGGGCGGCGCCGGCGTGGTCGACGGCGGCAGGGGCGACGAGGTTCGGCGGCATAGGGGGCGGCTTCAGGTGATGGTGAGGTCCGGCGACGGCGGCGAGCACTGGGCGCTGGAGTAGTTGCCCCCCGATCCAGATCGGTGGGAAGACAGGCGAACATGGGGCGACGGGATAGGGGCGCTGGCGATATGGGCGATGGGCTCGGGGGCAGTTGCCCGATGCAGATGGGGAGGAGAAGGGGATCGGGGAGAAGTGGGGGTGGGGGTGGGGGGTAGTGGGCGCTAGGGTTCGGGGACAGGGGATAAGGGAGTAAGGGAGGGCGGCATGGGCCGGCTTGGGCCTGCCATCCAGCTGGGCCAGTGGGCCAAGGCCCTTGGGGAGCCGGGGGGTTTCTTTTCTTTTGTTTTCTTTTTACTTTTTATTTATTTTTCTTTTCTGTTTTATTTCTAGTTTCTTTTTCATTTAGGTTTTACCTAATATTAAAATGATCCCTAATTTAGTAATACATTAAAACCCACTACAACAAAAGGTTTTACCCCAAAGCAATTTAGTTTAGTATTTTGTTAATTATAAAAGCATTTAAATATTGGTTTTTGCTATTGTTTTATTCACCTAAGGTTATTTAAACATTTCATAAAAATGGGGTTTCTTAACCATAATTATCTATGCATTATTTGTCACGTTTAGAGCATTTTAGTTTTAATGTTTGGAAACTTTTATTGTTTGACTTTATTTTTAAAATTTGAACTGGGTTTTGAACTGACGCGAGATTAGCAACAGTAATCATGATGACGTGGCATCATTAGCAGAGGTTACTGTAGCTTGATTATCAGGGCGTCACATATTCTCCGGCTTTACTGAGGACGTGGTCAAGAAAGAATCCCACCAATTCCTCTTGAATTGCTCGTATGCGATCTTGTGGTAGGAGTTCATTCCGCATCTGCCACATCAAATTTGAAGAAGGGGGTCAATACATATATATGAATGAAACTCAACACAAATGATGGTAATAAAATAAAATTGTGAATATTATTGCTTACGCACTTCAAATTGTCTTTTAGAGTAGCCCCACTTATTCTTATCCGTCGCGTTGTAGATGAACTCGCATACGTAGTATCGATAGTAATCATTCCCGGGTTCCTGCCACAAGCACTTTACGAGAAATAGAGGTCAATCAAACTAATAATCAAGCATTATAAATGGTATTGATGAAAGTAGCTAGAATCAACGGGAGTTGCACGGAACTAGCTAGCTAGTAGTACTTACTTTCGGGTGTGTAAATCACAGCTCCCCCGGCAGTCCCGGAGCTTGTGCGGTGAATACTTTCCAAAGCCTGCGAGACAAAGAAAACAATTACTTGATATCAGGAAATGAACAAAGTTGCCGATATGGTGCGATAATGATCGATTGAACTTACTTCTCGAGCATTTTAGTCATGGCCACATACTCCTCGGGATCTTTTCGTCTCGAGTCTAAGACAGTTACTAGTCCCTGCTCAAGCTTAATATCTAGGAGAATAAAGTGGAAGATGCGCATGCATGCATAACTCATCAATTAATTACATTACTATAACCTCGAGTAATAAGGGAAACCGAATATGCACAAGACGGTAACAATCACTTGAAGTTGTAAGGAAAGAGTATTTTATCTTTGTTTTGATTTTGAAGCAATGATCGTAGCAAGTTGGCCTCGGTTTCTTTGGCATCATATTTAGCCGTCCATTCATCTATGAGATTTTTGTTAATCACCCCAATATCATAGATTTCTGCTTTTCTGCATTTGACGATCTTCAATCTGCATAATATAGTGAGGATAATTATATATACATGCAATGAAAGAGCTGAGCTATATATAGAGACTTAATTACACACGTAGTACTTACAGACAGTAGCAAGTGACGATTATTTTATCGCGGGCCTTTTGATTGAAAAACTGGAAGAACTCCTCAAATGGAACAGACAACAGATCAATTCTAACAAGGTCGTGCTCCTCTTTAACTCTCAGCGTCAAAATATCCTTCCCAGACTTGCTGCAGGTTTCCATGTACCACTCATGGGATCTTCGCATCATCGTTGTTAGAGGAGGATGACCAGGTTTGACGAGAGGCTTCCCGCGCCAGTATTTGAATTCGTCCACCTCCATTGTATCAATATGTGCATCGTCGGGCAGGTAATCTGCAGGATTGGTACCGGGCACCATCCCTGGATGGTTAGCGACGATATCGCTAGACACCTTGAGCGGGGGGGCATGATTGGTTCACTTGTTCGCCGAGCTGGGGAATTTTTTCCCACTTCTTTGTTCTGCTAACCTTCGATCATTGCAAGTACTTCCCGACCGCTCCGCTTCCATGTACGACCTTTCAATAATGCGCTCATAGTTGGTTTGCGGTAGAAATGGTGGTGGTCGTTTCAGGGAATCGACTGTGCGCTGAAATTTCACAGGATCTATCTTCTCCTATGGAGGTGGATGTTTCATAGCTTTTCGCGTTTCAAAGAAGTCCTTCACATAGGATTGACAACTCTCCGCGTTTTCCTCCACGGTCCTCTCATATGGTAACTTCTCTAGAGGCTTTAGAGATGGACCGAATCTGTATTGCCTCCCGCCTCTGGTTGTACTGCTAGATGACAGAGCGGCGGTGGTTGTCTTCTTTTGTTGCTTACGAGGCGGAGAAGGAGGCGGAGTGCTACGACGCGCCTCTCTTCCGCCGTTGCTGACGAGGCGGAGGAGTAGGCAGGCTGCTCGAACGCGTCAGAGGAGGAGGAGTGTCGCCAAGCGGCGGAGCACCCGGAGAAGGAGGCGGAGTGCCCTGATCACTTGCCGGAGGAGGAGGCGGAGTGCACTGACTCGCCGGAGGAGGAGAAGGAGGCGGGGGCGTCCAGTTCGGAAGGTTGACGAGCTCCTTCCGCCGTAGACATGGAGTCTTTAGAGCAAGACCCAGCTGAGTCTCCCCTTCACCGGTAGGGTGGTCAAGCTCGAGCTCCTCAAATCCCTTCGTTATTTCATCCACCATCACAACAACATAGCCTTGTCGAATCGGAAGGTAGTGAAAAGTTGTGTCGGGTTGAGGAGGTGCAACAGAGCCGACAGCCGCCTTGAGTTTGAGGTGTTGCCATTGCGTCATAAGGTGGCAATCTTGAGCCTCTATGATAGCATCCACGGGGTAGCTAGGAGCCGTGAAGTCAGGCTGCTGAAGGAGCTCGGTGGAAGCCATGCTGCTTCTCCGCTGAGATGGTAGGGTAGCTTCTGGGGTAGCTCCGGCAGGTCGCTGGCTGTGAACTACTTGTTCCTCTAGCGCTCATACCCTTGCATTCAGCTTCTGCAGTTCAGTCTGCTCCACTTCCCTCCTCTCCCGGGTTTTGTAACCGCCTGCGCCTGGAAACCCAACCTTCCACGCAACCGAGCCTGCCGTGCCTTGTGTTCGTCCTGGGTGCTCAGAATTGCCGAGGGCCTCTGTGAGCTCGTCGTTCTCTCTGTCGGGAATGAATGTCCCTTGCTATGCTACGGCGATATACTTCTGAAGCTTCTTGACCGATATTTCAAGTTGCTGGTCCGTCCAAACGCACTTCCCTATTTCAGGGTCCAAGGTTCCCACAACCCCGAAGGACCAAGTCCTTGAACGGTCTGGCCAGTTCAATGTCTTTGGCTCGACCCCCTTATCAAGCAGGCCCTTCTTAGCCTTGTCCCACAACGGCCGGGCTTTGAGTAGCCACCTGACCTCGTGCGATGGTGATGCTCCTTCTTTGCAGCATTTATCTTGTTTGTCGCTGACATCTTCTTACTCTTCTCCGATGTCTTGTGGGCCACAAATGTGGGCCAGTGATCTCTTATCTTCTCAAATCGTTCGGTGAATTCTGGAGTCTTCCCTTTGTCAACAAACATTGGTTTCATCTCATTCTTCCACCTCCTGAATAGATCTGCCATCTTCTTAAGAGCATGACCCTTTACCAATGGCTCTATAACTGGCTTATCTGGATCCTCCTCTGGCGGTAGGATGAAATTTGCCTTCAGCACGGTCCAAAGATCATCTTTCTGTCTATCATTGACAAAAGACACTTGAGGGTTTTCGCTCTTAGGCTTATTCATTGGTGGATGCTGATCGGGATCATGTCCCTAACAAGAACCCTGCACTGAGCAAAAAATGCTTCCTTGGTCCAGCTGGGTTCAATCAGTTGGCCATCGCCCTTGATTGCTGTGCTCGTGAACCTTTCATCATGGCACAACCTTTTCTTCGGACCTCGTCTCGTTACCAAAGTTTGGCTCGATCCGGAGGGCTAGAAAATAAGAAAGAAGAGAGTTAATATGTGTACATACCAAAACAATTAATGCATCAATTAGCTAGTTTGCATAGTCTTAATTAATATATATACCTCACCGGACTTTGCAACAGCTCCTTCCTCCGTTCGCTCACCGGAGCCGTCATCTAGATCTCCTTCTTCCACCGGCATTCTGTCACCGGAGCCATCGTAATCATGTCCTTCCACCTCCATTGTTCAATCACCGGAGCTTGCTTCACCCTCTCCTTCTAGACCATCGGTGTCGTTGAGATACGACAAGACATCACCTCCACTGAGGATTATGTCCCCCAACAACTATTCTGCTTCGATGTCTCAGTGCTCCATAGTTTCTGCAAATATTACAACATGGCAATTAATATACAAACATGACAGATGGATATATTAGTGGAAAATGTCGACCTAGCTAGCTCGACGCTTCTACGGTTTGGGTGTCCTTGACAACACTTGTAGGGTTTGGGGTGGCCTTGGCAACGCTTGTAGGGTTTGGGGTGGCCTCGACAATGCTTCTAGGGTTTGGGCAGGACCGCCTCTCTCATGAATGTCCGACGTCCAGACCGACAAGGGATTTAACAAAATGACGCCATTCTGGATGTGCAGAAAATAGTCCCTATTTTTTCTGATCTCATCTACCCTTTTATATGTCACGTTGTCTAGTGTTAAAGGATTCAAGAAAACCATGGTTTCATCATTACCTGGAAGTAACAGGCGCATGATGGTATGAAGCTCTGCAAAATTATTTTGGAACGGAGTCCTGATAGGATAATTCGCTTCTTGGTACGAAGTTCAGCAAGAGCCTTTGGAATATCGCTATTTGGATGGCCATTGCTGAACTTCATACCAAAAGGCGAATTATCCTATCAGGACTCTGTTCCAAAATATTTTTGGACAACTTCATACCATCATGCGCCTGTTACTTCCGGCCAATTATGAAACCATGGATTTCTTCAATACCTTGACACAAGAGAACATGCAAATATAGAATGGTAGATGAGATCAGGAAAAATATGGATCTACTTAATTATGCACATCCATAATGGGGGCATTCTTGATAAATCTCTTATAAATCTTGAGAGAGTTGTTGGGTAGGGGCGGGAGGGGGTATGAGACCGACAATGTTTTTTCTAGGGTTTGGGCCGGACCGCCTCTCTCATGAATGTCCAACGTTCGGACCGACAAGGGATTTAACAAAATGGTGCCATTCTGGATGTGCATAAAATGGTCCCTATTTTTCCTGATCACATCTACCCTTCTGTTGGAAATATTCCCTAGAGGCAATAATAAAATGGTTATTATTATATTTGTTCATGATAATTATCTATTATTCATGCTATAATTGTGTTATCCGGAAATCGTAATACATGTGTGAATACATAGACCACAACACGTCCCTAGTGAGCCTCTAGTTGACTAGCTCGTTGATCAATAGATAGTCATGGTTTCCTGATTATGGACATTGGATGTCATTGATAACGGGATCACATCATTAGGAGAATGATGTGATGGACAAGACCCAATCTTAAGCATAGCACAAAAGATCGTGTAGTTTGTTTGCTAGAGCTTTTCCAATGTCAAGTATCATTTCCTTAGACCATGAGATTGTGCAACTCTCGGATACCTTAGGAGTGCTTCGGGTGTGCCAAATGTCACAACGTAACTGGGTGACTATAAAGGTGCACTACGGGTATCTCCGAAAGTGTCTGTTGGGTTGGCACGAATCGAGACTGGGATTTGTCACTCCGTATGACGGAGAGGTATCTCTGGGCCCACTCGGTAATGCATCATCATAATGAGCTCAATGTGACCAAGGGGTTGGTCACGGGATCATGCATTATGGTATGAGTAAAGTGACTTTCCGGTAACGAGATTGAACAAGGTATTGGGATACCGACGATCGAATCTCGGGCAAGTAACATACCGACTGACAAAGGGAATTGTATACGGGATTGATTGAATCCTCGACATCGTGGTTCATCCGATGAGATCATCGAGGAGCATGTGGGAGCCAACCTGGGTATCCAGATCCCGCTGTTGGTTATTGACCGGAGAGTCATCTCGGTCATGTCTGGATGTCTCCCAAACCCGTAGGGTCTACACAATTAAGGTTCAGTGACGCTAGGGTTGCAGAGATATTAGTATGCAGTAACCCAAAAGTTGTTCAGAGTCCCGGATGAGATCCCGGACGTCACAAGGAGTTCCGGAATGGTCCGGAGGTAAAGATTTATATATAGGAAGTCAAGTTTCGGCCACCGGGAAGGTTTCGGGGGTCACCGGTATTGTACCGGGACCACTGGAAGGGTCCCGGGGGTCCATCGGGTGGGGCCACCTATCCCAGAGGGCCCCATGGGCTGAAGTGGGAGGGGAACCAGCCCCTGGTGGGCTGGTGCACCCCCCTTGGGCCCCCCTGCGCCTAGGGTTGGAAACCCTAGGAATGGGGGGCGCCCCACTTGGCTTGGGGGGCAAGGCACCCCCTTGGCCGCCGCTGAAATCAGCGGAGGTGGAGATCAAAAATGAACATCAAGTGTTGATCGTGAATAAAACCACTAAGTTCAAGAAAGGCAAGGGTAAGAAGAACTTCAAGAAGGATGACAAGGAGGTTGCCGCGCCCAGTAAGCCAGTTGCCGGGAAGAAGCCAAAGAATGGACCCAAACCTGAGACTGAGTGCTTTTATTGTAACGGGAAGGGACACTGGAAGCGGAACTGCCCCAAATACTTAGCGGACAAGAAGGCCGGCAACACTAAAGGTATATGTGATATACATGTAATTGATGTGTACCTTACCAGTACTCGTAGTAGCTCCTGGGTATTTGATACCGGTGCGGTTGATCATATTTGTAACTCAAAGCAGGAGCTGCGGAATAAGCGGAGACTGGCAAAGGACGAGGTGACAATGCGCGTCGGGAATGGTTCCAAGGTCGATGTGATCGCCGTCGGCATGCTACCTCTACATTTACCTACGGGATTAGTTTTAAACCTAAATAATTGTTATTTAGTTCCAGCTTTGAGCATGAACATTGTATCAGGATCTCATTTAATTCGAGATGGCTACTCATTTAAATCCGAGAATAATGGTTGTTCTATTTATATGAGAGATATGTTTTATGGTCATGCCCCGCTGGTGAATGGTTTATTCTTATTGAATCTCGAGCTTCATGTTACACATGTTCATAGTGTGAATACCAAAAGATGTAAGGTTGATAATGATAGTCCCACATACTTGTGGCATTGCCGCCTTGGTCACATAGGGGTCAAACACATGAAGAAACTCCATGCAGATGGACTTTTGGAGTCTCTTGATTACGAATCATTTGACACGTGCGAACCATGCCTCATGGGTAAAATGACCAAGACTCCGTTCTCCGGAACAATGGAGCGAGCAACCAACTTGTTGGAAATCATACATACTGATGTGTGTAGTCCAACGAGTGTTGAGGCTCGTGGTGGCTCTCGTTATGTTCTCACTCTCACTGATGACTTGAGTAGATATGGGTATGTCTACTTAATGAAACACAAGTCTGAGACCTTTGAAAAGTTCAAGGAATTTCAGAATGAGGTTGAGAATCAACGTGCCGAAAGATAAAATTCTTATGATCAGATCGTGGGGGAGAATATTCAAGTCACGAATTTGGTACACACTTAAGGAAATGTGGAATCGTTTCACAACTCACGCCGCCTGGAACGCCTAAGCGAAATGGTGTGTCCAAACGTCGTAATCGCACTCTATTGGATATGGTGTGATCTATGATGTCTCTTACCGATCTACCGCTCTCATTTTGGGTCTATGCTTTAGAGACTTCCACATTCACTTTAAATAGGGCTCCGTCGAAATCCGTTGAGACGACACCGTATGAATTATGGTTTGGGAAGAAACCTAAGCTGTCGTTTCTAAAAGTTTGGGGATGCGATGCTTATGTCAAGAAACTTCAACCTGAAAAGCTCGAACCCAAGTCGGAAAAATGTGTCTTCATAGGATACCCTAAGGAAACCATTGGGTATACCTTCTACCTTAGATCCGAAGGCAAGATCTTTGTTGCTAAGAACGGGTCCTTTCTAGAAAAAGAGTTTTTCTTGAAAGAAATAAGTGGGAGGAAAGTAGAACTTGATGAAGTATTACCTCTTGAATCGGAGAGTAGCGCAGCTCAGGAAGATGTTCCTGTGGTGCCTGCACCGATTAGAGAGGAAGTTAATGATGATGATCAAGATACTTCAGAGAAAGCTCCTACTGAACTTCGTAGGTCCACAAGGACACGTTCCGCACCAGAGTGGTACGGTAACCCTGTCCTGGAAATCATGTTGTTAGACAATGATGAACCTTCAAACTATGAAGAAATGATGGCGGGCCCATATTCCGACAAATGGCTAGAAGCCATGAAATCCGAGATAGGATCCGTGTATGAAAACGAAGTATGGACTTTGACTGACTTGCCCGATGATCGGCGAGCCATAGAAAATAAATGGATCTTTAAGAAGAAGACAGACGTGGATGGTAATGTGACCATCTACAAGGCTCGACTTGTCGCTAAGGGTTATCGACAAGTTCAAGGGGTTGACTACGATGAGACTTTCTCACCCGTAGCGAAGCTGAAGTCCGTCCGAATCTTGTTAGCAATTGCCGCATTCTATGATTATGAGATATGGCAAATGGACGTCAAAACGGCATTCCTTAACGGTTTTCTTAAGTAAGAATTGTATATGATGCAGCCGGAAGGTTTTGTCGATCCTAAGAATGCTAACAAGGTGTGCAAGCTCCAACGCTCCATCTATGGGCTGGTGCAAGCATCTCGGAGTTGGAACATTCGATTTGCTGAGATGATCAAAGCGTTTGGGTTTACACAGACTTATGGAGAAGCCTGTGTTTACAAGAAAGTGAGTGGGAGCTCTGTAGCATTTCTCATATTATATGTGGATGACATACTGTTGATGGGAAATGATATAGAATTCTTGGAAAGCATAAAGGCCTACTTGAACAAGTGTTTTTCAATGAAGGACCTTGGAGAAGCTGCTTATATATTAGGCATCAAGATCTATACAGATAGATCGAGGCGCCTCATTGGTCTTTCACAAAGTACATACCTTGACAAGATATTGAATAAGTTCAATATGGATCGGTCCAAGAAGGCGTTCTTGCCTGTATTGCAAGGTGTGCAATTGAGCACGGCTCAATGCCCGACCACGGAAGAAGATAGAGAAAAGATGAGTGTTGTTCCCTATGCCTCGGCCATAGGGTCTATTATGTATGCCATGCAGTGCACCAGACCTGATGTAAACCTTGCCGTAAGTTTGGTAGGAAGATACCAAAGTAATCCCGGCATGGAACACTGGACAGCGGTCAAGAATATCCTAAAGTACCTGAAGAGGACTAAGGATATGTTTCTCATTTATGGAGGTGACGAAGAGCTCGTCGTAAAGGGTTACATCGATGCTAGCTTCGACACAGATCCGGATGACTCTAAGTCACAAACCGGATACGTGTATGTTTTGAATGGTGGGGCAGTAAGCTGGTGCAGTTGCAAGCAAAGCGTCGTGGCGGGATCTACATGTGAAGCGGAGGACATGGCAGCCACGGAGGCAGCGCATGAAGCCATCTGGATGAAGGAGTTCATCACCGACCTAGGAGTCATACCCAACGCGTCGGGGCCGATCACTCTCTTCTGTGACAACACTGGAGCTATTGCCCTTGCCAAGGAGCCCAGGTTTCACAAGAAGACCAGGCATATCAAGCGTCGCTTCAACTCTATTCGTGAAAGTGTTCAAAATGGAGACATAGATATTTGTAAAGTGCATATGGACCTGAATGTAGCAGATCCGTTCACTAAACCTCTCCCTAGAACAAAACATGATCAACACCAGAACTCTGTGGGTGTTCGATTCATCACAATGTAACTAGATCAGTGACTCTAGTGCAAGTGGGAGACTGTTGGAAATATGCCCTAGAGGCAATAATAAAATGGTTATTATTATATTTGTTCATGATAATTGTCTATTATTCATGCTATAATTGTGTTATCCGGAAATCGTAATACATGTGTGAATACATAGACCACAACACGTCCCTAGTGAGCCACTAGTGGACTAGCTCGTTGATCAACATATAGTCATGGTTTCCTGACTATGGACATTGGATGTCATTGATAACAGGATCACATCATTAGGAGAATGATGTGATGGACAAGACCCAATCTTAAGCATAGCACAAAAGATCATGTAGTTCGTTTGCTAGAGCTTTTCCAATGTCAAGTATCATTTCCTTAGACCATGAGATTGTGTAACTCCCGGATACCGTAGGAGTGCTTTGGGTGTGCCAAACGTCACAACATAACTGGGTGACTATAAAGGTGCACTACGGGTATCTCCGAAAGTGTCTGTTGGGTTGGCACGAATTGAGACTGGGATTTGTCACTCCGTATGACGGAGAGGTATCTCTGGGCCCACTCGGTAATGCATCATCATAATGAGCTCAATGTGACCAAGGGGTTGGTCACGGGATCTTGCATTACGGTACGAGTAAAGTGACTTGCCGGTAACGAGATTGAACAATGTATTGGGATACCGACGATCGAATCTCGGGCAAGTAACGTACCGACTGACAAAGGGAATTGTATATGGGATTGATTGAATCTTCGACATTGTGGTTCATCCGATGAGATCATCGAGGAGCATGTGGGAGCCAACATGGGTATCCAGATCCGGCTGTTGGTTATTGACCGGAGAGTCATCTCGGTCATGTCTGCATGTCCCCCGAACCCGTAGGGTCTACACACTTAAGGTTCAGTGACGCTAGGGTTGTAGAGATATTAGTATGCAGTAACCCGAGAGTTGTTCGGAGTCCCGGATGAGATCCCGGACATCACGAGGAGTTCCGGAATGGTCCGGAGGTAAAGATTTATATATAGGAAGTCAAGTTTCAGCCACCGGGAAGGTTTCGGGGGTCATGGATATTGTACCGGGACCACCGGAAGGGTCCCAGGGTCCACCATGTGGGGCCACCTATGCCGGAGGGTCCCATGGGCTAAAGTGGGAGGGGAACCAGCCCCTGGTGGGCTGGTGCGCCCCCCTTGGGCCTCCCCCTGCGCCTAGGGTTGGAAACCCTAGGGGTGGGGGCGCCCCACTTGGCTTGGGGGGCAAGGCACCCCCTTGGCCGCCGCCCCCCTCTAGATGGGATCTAGAGGGGACGGCGCCCCCCAGGGACCCTATATAAAGAAGGGGAGACCGAGGGCTGCAACCCAAGCCCCTGGCGCCTCCCTCTCCTCCTGTAACACCTCTCCCTCTCGTTGGTGCTTGGCGACCCCTGCTGAGACCCTGCTGCATCCACCACCACGCTGTCGTGCTGCTGGATCTCCATCAACCTCTCCTTCCCCCTTGCTGGATCAAGAAGGAGGAGACGTCTTCCCCAACCGTACTGTGCTGAACACGGAGGTGCCATGCGTTCGGCGCTAGGATCATCGGTGATTTGGATCACGACGAGTACGACTCCATCAACCCCGTTCACTTGAACGCTTTCGCTCGCGATCTACAAGGGTATGTAGATGCACTCCTTTCCTCTCGTTGCTAGAAGACTCCATAGATTGATCTTGGTGATGCGTAGAAAATTTTAAATTCTGCTACGTTCCCCAACACCTTCTATATGTCATCGTTTGTCTAGTGTCAAAGGATTCAAGAAAACCATGCCTTCATCATTAGGCGAAAGTAACAGGTGCATGATGGAAGGAAGCTCTCCAAAGTTATTTTGGAACGGAGTCCCAGATAGGATAATTCGCTTTCTGGTACAAAGTTCAGCAAGAGCCTTCCGAATATCGCTATTTGGAAGGCCTTTGCTGAAATTCGTACCAAAAGGCAAATTATCCTATCCGGGATTCCGTTCCAAAATAATTTTGGAGAACTTTGCACCATCATGGTACGGTTACTTCCGGCAAATGATGAAGCAATGGATTTCTTCAATACTTTAACAGAAGGCAACCTCTCGACCCCTCGACGATCCTCGACCCTCGACCCCTCGATGACCCTCGACCCACGAACCCTCGGCGACCCTTGACCCCTCGGTGACCCTCGACCCCTCGACCCTCGAACCCTCGGCGATACATACATGGAAAAAAATCTTATCGAGGAGGGGGTATATCGACCCCCCTCATGTCGAAGTTATCGGGGAGGGGGTATATCGACAATGACGACATACATACATGGAAAAAATGTTACCAGGGAGGGGGTATATCGACCCCCCCCTCATGTCGAAGTTATCGGGGAGGGGGTATATCGACAACGATATACCCGATAAAAAATAAGAAGAGGAAGAAAAAGAAAAAAAGAGGAGAAGAAGAAGGAATAGAGGAGAAGAAGAAAAAAAGAAGAAAAAAAAGAGGAGAAGAGGGAAAAATAGAATAATATTATTCTATTTTTTCGTCTTCTCCTCTATTCCTTCTTCTTGTCCTCTTTTTTTTCTTCTTCTTCCTCTTCTTTTTTTCTCCTCTTCTTCTCCTCCTTCTTCCTCTTCTTATTTTCCTTCTTCCCTCTCCTTCTTTTTCTTCTTCTTCCTTCTTCCTTCTTCCTCTTTTCTTATTTTTCCTCTCCACTAACCTAAAATCCAGTAACCTAAAATGCACTAACAGCCCAACTAACCTAAAAATGCACTAAATCAACTAACCTAAAATCGATATCTACTAACAACCTAAATAAAAAATTAATACATATATGAAAAAAACATATATAAACAAAAAATGCTATGAACGTTCTATCCATACATACATAGCCACATCCATTCATCATATAGCTACAACATACAAATATACATTATATATATATATGAAAAAATGCTATGAACAAAAAAATAATACACATTATATGAAAAAAAACTCTGAACAGAGCCGAGGCGGCGGCGGCTCAGATCGGGGGCGACCGGCGTGGGCGACGGCGGGGGCGGTGAGGGCGACGACGACAACGACGATGTGGGCGGGTCGTGGCGCAGGGGCGAGGCCGGGCGTGCTCGGGGATGGTGGACGGCGTCGGTGTGGGCTCGGGGACGGCGTGGGCGTGGGCTTGGAGGCACGGGCAACGACGACGACATCGGGGCAGCCTGGCGGCGTCGAGGTGGTCGGCATCATCAGGGGCAACTGGCGATGAAGTTCTGTATTTTTGCTAAGTGTTTCTTATATAGCAAAGGCTTTAGCTCCGGTTCGTGGCACTAACCGGGATGAATACACACCTTTGGTCCCGGTTCGTGCCACAAACCAGGACCAAAGGTATCTGCTTCCCGCCCTTTGGGCTGCTGAAAAGAGACCTTTGGTCCCAGTTGGTGGCACGAACCGGGACCAAAGGTGGGTATCCGTCCCATTTTGTGCCACCAACCGGGACCAAAGGTGGGTATTGGTCCCGATTGGTGGCACAAACCGGAACCAAAGGTGGGTGCTGCTGCCACGGCCAAAACATTAGTCCCACCTTGCTAGCTGAGAGGGGCTCGTTGTGGTTTACAAGCACCGCTGCACCAGCCACTTAGAGCTCCTCTCAATTGCAGGCCTGCTGGCCTAAACTAGTCAATCTCCCTGTGGGCCAACTAGGCCTTCTGCGGGCCTGAATCCTGGCCCAACGGGATAGTTGGGTTTCTAGTCGTATTCAGGCCGTGGTGGCCCAGTAGGTGGCATTTTTTATTTTTTTCCAGTTCTTTTGTTTTGTTTTTTGCTATATTTATTTTCTTTTGTTTCTACTTACAGTTTCTCTTTTTTGCTTTTAGGACACAACAATTATAAACTTTCTGTTAGTTCCATTAGTTTTCAAATTTGAATAGTTTGAATTTGAATTTTTTGAAATTTGTGTGAATCACTAGTTTGTGAATAACTTTACTATAAAAATAGATTTTTGAGAGATTCTTTTTCCTGCTACTTAATATTACTGTATTTTATCATTATATTCAATTTGGTAATTTTTAGGTTATTTTAAATGTCTGTTTTAATCAAAAACAGAATTTGTTATTTTAGTTTGCTATTAAAGTTTCTAACAAAATATTTCTTTATGAAAATTATTTTTGCCATTAATGTTTTGAACAGAAAATACTTTGATAATTTTAGTTGCATAAATTTTATATATGATTTTAGTTTAAAAAATACTAGAGGTTTATAAAAGCTTTTTAGTTGATTCCTTTTGCTATTAGAGTTTTATAAAAGCTCTTTAGTTGATTCATTTTGCTATTGAAGAATATTATAGTTTTGTTTTAGTTGATCCATGGTTACGGCAAAAACTGGATGCACTTCGTGTACAAAATGGGCAATCTCTTTTGAAGTATCAGGGTTTCGAACGAAAACTCATCTGTTACTAAGGGATTTCATTTTTTTGAACTTATTTGAACTCCAGACTTTATGTGTGTTCAAAATGCACCATTCAAAGACACATCATCAATTTTCAACCCTTTCTGACTTCATTTGTTACTTTCCATGCATTTACTGAATTTTTTTGAGCTATATGACCTTGAAATTGAAAAGCACTACAAATGAACTCTGAAAAGGTTGAAAGTTGGCATGGTATCATCATTTCACCCACATAGCATGTGTGCTAGAAAGTTGAGAGGGTTACGGCAAAAACTGGATGCACTTCGTGTACAAAACGGATAATCTCTTTCAAAGTATCAGAGTTTCATACGGAAACTCATTTGTTACAAAGGGATTTCATTTTGTGAACTCCAAACTTTTTGAGTGTTGAAAATGCACCATTCAAAGCCACATCATCAATTTTCAACCCTTTCTGACTTCATTTGTTATTTTTCATGCATTTACTGATTTTTTTGAGCTATATGACCCTAAAATTGAAAAGCACTACAAATGAACTCTGAAATGGTTGAAAATTGGCATGGTATCATCATTTCACCCACATAGCATCTGCTAAAAAGTTGAGAGGGTTATGGCAAAAACTGGATCCACTTCGTGTACAAAATGGACAATATGTTTTGAAGTATCAGGGTTTCATACGGAAACTCGTCTTTTACAAAAGGCATTTTATTTCTTCAGATGTAACTACAGTGATATTCTAGATCAAAGGCACCATCATAATAGTTGTGGAGAGAAAGTCTTCACTTTTTCTTCGTTGGTCTCCTTTGCTTATTGCGTCGTAACCATGGATATTCTTCATCGCTTAACAGGGTGCTTGGGTCAACCTTGACTTTGAAGGGAGGAATTTCATGAAACTTTTCATAATATTCAGACATGTCTGTCTTGCCCTCCAATCCCACGATGTCTCTTTTTCCTGAAAGAACTATGTGGCGCTTTGGCTCATCGTATGATGTATTCGCTTCCTTATCTTTTCTTTTTCTCGGTTTGGTAGACATGTCCTTCACATAGAAAACCTGCGCCACATCATTGGCTAGGACGAATGGTTCGTCCGTGTACCCAAGATTATTCAGATCCACTGTTGCCATTCCGTACTGTGGGTCTACCTGTACCCCGCCTCCTGACAGATTGACCCATTTGCACTTAAACAAAGGGACCTTAAAATCATGTCCGTAGTCAAGTTCCCACATGTCCACTATGTAACCATAATATGTGTCATTTCCCCTCTTGGTTACTGCATCAAAGCGGACACTGCTGTTTTGGTTGGTGCTCTTTTGATCTTGGACGATCATGTAAAATGTATTCCCATGTATCTCGTATCCTTTGTAAGTCAATACAGTCGAAGATGGTCCCCTGGACAGCGAGTACAACTCATCAAAAACAGTGTTGTCACCTCTGAGACGTGTTTCCAACCAACTGCCGAAAGTCCTGATGTGTTCACATGTAATCCAGTCGTCACACTGCTCTGGGTGTTTGGAGCGCAGAATGTTCTTGTGTTCACCGACATACGGGGTCACCAAGGTAGAGTTCTGTAGAACTGTGTAGTGTGCTTGAGACCAAGAATTCCCGTCCCTACATATTATTGAGTCCCCTCCTAGCATGCCTTTTCTAGTCAGTCTCCCATCATACCATGATTGAGGGAGACCAATCTTCTTAAGGCCAAGAATGAAGTCAACATAAAACCTAATGACATCCTATGTTTGATGGCCCATGGAGATGCTTCCTTCTGGCCTAGCATGGTTACAGACATATTTCATTATGAACACATTGTGTAGAAATACGGGGCCCAGAATGACAATATCATCGACTAGATGAACTAGGACCTGCGTCATGATATTGAAGAAGGATGGCGGGAACACCAGATCGAAACTGACAAGACATTGCGCCACATCACTCCTTAGCCTTGGTAGGATTTCTGGATTGATCACCTTCTGAGGGATTGCATTGAGGAATCCACATAACTTCACAATGGCTAATTGAATGTTTTTCCGTAGAAGCCCCCTCAATGCAACCGGAAGCAGTTGTGTCATAATCACATGGCAGTCATGAGACTTTAGGTTCTGAAACTTTTTCTCTGCCGTATTTATTATTCCATTTATATTTGACGAGAAGCCAGACTGGACCTTCATACTAAGCAGGCATTCAAAGAAGATTTCCTTCTCTTCTTTGGTAAGAGCGTAGCTGGCAGGACCTTCATACTGCTTTGGAGGCATGCCGTCTTTTTCATGCCAATGTTGCAGGTCATCCCGTGCCTTTGGTGTATCTTTTGTCTTCCCATACACGCCCAAGAAGCCTAGCAGGTTCATGCAAAGGTTCTTCGTCATGTGCATCACGTCGATTGAAGAGCGGACCTCTAGGTATTTCCAGTAGGGTAGGTCCCAAAATATAGATTTCTTCGTCCACATGGGTGCACGTCCCTCAGCGTCATTCGGAACAGATAGTCTGCTGGGACCCTTTCCAAAGATTATGTGTAAATCATTGACCATAGCAAGTACATGATCACTACTACGCATGGCGGGCTTCTTCCGATGATCTGCCTCGCCTTTGAAATGCTTGCCTTTCTTTCGACATTGATGGTTGGTCAGAAGAAATCGATGATGCCCCAGGTACACATTCTCCCTGCATTTTTCCAGGTATATACTTTTGTTGTCAGCTAAACAGTGCATGCATGCATGGTATCCCTTGTTTGTTTGTCCTGAAAGGTTACCGAGAGCAGGACAATCGTTGATGGTTACAAACAGCAACACATGCAGGTCAAATTCCTCCTGTCTGTGCTCATCCCACACACGTACACTGTTTCCATTCCACAGCTGTAAAAGTTCTTCAACTAATGGCCTTAGGTACACATCAATGTCGTTGCCGGGTTGCGTAGGGCCTTGGATGAGTACTGGCATCATAATGAACTTCCACTTCATGCACAACCAAGGAGGAAGGTTATAGATACATAGAGTCACGGGCCAGTGGCTGTGATTGCTGCTCTGCTCTCCAAAAGGATTAATGCCATCCGCTCTTAAACCAAACCATACGTTCCTTGGGTCACCTGCAAACTTAGCCTGATACTTTCTCTCGATTTTTCTCCACTGCGACCCGTCAGCGAGTGCTCTCAACTTCCCGTCTTTCTTACGGTCCTCTCTGTGCCATCGCATCATGCTCTTTGTTTCTGAACAGATGTTTCAACGGTGGTATTATAGGAGCATACCACATCACCTAGAAAGGAACCCTCTTCCTGGGGGGCTCGCCGTCAACGTCACCAGGTTCATCTCATCTAATATTATACTACAATGCACGACATACCGGGCATGCGTTCAAATCCTCGTATGCACCGCAGTAGAGGATGCAGTCATTAGGGCATGCATGTATCGTCTGCATCTCCAATCCTAGAGGGCATACGACCTTCTTTGATGCATACGTACTGTTTGGCAATTCGTTATCCTTTGGAAGCTTCTTCAACATTTTCAGTAGCTTCTCAAATCCTTTGTCAGGCACAGAATTCTCTGCCTTCCACTACAGCAATTCCAGAACGGTACCGAGCTTTGTGTTGCCATCTTCGCAATTGGGCTACAACCCATTTTTGTGATCCTCTAACATGTGATCGAACTTCAGCTTCTCCTTGTCACTTTCGCACTGTCTCTTTGCATCAACAATGACCCGGCGGAGATCATCATCGGGCACATCGTCTGGTTCCTCTTGATCTTCAGCTTCCCCCGTTGCAGCATCACCGTATTCTGGGGGCACATAGTTGACATCATCCTCTTCTTCTTCACTGTCTTCCATCATAACCCCTATTTCTCCGTGCTTGGTCCAAACATTATAGTGTGGCATGAAACCCTTATAAAGCAGGTGGGTGTGAAGGACATTCAGTCAGAGTAGGACTTCGTATTCCCACATATAGGGCATGGACATCACATAAAACCATTCTGCTTGTTTGCCTCAGCCACTTCGAGAAAATTATGCACGCCCTTAATGTACTCGGAGGTGTGTCTGTCACTGTACACCCATTGCCGGTTCATCTACGTGCATTATATATAATTAAGTGTGTCAAAAACCATTACAGAACATCATGAATAGATAAGTGACCAGATTAATAGAAGTTCATCATCACATTAAAACCAAAGTACATACATAGTTCTCATTGAACAACATATAGCTCTCCAGAGCATAACCATACATTGAAACTATGTAAAACATTTCAATGCAACAACAAATGCGATCATAATCGCAACCAAGGTAACAATTGATCCAACGTCATAATGATACCAAGCTTCGGTATGAATGGCATATTTTCTAATCTTTCTAATCTTCAAGCGCATTGCATCCATCTTGATCTTGTGATCATTGACGACATCTGCAACATGCAACTCCAATATTATCTTATCCTCCTCAATTCTTTTTATTTTTTTCTTCAAGTAATTGTTTTCTTCTTCAACGAAATTTAACCTCTCGACAATAGGGTCAGTTGGAATTTCGGTTCACATACCTCCTAAATAAAAAAATTATGTCACATTGGTCGGCATAATTGTCATAAAAATAAATGAACCAAATAGTTATAAAAGATAATATATACCACATCCGAATCATAGACAGGATGAGGGCCGATGGGGGCGGATACCAAAACCATCGCACTATATAATAACAAACAATAATAAAAGTAAGAAAATTATACAAGTATCTATCTAATCATACAAGTAAGATTTTTTTTTCTTTTAGAAAGAAGATAAGAACAAGCGGCTCACTGATGTCTACTACACAACCTTCTTCTTGTAGACGTTGTTGGGCCTCCAAGTGCAGAGGTTTTTAGGACAGTAGCAAATTTCCCTCAAGTGGATGACCTAAGGTTTATCAATCCGTGGGAGGCGTAGGATGAAGATGGTCTCTCTCAAGCAACCCTGCAACCAAATAACAAAGAGTCTCTTGTGTCCCCAACACCCCAATACAATGGTAAATTGTATAGGTGCACTAGTTTGGCGAAGAGATGATGATACAAGTGCAATATGGATGGTAGATATAGGTTTTTGTAATCTTAAAATATAAAAACAGCAAGGTAAATAATGATAAAAGTGAGCGTAAACGGTATTGCAATGCGTTGAAACAAGGCCTAGGGTTCATACTTTCACTAGTGCAAGTTCTCTCAACAATAATGACATAATTGGATCACATAACTATCCCTCAACATGCAACAAAGAGTCACTCCAAAGTCACTAATAGCGGAGAACAAACGAAGAGATTATGGTAGGGTACGAAACCACCTCAAGGTTATTCTTTCTGATCAAGCTATTCAAGAGTCCATAGTAGAATAACACAAAGCTATTCTTTCCGTACGATCCATCATAGAGTTCGTACTAGAATAACACCTTAAGACACAAATCAACCAAAACCCTAATGTCACCTAGATACTCCAGTGTCACCTCAAGTATATGTGGGTATGATTATACGATATGCATCACACAATCTCAGATTCATCTATTCAAACCAAAACAAAGTACTTCAAAGAGTGCCTCAAAGTTTCTACCGGAGAGTCAAGACGAAAACGTGTGCCAACCCCTATGCATAGGTTCATGGGCGGAACCCGCTAGTTGATCACCAAAACATACATCAAGTGGATCACGTTCGTTCCAAAAATCACGCCCCCGAAGGTTTCATTCTGTTTGGACTCCGTTTGATATTCATTTTCCGCGGAACACTGAAACAAGGGAAAAAACAGAAACTGGCAGTGGACTCGGGGTTAATAGGTTAGTCCCAAAAATAATATAAAAGTGCTTAGTAAAGCCCATTAAACATCCAGAGATAATATAATAGCATGGAACAATAAAAAATTATAGATATGTTGGAGACGTATCAGCATCCCCAAGCTTAATTCCTGCTCGTCCTCGAGTAGGTAAATGATAAAAACAGAATTTTTGATGTGGAATGCTACCTAACATATTTATCAATGATATCTTCTTTATTGTGGCAAGAATATTCAGATCCATAAGATTCAAAACAGAAGTTTAATATTGACATGAGAACAATAATACTTCAAGCATACTAACAAAGCAATCATGTCTTCTCAAAATAACATGGCCAAAGAAAGGTATCCCTACAAAATCATATAGTCTGGCTATGCTCTATCTTCACCACACAAAATATTTAAATCATGCACAACCCCGATGACAAGCTAAGCAATTGTTTCATACTTTTGGTGTTCTCAAACTTTTTCAATCTTCACGCAATACATGAGCGTGAGCCATGGACATAACACTCTATGTGGAATAGAATGGTGGTTGTGGAGAAGACAAAAAAGGGGAAGATAGTCTCACATCAACTAGGCGTATCAACGGGCTATGGAGATGCCCATTAATAGATATCAATGCGAGTGAGTAGGGATTGCCATGCAATGGATGCACTAGAGCTATAAGTGTATGAAAGCTTAACAAAAGAAACTAAGTGGGTGTCCATCCAACTCGCTTGCTCATGAAGACCTAGGGCAATTTGAGGAAGCCCATCATTGGAATATACAAGCCGAGTTTTATAATGTAAAATTCCCACCAGTATATGAAAGTGACAACATAGGATACTCTCTATCATGAAGATCATGGTGCTACTTTGAAGCACAAGTGTGGTAAAAGGATAGTAGCATTGTCCCTTCTCTCTTTTTCTCTCATTTTTTAATAATTCTTTTTTGGGGCCTTTTCTCTTTTTATGGCCTCTACTTTTTAGTCCGGAGTCTCATCCCAACTTGTGGGGGAATCATAGTCTCCATCATCCTTTCCTCACTGGGACAATGCTCTAATAATGATGATCATCACACTTTTATTTACTTACAACTCAAGAATTACAACTCGATACTTAGAAAAAAAATATGACTCTATATGAATGCCTCCGGTGGTTTACCGGGATGTGCAATGACTCATGAGTGACATGTATGAAAGAAACATGAACGGTAGCTTTGCCACAAATACGATGTCAACTACATGATCATGCAAAGCAATATGACAATGACGAATCGTGTCATAATAAACGGAACGATGGTAAGTTGCATGGCAATATATCTCGGAATGGCTATGGAAATGCCATGATAGGTAGGTATGGTGGCTGTTTTGAGGAAGGTATATGGTGGGTGTATGATACCGGCGAAAGGTGCGCGGTATTAGAGAGGCTAGCAATGGTGGAAGGGTGAGAGTGCGTATAATCCATGGACTCAACATTAGTCATAAAGAACTCACATACTTATTACAAAAATCTATTAGTTATCGAAATGAAGTACTACACACATGCTCCTAAGGGGATAGATTGGTAGGAAAAGACCATCGCTCGTCCCCGACCGCCACTCATAAGGAAGACAATCAATAAATAAATCATGCTCCGACTTCATACTTTAGTGTTCTCAAACCTTTTGAACCTTCACGCAATACATGAGCGTGAGCCATGGAATAGAATGGTGGTTGTGGAGAAGACAACAAAAAAAGAAGATAGTCTCACATCAACTAGGCGTATCAATGGGCTATGGAGATGCCCATCAATAGATATCAATGTGAGTGAGTAGGGATTGCCATGCAACTGATGCACTAGAGCTATAAATGTATGAAAGCTCAACAAAAGAAACTAAGTGGGTGTGCATCCAACTTGCTTGCTCACAAACACCTAGGGCATTTGAGGAAGCCCATCGTTGGAATATACAAGCCAAGTCCTATAACGGAAGTGCCCATTACTATATGAAAGTGACAAAATAAGAGACTCTCTATCATGAAGATCATGGTGCTACTTTGAAGCACAAGTGTGGAAAAAGGATAGTAGCATTGTCCCTTCTCTCTTTTTCTTTTTTTGTTTGTTTGGCTTCTTTGGCCTCTCTCTTTTTGTCATTGGCTTCTTTGGCCTTTCCTTTTTTTATTTCCTCAGACGGGACAATGCTCTAATAATGATGATCATCACACTTCTATTTATTTACAACTCGATACTTAGAACAAAATATGACTCTATATGAATGCCCCCGGCGGTGTACCGGGATGTGCAATGAATCAAGAGTGCCATGTATGAAAGAATTATGAATGGTGGCTTTGCCAGAAATACGATGTCAACTACATGATCATGCAAAGCAATATGACAATGATGGAGCGTGTCATAATAAACGGAACGGTGGAAAGTTTCATGGCAATATATCTCGGAATGGCTATGGAAATGCCATAATAGGTAGGTATGGTGGCTGTTTTGAGGAAGGTATACAGTGGGTGTATGATACCAGCGAAAGTTGCGAGGTATTAGAGAGGCTAGCAATGGTGGAAGGGTGAGAGTGCGTATAAGCCATGGACTCAAAATTAGTCATAAAGTACTCATATACCTATTGCAAAAATATATTAGTTATCGAAGCGAAGTACTACACACATGCTCCTAGGGGGATAGATTGTTAGGAAAAGACCATCGCTCGTCCCCGACCACCACTCATAAGGAAGACAATCAAAAAATAAAACATGCTCCGACTTCATCACATAACGATTCACCGTACGTGCATGCTACATGAATCACAAAATTTAACACAAGTATCTCTCAAATTCACAACTACTCAACTAGCATGACTCTAATATCACCATCTTCATATCTCAAAACAATCATAAAGAATCAAACTTCTCATAGTATTCAATGCACTTTATATGAAAGTTTTTATTATATCCCTCTTGGATACCCATCATATTAGGACTAAATTCATAACCAAAGAAAATTACCATGCTGTTTAGGACTCTCAAAATAATATAAGTGAAGCATGAGAGTTTATCTATTTCTTCAAAATAAAACCACCGCCGTGCTCTAAAATGATATAAGTGAAGCACTAGAGCAAACAACAAACTACTCCAAAAAATATAAGTGAAGATCAATGAGTAGTTGAATAATTATGTAGCTATGTGAAGACTCTCTCTCATTTAAGAATTTCAGATCTTGGTATTTTATTCAAACAGCAAGCAAAACAAAAGAAAATAAAATGACGCTCCAATTAAAACACATATCATGTGGTGAATAAAAATATAGCTCCAAGTAAAGTTACCGATGAACGAAGACGAAAGAGGGGATGCCATCCGGGGCATCCCCAAGCTTAGGCTCTTGGTTATCCTTGAATATTACCTTGGGGTGCCTTGGGCATCCCCAAGCTTAGGCTCTGGCCACTCCTTATTCCATAGTCCATCAAATCCTTACCCAAAAAACTTGAAAACTTCACAACACAAAACTCAACAGAAAACTCGTAACCTCCGTTAGCGAAAGAAAACAAAGCACCACTTCAAGGTACTGTAATGAACTCATTCTTTATTTGTATTGGTGTTAAATCTACTGCATTCCAACTTCTGTATGGTTTATAAACTATTTTACTAGCCATAGATTCATCAAAATAAGCAAACAACACACGAAAAACAAAATCTGTCAAAAACAGAACAGTCTGTAGTAATCTGTAACTAACGCAAACTTCTGGAACTCAAAAATTTCTACCAAAATAGGACGACCTAGATAATTTGATTATTGATCTTCTGCTATTGGAATCAGTATTTTATCACGTTCTGGTGGTTTTAAACAATTATTTTCGTGAACAGAAAGTTTCTGGAATTTTCAGCAAGATCAAATAACTATCATCCTAGAAGATCCTATAGGTCTTACTTGGCACAAACACTAATTAAAACATAAAGCCACATATAACCTGAAGCTAGATGAGTTATTTATTACTAAACAGAACCAAAAAGCAAGAAACTAAAAAAAATTGGGTTGCCTCCCAACAAGCGCTAACGTTTAACGCCCCTAGCTAGGCATGATGATTTCAATGATGCTCATATAAAAGATAGGAATTGAAACCTAAAGAGAGCATCATGAAGAATATGACTAGCACATTTAAGTCTAACCCACTTCCTATGCATAGGGATTTTGTGATCAAACAATTTGTGGGAACAATAATCATATGAAGGCAAAACAAGCATAACTTTAAAACTTTAAGCACATAGAGAGGAAACTTGATATTATTGCAATTCCTACAAGCATATATTCCTCCCTCATAATAATTTTCAGTAGCATCATGAATGAATTCAACAATATAACCAGCACCTAAAGCATTCTTTTCCTGATCTACTTGCATAGAAATTTTACTACTCTCCACATAAGCAAATTTATTCTCATCAATAGTAGTGGGAGCAAACTCAACAAAATAACTATCATGTGATTAAAAATTAACACCGAGATGACAAGTTTCATGGTTATCATTATTCTTTATAGCATACGTGTCATTACAATAATCATCATAGATAGGAGGCATGCTTTCATCATAATAATTGCTCATCAAATCTTGGGGGACAAAAAATATCATCTTCATCAAACATAGCTTCCCCAAGCTTGTAGCTTTGCATATCATTAGCATCATGGATATTCATAGAATTCATACTAACAACATTGCAATCTTGCTCGTCATACAAAGATTTAGTGCCAAACATTCTATAGATTTCTTCTTCTAGCACTTGAGCACAATTTTCCTTTCCATCATTCTCATGAAAGATATTAAAAAGATGAAGCGTATGAGATAAACTCAATTCCATTTTTTTGTAGTTTTCTTTTATAAACTAAACTAGTGATAAAACAAGAAACTAAAAGATTTGATTGCAAGATCTAAAGATATACCTTCAAGCACTCACCTCCCCGGCAATGGCGCTAGAAAAGAGCTTGATGTCTACTACACAACCTTCTTCTTGTAGACGTTGTTGGGCCTCCAAGTGCAGAGGTTTGTAGGACAGTAGCAAATTTCCCTCAAGTGGATGACCTAAGGTTTATCAATCCGTGGGAGGCGTAGGATGAAGATGGTCTCTCTTGAGCAACCCTGCAACCAAATAACAAAGAGTCTCTTGTGCCCCCAACACACCTAATACAATGGTAAATTGTATAGGTGCACTAGTTCGGCGAAGAGATGATGATACAAGTGCAATATGGATGGTAGATATAGGTTTTTGTAATCTGAAAATATAAAAACAGCAAGGTAACTAATGATAAAAGTGAGCGTAAACGGTATTGCAATGCGTTAAAACAAGGGAAAACTTTGTTTTTGCCACTAGTTTTTTCCCACTTTGCTTATGCCACTCTAGAATTTGACATATCACTTTTGCCACCCTTAGCTTTTGACAATTATCACAATTGCCATTCCATGGCAAAAACAAAATTTTCAGAGTGGCAATTGTGACATATTTCAAAATCTAAGAGTGGCAGAAGTGATATAAAAAATTATTGCTTTTGCCATCCAATGGCATTTGTGATGTATTGTCAAAAGGTAGGAGTGGCAAAAGTGAGATGTCAAATTCTACAGTGGCATAAGCAAAGTCGGCAAAAACTAGAGTGGCAAAAACAAAGTTTTCCCTTAAAACAAGGCCTAGGGTTCATACTTTCACTAGTGCAAGTTCTCTCAAAAATAATAACATAATTGGATCACATAACTATCCCTCAACATGCAACAAAGAGTCACTCCAAAGTCACTAATAGCGGAGAACAAACGAAGTGATTATGGTAGGGTACGAAATCACCTCAAAGTTATTCTTTCTGATCAAGCTATTCAAGAGTCCGTAGTAAAATAACACAAAGCTATTCTTTCTGTTTGATCTATCATAGAGTTCGTACTAGAATAACACCTTAAGACACAAATCAACCAAAACCCTAATGTCACCTAGATACTCCAATGTCACCTCAAGTATCCGTGGGTACGATTATATGATATGCATCACACAATCTCAGATTCATCTATTCAAACCAACAAAAAGTACTTCAAAGAGTGCCCCAAAGTTTCTACCGGAGAGTCAAGATGAAAACGTGTGCCAACCCCTATGCATAGGTTCATGGGCGGAACCCGCAAGTTGATCACCAAAACATACATCAAGTGGATCACGTTCGTTCCAAAAATCACGCTCTCAAAGGTTTCATTCCGTTTGGACTCCATTTGATATTCCTTTTCTACAAACACTAAAACAAGGGAAAAACAGAAACTGGCACTGGGCTCTGGGTTAATAGGTTAGTCCCAAAAGTAATATAAAAGTCCTTAGTAAAGCCCATTAAACATCCAAAAGAGATAATATAATATCATGGAACAATCAAAAATTATGTATACATTGGAGACGTATCACTCACCACGGTGGTGCGGCGACGAGATCGGCACGGGCGATCGACGGCGGTGAAGACGGGGATGGGACATGACGGACCGGTAAACCTAGACAAATCTTGAGGAAAATGGAGCTTCGAGGTCGAGCTTGGAGAGGAGAAACCTTAAGTAGTGTGTCTCGGGCATTTCATCAAACACCTCATGTGTATAGGAGGTGAGCTAGAGCACCACAAAGCCCTCCCCTTGCCGGCCAAAAAAAACAGAGCAGTGGAGTGTTCTGCTCGCGGGCGAGGGGTATATATAGCCACCTCATTGGTCCTTGTTGGTGGTTGGAACTGGGACTAAAGGCCACACTTTGGTCCCGGTTCCAGCCACGAACCGGGACCAATGGACATGGGCCAGGAGCGAGACCCATTGATCCCGGTTTGTGTCTGGAACCGGGACAAAATGGTCCAGACGAACCGGGACCAATGGCCCACGTGGCCCGGCCGGCCCCCTGGGCGCACGAACCAGGACGTATGCCCCCATGGGTCCCGGTTCATGACTGGACCAGGACTAATGGGCTAGCCAGGCCTGAACCAAAGCCCTGTTTTCTACTAGTGGTTTTTTATGCAAGAAGTTAACTTGCAGGATCATCGGGCTTGGGGCGAGCTCTTAACTATGTCTTATAGGGCACAAACTCCAGAAGTGCACTTAACTTTTTTTGCGACCTTGGCAAAGAATTGCCGCAGATTGCGACCTCTGGGCGAGGAATGCACCAAGGGCCAGAAGTTAATGTCGAGGTGATGTGCCTTCATGCCAGCAAAAACATAGCGGGCTCCCTCAAAGGCCGCAGAGTAGATCCAGTCTTCCAGCTGATCAATGGACTGCCCGAGCAAAGTCAGGACAATTTCGATGATAGTCTTCAGCCTAGGGTCTCCACGGAAGAGCATACCCACAGCAACCCTGAGCGCACCCAGTGTCTTCCCAGCCACCGCCGTGATGTCCTGAAGACGAGTCTCCGCGTCATCATCCTGAATGTCAGGAAGAGGAGCTAAAAAGGAAAAGGGTAAAAAAAACAACAACGGCTATTTACCGCACAAAATGGAGAAAAATAGACACTAGGCGTATTACCTTTAGTTGTGGCCTCCAAGTCACGACAATACTTATGTGCCTTTGCTAGTTGCGAGGTTGCATCATCATTGTCCTTATGAAGCTGGAGGATCTTCTTCTCACCCTCTTGGGCCACAGTAGTCAGCTTCGATAGCTTTTTTTCTGCAGCCTCCAAGTCTCGTTGAAGAAAGCCCTGACAGTCCTTGATACCTTGTAGGTCATTGCGGAGGATGCTGCAGACCTCTTGTTCCTGGTGAAGATGATGGAAATATTCCCTAGAGGCAATAATAAAATAGTTATTATTATATCTCCTTAATCATGATAAAGGTTTATTATTCATGCTAGAATTGTAGTGACCAGAAACTTAAATACATGTGTGGATACATAAACAAATATCGTGTCCCTAGTGAGCCTCTACTAGATTAGCTCGTTGATCAAAAGATGGCTAAAGTTTCCTAACCATAAACATGAGTTGTCATTTGATAATGGGGTCACATCATTAGGAGAATGATGTGATGGACAAGACCCATCCGTTAGCTTAGCATATGATCATTCAGTTTATTGCTACTGCTTTCTTAATGTCAAATACATGTTCCTTCGACCATGAGATCATGCAACTCCTGGATACCGAAGGAATACCTTGTGTGCTATCAAACGTCACAACGTAACTGGGTGATCATAAAGATGCTCTATGGGTATCTCCGAAGGTGTCTATTGAGTTGGAGTGAATCAAGATTCTGATTTGTCACTCCATGTAACGGAGAGGTATCTCTGGGCCCTCTCGGTAATACACATCACAAGAAGCTTGCAAGCAAAGTGACTAAGGGTTAGTTGCAAGATGATGTTTATGGAACGAGTAAAGAGACTTGGTTGTTGATGTCTACTACACAACCTTCTTGTAGACGTTGTTGGGCCTCCAAGTGCAGAGGTTTGTAGGACAGTAGCAAATTTCCCTCAAGTGGATGACCTAAGGTTTATCAATTTGTGGGAGGCGTAGGATGAAGATGGTCTCTCTCAAACAACCCTGCAACCAAATAACCAAGAGTCTCTTGTGTCCCCAACACACCCAATACAATGGTAAATTGTATAGGTGCACTAGTTCGGCAAAGAGATGGTGATACAAGTGCAAGTGGTAAAAGTGAGCATAAACGGTATTGCAATGCTAGGAAACAAGGCCAACGGTTCATACTTTCACTAGTGCAAGTTCTCTCAACAAGGATAACATAATTAGATCATATAACTATCCCTCAACATGCAACAAAGAGTCACTCCAAAGTCACTAATGGTAGAGAACAAATGAAGAGATTATTGTAGGGTACGAAACCACCTCAAAGTTATTCTTTCTGATCGATCTATTCAAGAGTCCGTAGTAAAATAACATGAAGCTATTCTTTCCGTTCGATCTATCCTAGAGTTCGTACTAGAATAACACCTTAAGATACAAATCAACAAAGACCTTAATGTCAGCTAGATACTCCAATGTCACCTCGAGTATCCACGGGTATGATTATACGATATGCATCACACAATCTCAGATTCATCTATTCAACCAACACAAAGAACTTCAAAGAGTGCCCAAAGTTTCTAGCGGAGAGGCAAGACGAAAACGTGTGACAACCCCTATGCATAAGTTCACAAGGTCACTGAACCCGCAAGTTGATCACCAAAACATACATCAAGTAGATCACGTGAATATCCCATTGTCACCACAGATAAGCACATGCAAGACATACATCAAGTGTTCTCAAATCCTTAAAGACTCAATTCGATAAGATAACTTCAAAGGGAAAACTCAATCCATTACAAGAGAGTAGAGGGGAGGAAACACCGTAAGATCCAACTATAATAGCATAGCTCGTGATACATCAAGATCATGCCGAATCAAGAACACGAGAGAGAGATCAAACACATAGCTACTGGTACATACCCTCAGCCCCGAGGGTGAACTACTCCCTCCTCGTCATGGAGAGCGCCGGGATGATGAAGATGGCCACCGGTGAAGGATTACCCCTCCGGCAGGGTGCCGGAACAAGGCCCTGATTGGTTTTTCGTGGCTACAGAGGCTTGCGGCGGCGGAACTCCCGATCTAGGTTTCTTTCTGGGGGTTTCTGTATTTATAGGAATTTCTGGCGTCGGTCTCACGTCAGGGGGTCTCCGAGTCATCCACGAGATAGGGGGCGAGCGCAGGGGGTAGGGCGCGCCCTCCACCCTCGTGGATGGCTCGGGACTCTTCTGGCCCAAATCTTTTACTCCAGGGGCTTCTTTTGGTCCATCAAAAATCATCAAAAATTGCCACGTCAATTGGACTCCGTTTGGTATTCCTTTTCTGTAAAACTCAAAAACAAGGAAAAAACAAAAACTGGAACTGGGCTCTAGGTTAATAGTTTAGTCCCAAATAGCATATAAATTCATATAAAACATCCAAGTTGGATAATATAATAGCATGGAACAATCAAAAATTATAGATACGTTGGAGACGTATTAAGCATCCCCAAGCTTAATTCCTGCTCGTCCTCGAGTAGGTAAATGATAAAAACAGAATTTTTAATGTGGAATGCTACCTAACATATTTTTCAATGTAATCTTCTTTATTGTGGCAAGAATATTCAGTTCCATAAGATTCAAAACAAAAGTTTAATATTGACATGAAAACAATAATACTTCAAGCATACTAACAAAGTAATCATGTCTTCTCAAAATAACATGGCTAAAGAAAGTTTATCCCTACAAATTCATATAGTCTGGCTATGCTCCATCTTCATCACACAAAATATTCAAATCATGCACACCCCGATGACAAGCCAAGCAATTGTTTCATACTTTAGTGTTCTCAAACCTTTTGAACCTTCACGCAATACATGAGCGTGAGCCATGGAATAGAATGGTGGTTGTGGAGAAGACAACAAAAAAGAAGATAGTCTCACATCAACTAGGCATATCAATGGGCTATGGAGATGCCCATCAATAGATATCAATGTGAGTGAGTAGGGATTGCCATGCAACTGATGCACTAGAGCTATAAATGTATGAAAGCTCAACAAAAGAAACTAAGTGGGTGTGCATCCAACTTGCTTGCTCACGAAGACCTAGGGCATTTGAGGAAGCCCATCATTGGAATATACAAGCCAAGTCCTATAACGAAAGTGCCCATTACTATATGAAAGTGACAAAATAAGAGACTCTCTATCATGAAGATCATGGTGCTACTTTGAAGCACAAGTGTGGAAAAAGGATGGTAGCATTGTCCCTTCTCTCTTTTTCTTTTTTTGTTTGTTTGGCTTCTTTGGCCTCTCTCTTTTTTTCATTGGCTTCTTTGGCCTTTCCTTTTTTTATTTCCTCAGACGGGACAATGCTCTAATAATGATGATCATCACACTTCTACTTATTTACAACTCGATACATAGAACAAAATATGACTCTATATGAATGCCCCCGGCGGTGTACCGGGATGTGCAATGAATCAAGAGTGCCATGTATGAAAGAATTATGAATGGTGGCTTTGCCAGAAATACGATGTCAACTACATGATCATGCAAAGCAATATGACAATGATGGAGTGTGTCATAATAAACGGAACGGTGGAAAGTTTCATGGCAATATATCTCGGAGTGGCTATGGAAATGCCATAATAGGTAGGTATGGTGGCTGTTTTGAGGAAGGTATACAGTGGGTGTATGATACCAGCGAAAGTTGCTAGGCATTAGAGAGGCTAGCAATGGTGGAAGGGTGAGAGTGCGTATAAGCCATGGACTCAACATTAGTCATAAAGAACTCATATACTTATTGCAAAAATATATTATTTATTGAAGCGAAGTACTACGCGCATGCTCCTAGGGGGATAGATTGTTAGGAAAAGACCATCGCTCGTCCCCGACTGCCACTCATAAGGAAGACAATCAAAAAATAAAACATGCTCCGACTTCATCACATAACGGTTCACCGTACGTGCATGCTACAGGAATCACAAACTTTAACACAAGTATCTCTCAAATTCACAATTACTCAACTAGCATGACCCTAATATCACCATCTTCATATCTCAAAACAATCATAAGGAATCAAACTTCTCATAGTATTCAATGTACTTTATATGAATTTTTTTTATTATATCCCTCTTGGATACCCATCATATTAGGACTAGTTTTATAACCCAAGCAAATTACCATGCAGTTTAAGGCTCTCAAAATAATATAATTGAAGAATGAGAGTTCATCTATTTCTTCAAAATAAAACCAATGCCGTGCTCTAAAAATATATAAGTGAAGCACTAGAGCAAATGACAAACTACTCCAAAAGATATAAGTGAAGATCAATGAGTAGTCGAATAATTATGTAACTATGTGAAGACTCTCTAACATTGAAGAATTTAAGATCTTGGGATATTATTAAAAAATCAAGCAAAACTAAATAAAATAAAATGACACTCCAAGCAAAACACATATCATGTGGTGAATAAAAATAAAGCTCCAAGTAAAGTTACTGATGAATGAAGACGAAAGAGGGGATGCCATCCGGGGCATCCCCAAGCTTAGGCTATAGGTTGTCCTTGAATATTACCTTGGGGTGCCTTGGGAATCCCCAAGATTAGGCTGTTGCCACTCCTTATTCCATAGTCCATCGAATCTTTACCCAAAACTTGAAAACTTCACAACACAAAACTTAACAGAAAACTTGTAAGCTCCGTTAGTATGAGAAAATAAATCACCACTTAGGTACTGTTGTGAACTCATTCTAAATTCATATTGGTGTAATATCTACTGTATTCCAACTTATCTATGGTTCATACCCTCTGATACTACTCATAGATTCATCAAAATAAGCAAACAACACATAGAAAACAGAATCTGTCAAAAACAGAACAGTTAGCAATCTGTATCATTCGAATACTTCTGTAACTCAAAAAATTGTGAAATAAATTGGTGGACGTGAGTAATTTGTCTATTAATCTTCCGCAAAAAGAATCAACCTAAAATCACTCTCCAGTAAAAAAGGTAGCTAATCTCATGAGCGTAAAAGTTTCTGTTTTTTTACAGCAAGATCGCAAAGACTTCACCCAAGTCTTCCCAAAGGTTCTACTTGGCACAAACACTAAATAAAACATAAAACCACATATAAATAGAGGCTAGATTAATTATTTATTACTAAATAGGAGCAAAAAGCAAAGAAAAAAAATAAAATTGGGTTGCCTCCCAACAAGCGCTAATGTTTAACGCCCCGAGCTAGGCATTATGATTTCAATGATGATCACATAAAAGATAAGAATTGAAACATAAAGAGATCATCATGCACAATATGACTAGAACATTTAAGTATAACCCAATTCCTATGCATAGGGATTTTTTGAGCAAACAATTTATGGGAACAATGATCAACTAGCATAGGAAAGCAAAACAAGCATAACTTCAAGATTTTAAGCACATAGAGAGGAAACTTGATATTATTGCAATTCCTACAAGCATATATTCCTCCCTCATAATAATTTTCAGTAGCATCATAATGAATTCAACCATATAACCATCACATAAAAGCATTCTTTTCATGATCCACAAGCATAGAAATTTTATTACTCTCCACATAACAAAATTTGTTCTCATGAATAGTAGTGGGAGCAAACTCAACAAAATAACTATCATGTGAAGCATAATTCAATTAAAAATTAAAATCATGATGACAAGGTTCATGGTTATCTTTATTCTTTATAGCATACGTGTCATCAAAATAATCATCATAAATAGGAGGCATGCTTTCATCATAATAAATTTGCTCATCAAAACTTGGGGGACTAAACATATCATCTTCATCAAACATAGCATCCCCAAGCTTGTGTCTTTGTATATCATTAGAATCATGGGTATTCAAAGAATTCATACTAACAACATTGCAATCATCCTCATCATTAACGTATTTTATGCCAAGCATTCTATGTAATTCTTCTTCTAGTACTTGAGCACAGTTTTCCTTCCCATCATTTTCATGAAAGACATTAAAAAGATGAAGCATATGAGGCAACCTTAATTACATTTTTTGTAGTTTTCTTTTATAGACTAAACTAGTGATAAAATAAGAAACAAAAAGATTCGATTGCAAGATCTAAAGATATACCTTCAAGCACTAACCTCCCCAGCAACACCGCTAGAAAAGAGCTTCGTTGACGGGGTGTTAGTGCCGCTTTCCTCGCCTCCCCAGCAACGGCACCAGAAAAGAGCTTGATGTCTACTACACAACCTTCTTCTTGTAGATGTTGTTGGGCCTCCAAGTGTAGAGGTTTGTAGGACAATAGCAAATTTCTCTCAAGTGGATGACCTAAGCTTTATCAATCCGTGGGAGGCGTAGGATGAAGATAGTCTCTCTCAAACAACCCTGCAACCAAATAACCAAGAGCCTCTTATGTCCCCAACACACCCAATACAATGGTAAATTGTATAGGTACACTAGTTCAGCAAAGAGATGGTGATACAAGTGCAATATGGATGGTAGGTATATGTTTTTGTAATCTGAAAATATAAAAACAGCAAGGTAGCAAGTGGTAAAAGTGAGCGTAAACGGTATTGCAATGCTAGGAAACGAGGCCTACGGTTCATACTTTCACTAGTGCAAGTTCTCTCAACAAGGATAACATAATTAGATCATATAAGTATCCCTCAACATGCAACAAAGAGTCACTCCAAAGTCATTAATAGCGGAGAACAAACAAAGAGATTATTGTAGGGTATGAAACCACCTCAAAGTTATTCTTTCTGATCGATCTATTCAAGAGTCCATAGTAAAATAACACGAAGCTATTCTTTCCGTTCGATCTATCCTAGAGTTCGTACTAGAATAACACCTTAACATACAAATCAACCAAAACCCTCATGTCACCTAGATACTCCAATGTCACCTCAAGTATCCACAGGTATGATTATACGATATGCATCACACAATCTTACATTCATCTATTCAACCAACACAAAGAACTTCAAAGAGTGCCCCAAAGTTTCTACCGGAGAGTCAAGATGAAAATGTGTGCCAACCCCTATGCATAAGCTCACAAGGTCACTGAACCCGCAAGTTGATCACAAAACATACATCAAGTAGATAACGTGAATATCCCGTTGTCACCACAGATAAGCACATGCAAGACATACATCAAGTGTTCTAAAATCCTTAAAGACTCAATCCGATAAGATAACTTCAAAGGGAAAACTCAATCCATTACAAGAGTGTAGAGCGGGAGAAAATCATAAGATCTAACTATAATAGCAAAGCTTGCGATACATCAAGATCGTGTCGAATCAAGAACACGAGAGAGAGAGAGAGAGAGAGAGAGAGAGAGAGAGAGATCAAACACATAGCTATTGGTACATACCCTCAACTCCGAGGGTGAACTACTCCCTCCTTGTCATGGAGAGCGCCAGGATGATGAAGATGGACACCGGTGAAGGACTCCCCCTTCGACAGGGTGCTGGAACAGGGTCCCGATTGGTTTTTTGCGGCTACAGAGGCTTGCGGCGGTGGAACTCCCGTCTAGGTTTCTTTCTGGGGGTTTCTGTATTTATAGGAATTTTTGGCGTCGGTCTCATGTCAGGGGGGTCTCCGAGTCATCCACGAGATAGGGGGGGGCGAGCCCAGGGGGTAGGGCGTGCCCTCCACCCTCGTGGATGGCTCGGGACTCTTTTGTCCCAACTCTTTTACTATGGGGGCTTCTTTTGGTCCATAAAAATCATCAAAAATTGGCACATGAATTGGACTTTGTTTGGTATTCCTTTTCTGTAAAACTCAAAAACAAGGAAAAAAACAGAAACTGGCACTGGGCTCTAGGTTAATAGGTTAGTCCCAAAAATTATATAAAATAGGATATAAATGCATATAAAAAATCCAATATGGATAATATAATATCATGGAACAATAACAAATTATAGATACGTTGGAGACGTATCACTGGTAACAAGATTGTACTAGGTATAGAGATACCGACGATCGAATCTCGGGCAAGTAACATACCAACAGAGGGAATTGCGTATGTTGTCATAAAGGTTCAACAAATAAAAGATCTTCATGAAATATGTAGGAATCAATATGGGCATCCAGGTCCCGCTATTGGTTATTGACCGGAGAGGTGTCTCGGTCATGACTACACATAATTCCCGAACCCGCAGGGTCGCACGCTTAACATCCGTTGACGCTAGAGTAGTATTGGGATATTCAATGAGTGGTAAAAAAATGTTGTTCGGAGTCCCGTATGAGGTCCTGGATGTCACGAGGAGTCTCGGAGTGGTCGAGAGGTAAAGATTTATATATGGGAAGTCATATTTTGGGTTCCGGAAAAAGGTGTAGTTTTTTTGGTATTGTATTGGGAAGCTTTCAGAAGGTTCTGGAGGATTCCGGAGGGGTCTGGAAGTCCAAAAGTGGGTCCACCACGACCCAAGTCCTAGCATGGGCTGCGGGGAGGTGCCCTGGCCTTATTGGGCTAGGCACACCAAGTCCTCAAAAGCCCATGTGGCTAGGAAAGGCAAAAAAGGAAGGAGTCCTAGTAGGAATAGGATTGGACTTGGAGTCCAAGTCCTCCCCCCTTGGCTGCACCTTAGGGCTTGGAGGGGCCGTTTCTCATGCCCCTCCGCCTATATATAGATGGGAGGTGGCGCCCCAAGAGGATACACCAAGCCCTTGGCGCCCCTCTCTCTCCCGTTACTCCGTAGTTCCACCGCCTCATCCTGGCGACGCTTAGCGAAGCGCTGTCGGTACTCCACGACCAACATCACCACCACACCGTCAAGTTGGTTGTGATCCCATCTACTTCTCCTCTCCGTCTTGCTATATCAAGAAGGAGGAGACTTCATCGAGCCGCACGTGTGCTAAACTCAGAGGTGTCGTCTGTTCGACACTAGATCGGTTGGATCGTGATTGGATCGCGGAGAGTACGACTACATCAACCGCGTGATAAACACTTTCGCTTAACAGTCTATGAGGGTATGTAGACACACTCTCCCCTCTCGTAGCTATGCATCTCCATGGGTAGATCTTGCGTGTGTGTATGTTTTTTTGTTTTCCATGCAACGTTTCCGAACAGTGGTATGAGAGCCAGGTCTATGCGTAGATGATATGCACAGGTAGAACTCAAAGAGTTGTGGGCGGTGAGGTTCATATTGCTTACCACCAACGTCTTATTTTGATTCAGGGGCATTGTGGGATGAAGCGGCCCAGACCAACCTTACATGTCCAAGCACATGAGACCGGTTCCACCGACTAACATGCAACTTGTTTTGCATAAAGGTGGTTGGCGGGTGTCCGTTTCTCCTACTTTAGTTGAATGGAATTTGACTACGGCTGGTCCTTGAAGAAGGTTAAAACAGCAAACCTGATAGTCACCATTGTGGTTTTGCGTAGGTAAGAACGGTTCTTGCTAGTTGCCCGTAGCAGCCACGTAAAACTTGCAACAACAAAATAGAGGAAATCTAACTTGTTTTTGCAAAGTATGTTGTGATGTGATATGGGTCAAGACGTGATGTGATATACGTTGTTGTATGAGATGCGGGGGCTGCAGTCTCAATGGCAATCAAGCCGAACACCAGCCTTATCCTTCGCGAGGCCCGTGACTCCACATTGCTGGACTCGTCTCCGGACTCTGAACCCTCCGCGCCCCTGCCAATCGAATCCGATTGGGCGCCGATCATGGAGTTCACCGTCGCAGATATCTTTCAGCACTCGCCCTTCGGTGACATTCTGAATTCACTATGGTCTCTCTCTTTGTCAGGAGAGTCCTAGCCAGATTATGACCGACAGGACTGGGATGCGGACGACGAAGAAATTTGACGCCCACCCACCACCCACTTCATAGCCACTGTTGATGATTTAACCGACATGCTAGACTTCGACTCCAAAGACATCGATGGTATGGACGATGATGTAGGAGACGAACAGGAACCGGCGCCCACAGGGCACTGGACAGCCACCTCATCCTACGATGTATACATGGTGGACACACCCAAAGGAAATGACGACGAGGAACGGGAGGACGCAACGAAGGATCGTTCCTTCAAAAAGCAGTCAAAGCGGCGGCGTAAGCGCCGCTCCAAGCCACGCCTCGACAGAGATAGTGGTCACACAGACCCAGCCACAGAGCAGGGCGAGCCGGTGGACGATGAACATGGCATCGAGCAACCGTCCGAACAAGGCAACTTGGATAACCAAACCGAACAACCCGTCCCCGGCGAAGAGAACAGTCCGGACGACCTCACGCCGGACAAGTTCCTGGAGCAGAAGAACCTCCACAAAAAGCTCGTCGCCACTGCGCGTAGCCTGAAAAAGCAGAAGCAGAAGCTCAAAACTACGGAAGATGCACTCAGAATTAGATGGAGCAAAGTACTCAACACCGTAGACAAATATGGCGGCAGTCGCCACACAAAGAGCTACCCAAAAGCGAAAGCTACTGCCCGAATTTGATGAGGAGGCCTTAGAGCCCCCGCAATCAAAAAACAAAGAAGCCACCCGGACGGATAGACGACCTCATGGCCAACATAGAGCGGCAAACGGCACCGCACACAAGCCAGCATGCGATCCACACGAGGATTCGCATCAAAAAGATGGCCCAGCAAGATCTATCTACGGGCCAAAAAAGCAAGCTCTAGTAAGCAATGCAACGCAACAAATATCCGAACACCACGGCACACCCAAATACAGGGGTGCCGCACACCCCCTATGTTTCGCCAATGAGGTGCTGGACCATGAATTTCCAGCAGGATTTAAGCTCGTAAACATAGAGGCATACGACGGAACGATAGACCCTGGAGTCTGGATTGAGGACTATATCCTCCATATCCACATGGCCAGAGGAGACGACCTCCATGCCATAAAATACCTACCCCTCAAGCTCAAAGGGCCAACCCGGAATTGGCTTAAAGGCCTTCCCGAAAACACCATTGGAAGCTGGGATGAGCTCGAGGACGCTTTTCGGGCAAATTTTCAAGGGACCTATGTCTGACCACCGGATGCAGACGATTTAAGTCATATAACTCAACAACCCGTAGAGTCAGCCCGGAAGCTCTAGAACAGATTTCTTACTAAAAAGAACCAGATAGTCGACTGTCCAGACGCCGAAGCCTTAGTAGCCTTCAAACACAGCGTTCGAGATGAATGGCTCGCCAGACACCTCGGCCAAGAAAAGCCAAGAACACTGGACGCATTAACAAGCCTCATGACCCGCTTTTGCGCGGGAGAGGACAGCTGGTTGGCAAGATGCAGCACCAGCGACCCAAGTACATCCGAAGTCAGGGATGGAAACGTGAAGCCATGACGCAACAAAGACCAGCGCTGGAATAAGGGAAATAGCCCGAAGAGCATGGCGGTCAACACCGGATTCAAAAGCTCTCGGCAGGGTCAGCAAAAGCTGCCCCTCAAAGATAACAGGGACGAACTGTCTAATCTAAACAAAATCCTGGACAAGATATGTCAAATCCACAGCACCCCCGGGAAGCCTGCAAATCATTCCCACAGAGAATGTTGGGTCTTCAAGCAATCTGGCAAACTCAATGCCAAACACAAGGGGCCGGATACACCAAGTGAGGACGATGATGAACCCCACAAACAAAGCACTGGGGAACAAAAGAAATTCCCACAAGAAGTCAAGACAGTAAACGTACTACACGTGACAAAAGGGAGAAACGAAGTGGCGCCCACAGAGATACGCGCCATGCGGCCTATCACAAAGGAGTCTCGCCACTGGTGGTCAAAACCGATCACCTTTGACTATCAGGATTACTCCGGAAGTATCCGGCACGCAGGCTGGACTGCCTTGGTGTTAGACCCAATAATTGACGGATTCCACTTTACACGCGTCCTGATGGACGGCGGGAGTGGTTTAAACCTGATTTATCAGGATACAGTCCGCAAAATGGGGATCGACCCAAATTTTTTTAGCAATAGCAATACTTCCTTTAAAGGAGTAGCGCCAGGCCCAGAAGCCCATTGCACGGGCTCCCTCCTACTAGAAGTCGTGTTCGGTTCTCCTGAGAACTTCCGTAGCGAAAGCCTGACCTTCCACATCGCTCCGTTTCAAAGCGGTTATCAAGCACTACTGGGACACGAAGCCTTCGCCCGCTTCAATGCAATACCGCATTATGCGTCTTTCACGCTTAAAATGCCCGGCCCACGAGACATCATGTCATTAAATGGAAATATTGAGCCCTCCTCACACGCGGAAGACTGTGTGGCTGCCTTAGCAGCCACACATTAAAATGGATTCACCAACCAAAGAATCTAATAGGTCGTTAAGACCACGTACACGGCTGAACGAGTCCGGAGCAAACACATAATTGATAAAGGTTTAATAGCCGCACACCCCTATACAAGAGGCTCCGCGTATATAAAATAAGCGACAATAAGGCTCAATTTTACCCATCTTGAATTATACGTTGTTTATTTAGTATAACGTACATTCCGCACGACTATTTTTTCAACTAAGTTCCTCTCTTTTTACAGATGAACACCGTGCTACACCCGTCCAGGACACGGCACAATGGAGACACAGGCGCAGACGTGCAGCAGGGACCCGTTCCAAGGATTATTTTTAGATTAAGACCCTGCGTAAACCTTTTTTACTGTCTCTTGTTGATACATATCCCCCGGACTCTCAGTATAACCGAGAGGGAGGCTGGCGTTTTGGCATGTGGCCACGTCAGAATCTTGCACGTACCTGGACACCAGGGGCTTATTACAAAGGGCACTGTTTAGCCCATTTTCATAAAGACCGGATACCTTAGGGAGTGTTCAGCGTCGCGAGTTTGGACTTATATGCATCAACTCTGAATCATGTCTTTGGTCAAATGTTGTGTTTGCCCGGCTCCTGTGTTTTGCTGCCTTACGTTCCGCTCTATCGACTAAGGTGGCACCAGGAGAACTACTGCGATTGTGCCCTGGTTCAGCCAGGCGAGCACCTCAGTAGAGAAAGCCGAAAACTGACTGTCATGATATAGCGAGAGACTGGTCAACCACTCGATGACTTATCGGAATCTTCGGGATTCCTCCGCATTAACGAAGGGCCGTTGCCCGGCCAGGCACACACGCGCCCTGAATTCGGGCGAGCGCGGCGCCACCAGGGGCTATATAGTAACCCCACTATAAAGCTCCTATGGCTAAGTGAAAGTGATAAAGCATTATGGTCTGATTGCCTAGTTCGCTGCGCTATCACCTCCTTCATGGACCAAGACGTTGGATCAAGTGTGAAAATGCACCTTCTGTGAACACCCCCACATTATATGCATGGGGGCTGAAGCCGACGACTGCCATCTTTCAGATTATATACATATATACACTAACGGCCGCACAGGAGGTATCATAATTCTTGCACGCACAAGTATGAAAAGCTTCTACATTTCATCAAAATATTGTTTTAAACAAGAATACATGTTATTCGAACATAATATCCTTCGAGCATTGCGTTTCTATTAAACGAGCGCCCTCCAGAACTTCTTGAAGGTAGTGTTCGGTAGGTACTCGGCTTCCGTCCGAATCTTGGGATACAACGGCGATGGCCTCCATCTCTGCCCAGTATGTCTTGACACGGGCAAGGGCCATCCGTGCACCCTCCATGCATGCTGACCTCTTCATCGCGTTGATATATGGCACTGCACCAAGGAACTGCTGCACCAAGCTAAAATAACTGTTCGGCTTTGGCCTTTCCGGCCACAGATGATCCACGACATACTTCATGGCAAGTCCGGACAACCTATTCAGCTCGGCCCATTCGGCCAAGCGATCGGTCAATGGAAGCGGACGCTCCGAATTGTTGAACTGTGACCACAAGAGCTTCTCCACTTCGCGATCTTTCTGATCCCGGAAGTGTTCGGCCGCATCAGCGGCACTCGCCGCTAAATCCAGAAATGCGTCCGCCGAACTCCACATCCGGTCCAACGGAGCATATTTAGGATCTCCGAACTTCATCCGCAGCATAAAGGGCTTTCCAGCTACGATATCTCTGGCTTGACGTAGCTCCTCCTTCATTGCTCTCAACGCAGAACGAGCATCCTTGGCCCTATAGTGGCCTTCTCCAGGTCCGTCCGCTCCGCCCAATCTTCTTTTTCAAGAAGCTTGCAGCGGTCAGCAGCGTTCTTTAACTTCACAGCCATTTCGGCCATTTCCTTCTTGCTTCGGGAGTGAGCAGCCTGTTCGGCTTTTAGCTCCTCAACCGCCTTTAGGGCAGCCACATCGCTTTTTCTGGCTTGCTCCTTAGCTCGGGCAAGCTCTGCCCGAAGGCCCTCCACGGCGGAAGCCCCATACTGCATTAAGCGCACATGTTGTAAGATACTGACATCAAGCTCCTCTTACCAGGGGTCTCCGAAGAAATTACATACCTTGTGCCTCGTCAAGCCGCTTGTTGACAAGGGCGATGTCGGCATCTGCCACGTCAAGTTGCCGCTTTAGCTCGGCAAATTCATCAGTCTGGCTGGCCACCGGACACTTCGCCACCTACATAGGAAGGCGGCAAAATTATACCTGGGACTATGATCCTCTGCGTGCCGTCGTCTTCGACAGCACACAGAGTCTTAGGGGCTACTATCTACACAGGGTGCATCTTAAAATATGCGGAACTGTCAAAAGGTACATCATTTCGCGTACCTCAAAACCGGTCAGCAAACTCCTGACAGCTTCATGCAACCTGCTCTCCGCGGACGAAATCCTTTCAATTACCGTACCCATCAACGTACGGTGCTCCTCTGAGATAGATGCTCGCCCTAGCAGATCCTTCAGTACCTCTGACCATTCACCAGGTGGTGCTGGACTCGTTCGATTACTTTTTTCGAAGGCCGGGCACAGAGGGCTTCGGGGGGGCCATATGACTGCCTTCCGACCTTGCCAGATTAGGAGAAACCCTCCGCGACGATACCTCAGGGTCGCCCGCCTCGTAAGGAAGTACGGCAGGGGGAGGCGTTCCGCTCTCCATCATTTCCGGAAGAAGATCCCCCGAAGACGAGCTTTGCTGAGAAGGGCTAAGATCCAAACTACAAGGTAAATTTTCGGTTATTTTCCTCAGAAATAAAGGAAGGATTTCTCTCATTTTAAACCCCCTTTTTACTTACGCTCAATGGAGCGCTGATCCCTTTGAGGGCATAGTACGGCCGAGGTATCCCCCGGCACAGGACCCTCTGGCGAAGACTTCTTCGCCCGCTTTGAGATCACGGTCTCCGGGTCTTCAGAGGCGGTCCTCTTCTTCCCCTGAGCAAAGGAATTTTCGATTCCTCTTTTCCGGACAGCCTCCTTCGCGGAGGCAGTTGCTTCCTTGTTCTCCCCTTCGTTTTCTTCCGAAGGCGCGATCTCCAGCATCCTGGTCAACACGGGATCTGGCGAAGTCTCAGGAAGGGGGCCGGACACTTGATTAACTTCGCCTTCGCTATCCACTCCTGTTTCAAGAACAGCTCTTTTAAGGGCGATGTTGTGATAAATGGACGGATAGCGTGTCCAGACACAGGGATACTTACTTGGGTATCCGGACGATTGCAGCTCAGAGCTGTGTCCTCCGTAGAATCTGGACACACTACTTGTGGTCCGAAGAACAATGTGTACATCTCCACGGGTGTCATGCCAAGAAAATGTTGGAGAGCTCGCGGTCCCTCCGGATTGAACTCCCACAGGCGGAGGGGGCAACGTTTGCAGGGAAGAACTTGGCGAATTAACATAACCTGTGTCACCACGACCAGATTGATGTCTCTTTCCAGGAGATCTCAGGTGCGGCTCTACAGCAAGGGCACATCCTTTGCTGGCCCCTAGTCCAGCCCCTTATTGACCCATGACGCTAGTCGGGGCGGGGGACCCGAGCGGAAAGCAGGCGGCACCACCCACTTGGTGCCCCTGGGAGCTATGATGTAAAACCACTCTTGTAGCCATAAGCTGGACTCCTCTTGAAAAGAGCCCTTAGGCCACGGAGCGTCGGCATTCTTGCTTATAACAGCGCCTCCGCACTCTGCGTGCTGTCCCTCGATCATCTTCGGCTCTACTTTAAAGGTCTTGAGCCACTGTCCGAAGTGAGGAGTAATACGGAGGAAAGCTTCGCATACGACGATAGACGATGAGAGGTGGAGGATAGACTCCGGAGCTAAGTCGTGAAATTCCAGCCCGTAATAGAACATGAGCCCCCTCACAAAGGGATCTGGCGCGAAGCCTAGCCCTCGGAGGAAGTGAGACACGAATACCACACTCTCACCGGGCTTGGGAGTGGGAATAACCTGCCCTTGAGCAGGCAGCCTGTGCGAGATTTCGCCGGTCAAAAACCTGGCCTCTCTCAGCTTTAGCATGTCTTCGTCCGTGACGAAGGAAGGCATCCATCGGCCTCGAAGGTCGGAGCCGTACATCATCGAAGGTATGAAAGCACCTAAATCTGGAGCCCTGGGTGTTGGAACTCGAGGTGAGAGGCAGATTCGATGGAGATTGAAAGAAAGGAGTAAAGCCTTGGTCTCTTTATAAGAGGTTGAATACCAAGAGCCCTCCTCGTGACCATTTGGGACTTACCTTCGATCGGGGGGATATACCAACAGGCACGACTGGGTTACCCATGTCCGTAATGATGAGGATCCTGTAAATAAAGGGGAAACGATCTCTGCTTCGACAAGACGTGCCAAGGAAACCGCCTTGCAAAACACGCTGTGGTGGGATAGTAAAAACGATTTGAATAAAGGCTTGGCTATGGTGTGATGTCATGCTACAGAATACATCAACAGATTAGATTTGTGAAAATATTACTCTCTCTCTATGGTGGAATGTGGAACTTGTTTTGCCGAGCCGGACACTATCCTTGTGTTCAAAATCTTCTATGAAGTATTCGGAGGAGGAACCTGCCTTGCAATGCCGAAGACAATCTGCGCGCCGGACTCATTGTCATTGAAGCCCTGGCTCAGGGGCTACTGAGGGAGTCTTGCATTAGGGGGTGTCCGGACAGCCGGACTATGACCTTTGGCCGGACTCCTGGACTATGAAGATACAAGATTGAAGACTTCGTCCCGTGTCTAGATGGGACTTTCCTTGGCGTGGAAGGCAAGCTTGGCAATACGGATATGTAGATCTCCTCCCATTGTAACCGACTCTGTGTAACCCTAGCCCCCTCCGGTGTCTATATAAACCGGAGGGTTTAGTCCGTAGAAGGACAATCATACCATAGGCTAGCTTCTAGGGTTTAGCCTCTCTGATCTCGTGGTAGATCTACTCTTGTACTACCCATATCATCAATATTAATCAAGCAGGAGTAGGGTTTTACCTCCATCGAGAGGCCCCGAACCTGGGTAAAAACATCGTGTCCCTTGTCTCCTGTTACCATCCGCCTAGACGCACAGTTCGGGACCCCCTACCCGAGATCCACCGGTTTTGACACCGACAATGGGTGTAAGATAGATTTACACACGCGGAATACTTGGGTTAAACTTGACGAGCCTAGCATGTACAGACATGGTCTCGGAACACTGGAGACCGAAAGGTCGAACATGAGTCATATAGTAGATATGATCAACATAGAGATGTTCATCATTGATGACTACCCCATCTCATGTGATGATCGGACATGGGTTAGTTGATTTGGATCATGTATCACTTGGACAAACTGGGGGATGTTGATTTAAGTGGGAGTTCATTAGTAATTTGATTAATTGAACTATGATTTATCATGAACATGGTTAAAAATGTCTTTTTAAATTATGTTGTAGTTCAATAGCTCGCGATGCAGCTTCCCCGTCTTTTGATACGTTCCTAGAAAAAACTAAGTTGAAAGATGATGGTAGCAATAATGCAGACTGGGCCCATGATCTGAGGATTATCCTCATTACTGCACAGAAGAATTATGTCCTTAATGCACCGCTAGGTGACAAACCTGCTGCAGGAGCTGATGCAGACGTTATGAATGTTTGGCAAGCTCGATCTGATGACTACTTGATAGTTTAGTGTGCCATGCTTTATGGCTTAGAATCAAGGCTCCAAAGAAGTTTCAAATTCCATGGAACATATAAGATGTTCCAAGAGCTGAAATGGTATTTCAAGCTTATGCCTGTGTTCAGAGGTATGAGACTTCTGACAAGTACTTTGCCTACAAGATGGAGGAGAATAACTTAGCCAGTGAGCATGTGCTCAGAATGACTGGTACTACAATCGCCTGAATCAAGTGTGAGTTAATCTTCTAGATAAGATAGTGGTTGACAGATTTCTCCAGTCACTATCACCAAGCTACTAAAGCTTTGTGATGAACTATAAATATGCAGGGGATAACAAAAATGATTCCCAAAGCTCTTCGCGATGCTGAAATCGGTGGAGGTATAAATCGAGAAGGAGCATCAAGTATTGATGGTTAACAGGACCACTAGTTTCAAGAAAAAGGGCAAGAGAAAGAAAGGGAACTTCAAGAAGAATGGCAAGCAAGTTGCCGCTCCCATGAAGAAGCCCAAAGCTAGACACAAGCCTGAAACTGAGTGCTTCTACTGTAAAGGAAATGATCACTGGAAGCGGAATTTGTTGGGTTCTACGGTAGGGTGCGTCGACTGCAATTTAAAATTTCCTATGCGCAGAACAACCAAGAACATGCTACGGGAGATGGACCACAGTTCATTACCACTAGACGCGCAGTGCCGTGCAGTGGAAGAAGAGTTGGGGCAGCACGTCCGCGTGGATCGTCTCCTCCTCGTCCGATCTTCCTCGAACAGCCGTTCGTCCATTCCCATGTACAAGTTCGTTGGAGCGGCACAGGTGCACCGCATCTAATGGTATCCGCGCGTGCAGGAGGAACATCGTGCGGCGGACTGCTAGGTCCGATCACACAACCGGCGGCAAGTGGAGGTGTCTATTCGCAACACATGCAAACCCTAGTGATAGTGCCGAAGCGATCAATCTCATGAGTGTGCAGCACCTCCACTTTATATAGGCGTCCGTCGCAGGCTCAACACTTGGGCCTCGCACGGACCCTAAAGCCCATAAGTCTACTCGGCCACAATCCGGATACAACTCAGAGCACATCCGACCAGTGTCCCCGGATCGGACCTCGTAGGTTCCTTCCCTTAAGCGCGTGACCCCTTAGGTTCGCAGTTCGGATCAGCTTCGAACCGCACAGTTGGTAGCAGCCTCTAGCAAGGCATGCCAAACACCAAGAAGACTATGAAGCTGGTTAGGCAAACCTGTACATCACACATCCATTCCTTTTACCACATGATATATGTTTGTCGAGATCAAGGCGAGTCTGTCATCCTTGTGCTAGCCCGACCTCTTTCTCGTTCCAGTGATGCCGACCACTATCTGGATTATCTCATAATCCTTGTCGCATGGCCATGCTTATCCTGGTCGGATCACACGAGGGGCCCAGAGTATATCTCTCCTGGTCGGAGGGGCAAATCCCATCTTGCTCGACCATGTCTCGCAGCATGGGTCTGGACAAGCCTGAAACCTACCTTTGTAACTACCCAGTCACGGAGTAGCGTTTGGTCAGCCCAAAGCAAGTCTGTCACCATCCCGAGTACATGTGCCACCTCAGGTCTTAGGACATAGAACGTATGTTGTACTAGAGACTCACATATGACATATCGCTGCGTCTCATAGTTGGGTCTGTCTGACTCGGACCTTATCTCAACTCAGATCCGACTATGTCGAATCCGACCAGACCTTTCCAAGCCCATATTATCCGGTTAGCATCCAATGCTTCATGGCTAGTGAGACCAAGCCATCAACCGTTTCATATGCTAGTCTAGTTGGCTGCGGGTCCACACAGCCCTTTCGACTAGGGACCTTTTAGGACAGATATCATACAATGCATAGTCCCACAAACAAGTCACGTACTTGCTGATACACATCATTGATAATATCCAAGGAATATCTTTATTCATAAACACATAGGAAATATCATCATACATGATTGCCTCTAGGGCATATCTCCAACAGTCGCCCACTTGCACTAGAGTCAATCAAATAGATATCGAATGCCCATAGCTCTAACGTGCCCCTCATGCTTGGGTTGTGGAAGCGGCTTAGTTAGCGGATGTGCAACATTTGCATCCGTGTGAATCTTGCATAACTCTACATCACCATTCTTTACGATCTTTCGTATCAGGGGATATTTCCGATCTATGTGTCTGACCTTGTGGTGATTCCTCGGCTCCTTGGCTTGTGCGATGGCACCAGAATTATCACAATAAAGGTCCAATGGTTTTACCGAGGCTGGGAAAATACCAAGATCATCCAGAAAGTTCCGGATCCAAACACCTTCCTTTGCAGCTTCAAAAGCCGCAATGTATTCGGCTTATGTGGTAGAATCGGCCACCGTATCTTGCTTGGAACTCATCCAGCTCACTGCTCCTCCGTTGATGACGTACAAGAATCCGGACTGTGATCGACAATCATCTCTGTTGGTTTGGAAACTAGCATCGGCGTAACCCCTTACGACGAGCTCTTCCTCACCTCCATAAACTAGGAACATCTCTTTAGTCCTTTCACGTAATTCAATATAGTCTTTACCGCTGCCCAGTGACTCTCATCTGGGTTGGCTTGGTATCTTCTTGTTAGGCTTATTGCAAAAGCACCATCTGGCCTTGTACATACCATGGCATACATGATGGATCCGATTGTCGAGGCATACGGAATCCTACTCATCATACTTCGCTCATCAGATGTCTAAGGACTCTAAGTCTCGCTTAGCCTTATACCATGTGAGAGTGGCAAGAACCCTTTCTTCGCCTCACTCATGTTGAACCGCTTCAACACTTTATCTATGTACGTGCTCTGGCTTAAGCCGAGTAGCCTCCTCGATCTATCTCTATAGATCTTAATGCCTAAAATGTACATTGCCTCACCAAGGTCCTTCATTGAAAACTTGCCATTCAATGACTCCTTGACCGAGTTTAGCATCGAAACATCATTTCCGATCAGTAGTATGTCATCCACATACAAGATCAAAAACACTATCGAGCTCCCACTTAACTTCTTGTATAAACAAGAGTCCTCTTCGCTTTTGATGAAGACGAAACCAGTGACGACCTCGTTAAAACGAATGTTCCAGCTCCGAGATGCTTGCCTCAACCCATAAATGGATCTCTTGAGCTTGCATACCTTACTAGTGCTAGTCGGATTGACAAAACCCTCAGGCTGTATCATATACACATCCTCGGTTAAATTCCCATGAAGGAAAGCCGTTTTGACATCCATCTGCCATATCTCGTAATCGAAATATGTAGCTATAACTAGTACGATCCTCACCGACTTCAGCATCGCTACCGACGAGTAGGTCTCATCGTAATCAATTCCTTGAACTTGTCCATAACCCTTAGCGACAAGCCAAGCTTTGTGGATTTGAACATTTCCATCCACATCGGTTTTCTTCTTAAAGACCCATTTGCATCCAATGGCTGTTACTCCAGGCGGAGGATCAACCAAGTCCCAGACTTGATTCTCATCCATGGACTTTAACTCGGATCTCATGGCCTCCAGCCATGCCTCGGAATTTGGGCTCACCATCGCTTCTGCATATGTGGTCGACTCATCGCTTTCGAGCAACAATACATCGCGCACTCTACGCAATCTCTCCAGCCTTCGTGGTTCCGGTGCCGCTTCCACTACGGGTTCCCTGACTGACTCCGGTATGATCTCATCACCAGCCGAGCCGTCCCCGAGTGGTCCTCGAATTTCTTCGAGTCAGACCGTCCTCCCACTGGCCTCCCGACCGAGAAACTCTTTCTCAAGGAAAACCCCGTTCCGAGCAACAAACACTTTGTTCTCTTCCCGGTTGTAGAAGTTATATCCCAAGGTTTCCCTCGGATATCCCACGAATATGCATTTATCCAACTTAGGTGTAAGCTTGTCTGACATAAGTCGCTTGAAAAATGCTTCACAGCCACAAATCTTTAGAAAAGACAAATTGGGAGTCTTCCCGGTCCACATCTCATGTGGTGTCATGTCTATGGATTTTGATGGTACCCTGTTAAGTGTGAAAGCTGCAGTTTCTAGAGCGTATCCCTAGAATGACAAGGGTAAATCCGATTTGCTCATCATAAACCGGACCATGTCCAACAAGGTATGATTCCTCCGTTCCGACACGCCATTTCTCTGTGGCGTACCCGGAGGTGTGAGCTGAGGTACTATACCTCGGCTTTTCAGATGATCATCAAACTCCTGGCTCATGTACTCACCTCCACGATCAGATCGTAGAAGCTTTATAGTCTTGCCGAGCTGATTCTCAACTTCGTTCTAAAACTCTTTGAACTTTTCAAAAGTTTCCAACTTGTGCCTCATCAAATAGATATATCCAAATCTACTCAAGTCGTCGGTAAAAGTCACGAAGTACTGATAGCCGCCTCTGGCAGTTGTGCTCATTGGACCGCACACATCACTGTGTATAAGCTCCAACAGCTCGGACGCCCTCTTGCAACTCTTTGCGAAAGGAGACTTAGTCATCTTGCCGAGCAAGCATGATTCACATGTCTCGAACAACCCAAAGTCGGACGAAGTTAGGATCCCATCATCATGGAGCTTCTTCATGCGTTTCAGGCTAATGTGTCCAAGCCGGCAATGCCGGAAGTATGTCGGATTTATCTCGTTAGGCTTATGCCTCTTGACATTCATGTTATATACCGGTTCCTGTTCCAGATTCAGTACAAATAGCCCATCAACAATGGGTGCATAGTCGTGGAACATACCATTCAAATAAAATGAACAACTGAGGGATTACTAGATTAGGGGGTATCCAGACAGCCGCATTATATCCTTTGGCTGGACTATTGGACTATGAAGATACAAGATTGAAGACTTCGTCTCGTGTCCGGATGGGACTCTCCTTGGTGTGGAAGGCAAGCTTGGCGATACGGATATGTAGATATCCTCCCTTGTAACCGACTCTGTGTAACCCTAGCCCCTTCCGGTATCTATATAAACCGGAGAGTTTAGTTCGTAGGAGAACAGCAATCATACCATAGGCTAGATTCCAGGGTTTAGCCTCTACGATCTCGTGGTAGATCAACTCTTGTACTACTCATATCATCAAGATCAATCAAGCAGGAAGTAGGGTATTACCTCCACCGAGAGGGCCTGAACCTAGGTAAACACCGTGTCCCCCGCCTCCTGTTACCATCTGCCTTAGACGCACAATTTGGGACCCCCTACCCGAGATCCGCCGGTTTTGACACCGACATTGGTGCTCTCATTGAGAGTTCCACTGCACCGTCACCGTAAGGTTTGATGGCCCCTTCGATCATTGGTAACGATGCGGTCCAGGGTGAGGTCTTCCTCCCCGGATAAATCTTTGTATTCGGCGGCTTCGCACTGCAGGCCAACTCGTTTGGCCATCTGGAGCAGGTCGAGAGCTACGCCCCTGGCTATCAGGTCAGGTTCGGAAACTTGAATTACATTGCCGACATCCGCGGATACTTGATCTTCGACGGATCCGAGCCCATGCCAGGTGTGCCGCACGATCGCGATGAGCATGATATAGCTCTGCCGTCGGACAGTGTTCGGGAGATCACACCGGCAACTACTCCGGCCTTCAATCCGGGGCAAATTGCGCCATCCGAGGACGAGCGGATAGAGCCCGCCTTCGAGGCTGTACTCTCAGCGGTGATAGAGCCGGATACTGACCTTACCCCGCATGAGAGCCATGACGCCGAACCACTGGATTCATCTCCGGCCACGGACTACGAACCGCCTGCGCCCACGCCTATCGAATCCAAATGGGCACCGATCATGGAGTTCACCTCCGCGGATATCTTTCAGTACTCGCCCTTCGGCGATGTGCTAAACTCATTAAGGTCTCTCTCCTTATCAGGAGAACCTTGGCCGAACTATGTCCGGCTAGAATGGGATGCGGATGATGAAGAAATTAATTCCCCACCCACCACCCACTTAGTAGTCACTGTCGATGATTTAACCGACATGCTCGACTTCGACTCTGAAGACATCGATGGTATGGACAATGATGCGGGAGACGAACAGGAACCACTGCCCATAGGGCACTGGACCGCCACCTCATCATATGATATATACATGGTGGATACACCCAAAGAAGGCAATGGCGACAAGACAGTGGAGGTTGACCCCTCCAAGAAGCAACCCAAGCACCGACGTCAGCGGCGCCGCTCTAAGTCTTGCCACAGCAAAAGCGGTGATTCCGGCACAGGAGATAATAGTACTCCGGACAGTGCCGAAGATGATGACAATCCCCTCCAGCAAGATTTAGGGCCATAGGATGAGCAAGTCAATTCTCCTGAGCGAGCGGCAGAGGGAGAGGCGAAGGATGACAATTACATGCCTCTCTCCGAAGATGAAGTGAGCCTCGGCGACGAAGAATTTGTCATGCCTGACGATCCCGTCGAACAGGAGTGCTTTATGCGCCGGCTTATAGCCACAGCAAATAGCCTGAAGAAAAAGCAACAACAGCTTCGAGCTGATCAGGATTTGCTAGCAGACAGATGGACTGAAGTCCCTACGACCGAGGAATATGAACTCGAACGCCCTTCCAAGGGTTACCCAAAGCGTAGATTGCTACCCTGACTTGAGGAGGAAGCATTGAAACCTACATCACCAGCGTATGATGCGGCTGATCAGCCACCTCGTGGCCGAGATAGAGAGGCATTCCAGCCTGAAGCTCCGCCCGCACCCCGCCGCTCAAACAAAAATACCAAGGCACGGGGCAACACGCGAGACCTCCGAGATGTATTGGAAGACAGGGCAAAACACGCAAGATCGATCTACGGATCATGAGGGTGCGTGCCTACACGCGACAATGATCGTCACACCGGATACACCAAATGTAAATTCGGCAGAGCCGAACACTGCAGACAAGATTCATATGAACTGCGTCGTGATATAGCCCGGCATAGAGGCGCCGCACACCCCCTATGCTTCACTGATGAAGTTATGGATCACGAATTCCCAGAGGGTTTTAAACCCGTAAATATCGAACCGTATGATGGCACAACAGACCCCGCAGTATGGACTGAGGATTTCCTCCTCCACATCCATATGGCCAGTGGTGATGACCTACACGCCATCAAGTACCTCCCACTAAAACTCAAAGAACCAGCTCGGCACTGGCTGAATAGCTTGCCAACACACTCCGTCGGCAGTTGGGAGGATTTGGAAGACGCATTCCTTGAAAACTTCCAGGGCACTTATGTGCAACCACCGGATGCTGACGATTTAAGTCATATAACCCAGCAGCCATGGGAATTGGCCAGGAAATTCTGGACCCGGTTCCTAACCAAGAAGAATCAAATAATAGACTGTCCGGATGCAGAGGCCTTAGCGACATTTAAACATAATATCCATGACGAATGGCTCGCCCGGCACCTCGGTCAAGAGAAGCCAAAATCCATGGCAGCCCTCACGACACTTATGACCCACTTTAGTGCGGGCGAAGATAGCTGGTTGGGTCGTAGTACCAAAATAGCAAGCAAACCTGGCACATCAGATGCCAGGGGCAGCAATGGCAAACCACGACGCAACAAACATAAGCGCCGCAAATATGGTGAAAATGCCGAAAACACGGCAGTTAATGCCGGGTTCAAGGGCTCAAAGTCCAGTCAGCGGAATGGGCCACCCAAAAATAAAAATCCAGGTCCTTCCAGTCTGGACCGCATACTCGATCGGCAATGCCAAATTCATGGCACCCCAGAAATGCCAGCCACCCATACCAACAGAGAATGCTGGGTCTTCAAACAAGCCGGCAAGGCAGGGGCCAGAGACAAAGGGGGGTCTCAAAGCGACGATAGCGACAAAGGGCCCAGACCACCGAACACAGGAGGGCAAAAGGAATTTCCCCTGCATATTCAATCGGTGAATGTGGTACATACCACCCAAATTACCAACTCTGACCGGATATCCATCTTTAGGGATGGTGACTCAACGGACCTTGTTATCCCACAATATAAACTGGGGCCAGTCACCTTCAACCGCACGGATCGTCCGGTCAACGCCAATCAGGGCAACCCAGCCGCACTAGTCCTGGACCCAATAATATACGGGTTCCACCTCACTCGAGTCCTTATGGACGGCTGTAGCAGTTTAAATCTGCTTTACCAAGACACAGTGCGCAAGATGGGCATCGATCATTCGGCGATCAAACCCACTAAAGCCACTCTTAGAGGCATTATACTAGGTGAGGAGGCTTGCTGTACAGGCTCCAATACCCTTGAGGTAGTCTTCGGTTCACCAAAAAATTACCGTATCGAACAGTTAAACTTCGAAATCGCCCCTTTCCGCAGTAGCTATCAAGCACTGCTCGGACGAACCGCATTCGCTCGATTCAATGCGGTGCCACACTATGCCTACCATAAGCTCAAGATGCCCGGTCCACGCGGCGTCATCACGGTTAATGGCAAGGCCGAACTATCCCTCGGCACCAGCATATACGCCACTGCCTAAGCAGCAGAGACAATGAGTAGCACCTGGCAGTCGACCCTCAAGAGATGTCCGGGCCTACGGATACCATCAAGGAACTCCGACCTACTTCACGGAAGGATAGCCTGGCCCGTCCAGGGCTCAATTAAACACTCCAGCAAAGGCCAGGATAGGCCGCACTCGGCGGCTTAACCACCCTGCGTCACATAAATATTTCTTACATTTCCCTCGCAGGTTCACCTTTGCCCCGACCAGGATGGACTATATGAAGGTAGCTTGAACGCGTAAGGGAATCCTTTGACATTCCCCACAATGACCATTCGGTTATACTACGGATCCGCTCTCAGCCTCTTCAACCTGGTTTTAGCAGGTTCCGCAGTCATATTCCTTTCTTTTATATATCACATTATTTGTACCTATACGCATAGATGTACCACCTAAATACAACATGAGGATTTATATGACGCTTATCTGCTGATTATTTCTTATTGAAATTCTTTTGTTAAAGTGGCATCTGCAAATAGAGAAATGCCTTAAAATATGCCAGGGGCTACGTTTTACCCATAGTACGGCAGTAAAGTCCGAACACCTTCATGGAAGTTCGGCACCCCGAACTTATAGCATTATATGCATCAGCTCTGAATCATGTATTGGGTCAATAGTTGGGTTTGCTCGGCTCCCATGTTTTGGTACCTTACGTTCCGCTGTATCGGCTAAGGTAGCACTGGGAGAACTACTGTGATTGTGTCCCGGTTCTTCCAGACGAACACCTCAGTAGAGAAAGCTAAAACTGACTGCCATGATAAGGCGAGAGCTGGTCAGCTATTCGAGAGGTTGCAAAATCTTTAAGGATTTCTTCCGCACAATGCCATAACCAATGCAGCATGTGATGGATCGGTTCTTTCTCCGATCAGGTGTTTATAGAGCCCCTAGTACGGTCTTTCGAACACCAGGGGCTGCGCCGACCATACTAAAGCTCCTATGGTTAAGTGAGAGTGATAAAGCCCTATAGTCCGATTGCTTGGTTCGTTGTGCTGAGCACCTCCTTCGGAGGACCTAAAACTGGGATAAAGAGTGCTCAGGTTTATCCCGAACACCCCCATACTTCATACGTGGGGGCAGAAGCCGACGATTGGCCAACTCTGAGATTTAATATATAAAATGGCCGCACAGGAGGGTAAACTTTCATATAACAGGCGGTAACTGCTATAACCGACCTTGTTTTAACATTACAAAGGACAACATGATCTACATTCATGGAAATATAAAGTCCTTGGTGCATAACTCTGCGGCAAGGTAGGATCCTTTCAGGACATTCTTATAATATAACTCGGGCTTGCGGTGTTCCTTCCCCTCCGGCGGTCCTTTGGTCATCAGCTTTTCAGCGTCCATCTTCCCCCAGTGCACCTTTGCGCGGGCGAAGGCCATTCGTACAGACCGACCGCTTGATGACGTCAAGTTGAGGACATGCACTCACAAGCCGCTTCACGAGCCCGAAGTAGCTAGTTGGAATCGGCTCAGCAGGCCACAGCCGGATAATTAAATCCTTCATGGCTAGTTCCACCGCTTTCTATAGTTCGATCAATTGTTTCAGTTGATCGGCAAAAGGCACCGGATAATTCGCTGCCAAATACTACGACCAGAAGAGCTCATCTGCAGTATTCCTTTCTTCGGCTCGGTAGAAATGAGCGGCATCTGATATGCTGCGAGGTAGCTTGGCAAATACCCCTGAGAAATCCGAATTCAAAGTTAGAAACATAAGTCCGCCCC
>NC_041388.1:60236218-60238140 GCF_002162155.2 Triticum dicoccoides
AGCCGCGATCTTTCTCACCTCTTGGATCTCCTGCAGGGCACTTCGGGTTTCCCCTTGGACATCGCTCGTGGCCTGATGAGCCTTGGTGAGTTTGGACCCTTTCACCGTTAAACTCTGCTCCAAGGTCTCGCATTTCTCTACGGCCTCTTGTAGCACCTGTTCAGCTTTAACAACCCTGGCCTCGTGTCTCTCACGAAGAGCCTGCTCAGTGGCTGCCTTTTTCTCGGCTTTGGCCACAACCTTCTTGAGGGCTTCAACTTCGGTCACAATTCCTAGAGCAATGTCATAAAGCTCAGTTCATACTGCAAATTCATTCGCCATAAACGCGAACAAGACTTGTGCATACCCTGTTTATCCCTCAACTGCATTTTCAACTGGTTAAGTTCTTCCTTGGCCCTCTCCAGACTTTGATTCAGTCCGGAGATTTCCGTAGTATGGGAGGCAGCAGCCGCTACAGACGCCTGCTTATAATAGAAGAGAAATAACTGTCATTTAATGAGTCTTTCTGCGAATATATATTTGATCCTTTGTCCGGTTTATTCACCAAACAGAGTATCAGGGGCTACTATCCATACCATGACACTCTTCGACAACACATAAAACATACCTCAAAGCCTCTTATAAGGCTGATACAGGCTTCGTCCAGTCCACTCTCAGTTGACTGAATTTTCTCAATCACCGCACCCATAAGGGCATGGTGTTCGTCAATGAGGGAGGCGTCTTACAACGCCACTAACAAAGCATCCGACCCTTCCGGACAGACAAAGGTCGCTAATGGAACAGGCACTCCCCCTCTAACCAAAGGAGGCTGCCTACTTGATCCTAGAGCCGTACAGGTCTCTAGAATCACATCCGGCTGGGTGCCGAACTCAGTATCGCTCCTGCCATTAGCCCCCATGGGAATCTTTCCCCCCATGTGTCCGGCCCCTAAGGTTTGACCTCCAGGCGCCGCCTTCACGGTTCTTTCCTTTCCTCCTTGGCCAGGGTCCTTCTGGGATGACGCCTCAGTGTTGTACACCTGTTTGGAGGAAGGGGTCATTGGGGGTGTCCCGCTCTCCATAGCACTTGAGCTCAGCAAGTCCTCTGATGAGGATTGTTTGGCACGAGACCCCGCCGGACTACAAAAAATATGGCTTGGGTTAAAATACTAAGCCGCGATGAGTCCCGGAAGCCTAAAACGTACTCGGATCTTATACACTTACGAGTTCACCAGGGGCTGGGCCCTGGGATCCCATGTCGGGCCGCTGTCGGCGGCGGCAGTGGACTCCTCCGGAAGAGGATCCTTTCCCCTTTTAGGCAGCTCGGCCTCCAAGTGCACGGAGGCCGTCCTCTTCTTTCTTCCCCCCGCGAGGGACTCATCTTCCTCCTCCTCGTCCTCTTCAGAGGCGGGATGGGTATTGGAGCCTTCGGATATTGTGTCCAATGTGCCGCGGTGACGAGGGCCGCCCCGGGTCTTTTTGGCCTCCTTCTCGGCCGTCTTCTTCGGCACCTTGTAAGGTGCCGGCACCAACATCTTCGTCGGAAGCGGGATGGCCGGTTCTTCGGGCAGCGGAGCCGGACAATGGATCCGCTCCGCCTTCTTCGTCTAGCCCTGGGAGAGTTGTATAAAACACGTTAAGCGTTTCTTTTGTCTTACGCAGATAAGAAAGTTTGATAACTCACCGAACTTGCCGGACGGGACAGTTGGTACCCACGGTCTTCGGCGAAGTCCGGCCATGATTTGCTGGACTTCAAAAGCACCTTCCAAATGTCCGGGCCGGATCGAATTCCCACAAATTGCAAGTCCGGTGCTGACAAGGAAAGATCCGGCGAATCAACTTCACCTGGACCACGTTGAGAAGCCCAATGTTCTTGTCTCCCATACCTTCAACGCACATCTGGAGCTCCGACAGTTTGTCGGACGAGGACCAGTCTAGGCCTTT
>NC_041388.1:60238480-60307550 GCF_002162155.2 Triticum dicoccoides
GGGAAAGGCGGCCCACTCTATGCCGCGCGGCTCAGTGATATAAAACCACTGCTGTTGCCACTCCTTGACAGAATCTTTAAAGGTTCCCGTTGGCCATATGATGTTGGGCATCTTGCTTACCATGGCGCCCCCACACTCGGCGTGCTCACCACCCACCACCTTGGGCTTCACATTAAAGATCTTCAACCATAAGCCGAAGTGCGGTGAAATGCGCAGAAAAGCCTCGCACATGACAATGAATGTCGAGATGTGGAGGAAGGAATTGGGGGACAGATCGTGAAGATCGATCCCATAATAATACATGATGCTGCGAATAAACGAGTGGAGGGGAAACCCTAGCCCGCGGATGAAATGAGGGAGGAATACAACCCTCTCGCGGGGTTCCGGAGTAGGGACGATTTGTGCCGCCGTCGGAAGACGGTGGCTGATTTTCTTGGCCAGATACCCAGCCTTCCGAAGCTTTTTAATATCCTTCTCTTGGATGGTAGAGGCCATCCATTTGCCTCCCGCTCCAGGTTCGGACATCTTCGGAGGATCTCTTGTGGACAGAGAAGAGGAATGCTTGAGTGTTGGAGCTTGATCAGAAGGGAATGAGCTGGGAGGAAGGCGTGGGTTAGAAGGATAGATCCTTGTCCCCTTATAAGGACAAAAGAGGCGATGCACCTCCCCACTTGCCTGGTAAAACCTCTTGCCCCCCAAATGCCGTAATTGATGGCGCGACTGGGTTACCCACGTCCGTATTGATGAGAATCCCGTGACAAGGGGACACGATATCTGCTTCGACGAAACATGCCAAGAAAAATGGTTCGAATAATGATCGAGCCGTGGTGTGATGTCATGCTTCAAGATGCGTCAGCAGATTAGATTTGTGGAATTATAATTCTCTTTACGGTGGTATGTGGAATTCATTTTGCAGAGCCGGACACTATCCTTGTGTTCAGAATCTTCTATGGAGTATTCGGAGGAGGAACCCGCCTTCCAATGCCGAAGACAATCTGCACGCCGGACTCATCGTCGTTGAAGCCTGGTTCAAGGGCTACTGAGGGAGTCCTAGATTAGGGGGTATCCGGACAGCCGAATTATATCATTTGGCCGGACTATTGGACTATGAATATACAAGATTGAAGACTTCGTCTCGTGTCCGGATGGGACTCTCCTTGGCGTGGAAGGCAAGCTTGGCGATACGGATATGTAGATCTCCTCCCTTGTAACCGACTCTGTGTAACCCTAGCCCCCTCCGGTGTCTATATAAAACGGAGGGTTTAGTTCGTAGGAGAACAACAATCATACCATAGGCTAGCTTCTAGGGTTTAGCCTCTATGGTCTCGTGGTAGATCAACTCTTGTACTACTCGTATCATCAAGATCAATCAAGCAGGAAGTAGGGTATTACCTCCATCGAGAGGGCCCGAACCTGGGTAAACATCATTTCCTCCGCCTCCTGTTACCATCTACCTTAGACGCACAGTTCGGGACCCCCTACCCGAGATCCGCCGGTTTTGACACTGACAACAACCATTGTCCTTTAAATTGAATTCATAACCCTGAATCATCAAACATGAGGCAGAAATAATGTTCCAACTAAGTGCAGGAATGTAATAACAATTATTCAATTCCAAAATAAATCCAGAAGGAAGCTGGAGCTGCATCGTGCCGACCTCCATCGCAGCAACTCTTGCTTTGTTGTTGACCATGATGTCAATCTCCCCTTGTGCCACACGCCTAGTTCTTACCAGCCCCTGCATCGAGTTACAAATATGAACAACCGATCCGGTATCAAATACCCAAGAGCTACTAGGTATGTCAGCAATGTAAATGTCTATAACATATGCAAAAAGTGTACCTTTGCCCGAAGAAGCATTTCCGGCCTTCTTGCCATGCTCTACAAGCCACTTGCTATAGTTCGTCTTCTAGTGGCCGGTCTCCTTGCAATGATAGCAAATGGTCTTTGAGTCCGGTCCAGACTTTGGCCCAGCGGCAGAGGTTACCGTCTCCGTGCCCTTTGCCTTAGCCTTTTTCTTAGACCAACTCTTCTTGAACTTAGCTGATTTCTGCACCATCAACACTTGATGTGTGCCTTTTTTAATATCCTGCTCTGCCACTTTGAGCATCCCATGCAATTCAGTGAGCTTCTTATCCATGCCATGCATATGATAGTTCGAGATGAACATCCCATAGTTGGGCGGAAGAGAACCCAGAACTGCATCAGTAGCTAGCTCATCCAAGAGTGGGAAGCCCAACCTATCCAAAGCTTGCACATATCCGATCATCTTGATCACATGTGGGCTCAATGGATCACCTTCCTTCAGCTTGCAATCCATCGAGGATCGCCAGACATTGAACCTTTATGTCCTAGCCTGTGTCTGAAACATGCTCTCGAGACTCTCGATCATATCGTAAGCCTTTTCGAAATGTTGTTGCAAATTGGGCTCCATACAAGCCAGCATCAGACAGCTGATCTCCATTGATTCATCAACAAGTTTCTGGTAGGCATTCTTATCTGTGGCACTAGCATTATCAGCAGGTTCCTCTGGAAGTGGATCCTCTAGAACATGTTCCTTTTTACCATGCTTGAGAACAATTCTCAGATTTCTATACCAGGTGGTAAAGTTTGTTCCATTCAGTTTATCCTTTTCCAGAATTGATTTCAATGCAAAGTTGGGTTGAGCAGGAGGTGCCATTGATCTACAACAGAAAATATGCAATCACTAAGCAATGTGTTTATGTAGAGTAATTCGAGCCTTAAACGAAAATAATCCCACTGAAGTTGGCATCCCTCCGCAAACTTTCAGTGATTCAGGATCCGACTAGCACATGCGACTAGTGAGCTTTAGCATCATTGCTAGACAACATGCCTATTCAGTAAGAAACTCTTTGCCAATCGTATCTCTATACGACTCTTGTTGGCCGGGAAGGTATCTCATACCCCAGCCCCAACCTTCTTTGCCACAAGGCCCAAAACCGTTTCGATAGCCTTGTCAAGTCAACCTGATGCAGTGCATGTCCGTGTCCGACACGAACCCTTCAGTTCAAGGACATCCAGCAGCACCTCAATTTTATGAGCCCACTACTAGACGTACTTGACGTGCGAAGGTGCAACATCGGGGGATGACAATTCACTTGATATTCATGAGGGATCTTTCTACCATTCTACCATGCATAGAAAACAAGAAGCATATCAATCACAAATAAACACATATTGTGAAATAGTATGGCTCCTTCATGGACGTTCTTCCAGGCCGGCTCCGACTCCGATGACCATCTAGAAACTCCATATTGTTTGTCCCGCCCGGACACCAAGCCACCAACCTGATCTCTATTATCCACCTACTACAACTAGTAATGAATTTTGCATAGAGTCACAAGTCGACACGCAGGTCATTATACAATATAATGACAACACTTTGGCTCCTGCTGGCTGATAAACATGACGCGCAGGCCATGTATAAATCACACACATGCATCACATACACATGAGCCATACTATTCACATCAAACCTGCAAAACAAAGTTATGCATAGAATCGCATTCTACCGGTTTGTGTGTCGGGTACGAACTACAAGGCGCTATGCATACAGCGGTCTCGCTAGCCGTTAGCGGGCGGGGTTCGAAGGGCAGCGCCCCTCGCGGGTGCGGGCAGCGCCCAACGTTTTTGGAAATCACAGATCACATCTGAACTCCGATCACGCCAAATTCTCTGATCTGATCGATCTCATCGATCATCGGGAGTTCAATTCGGATTTACGTTTCACTGTTAACCCCGATGGCGGATAACCGACCGGTAGGGGTAGATCGTGTCACGACCTCATCTATCCCGACTGACAGAAAACATAGCATCATCGATCCCCATGTGTTGTTGATCTCATCAACCATGCAAACAGCCAATCTCAACAACGACAACAGATCTCATCTGCCGCCTCCACATATCTAATATGCATACGATCTGAATCAAAATCCTATAGAAGAGGCTTTGATACCACTGTTGGGTTCTACGGTAGGGTGCGTCGACTGCAATTCAAAATTTCCTACACGTAGAACAACCAAGAACATGCTATGGGAGATGGATCACAGTTCGGTACCACTAGACGCACAGTGCCGTGCAGCGGAAGAAGAGTTGGGGCAGCACGTCCGTGTGGATCGTCTCCTCCTCGTTTGATCTTCCTCGAACAACCGATCGTCCGTTCCCACGTACAAGTTCGCCGGAGCGGCGCAGGTGCACCGCCTCTAATAGTATCTGCGCGTGCAGGAGGAACGTCGTGCGGTGGACTGCTAGGTCCAATCACACAACCGGCAGCAATTGGAGGTGTCTATTCGCAACACATGCAAACCCTAGTGATAGTGCCGAAGCGATCAATCTCATGAGCGTGCGACACCTCCACTTTATATAGGCGTCCATCGCAGGCTCAACACTTGGGCCTCGCACGGACCCTAAAGCCCATAAGTCTACTCGGCCACAATCCGGATACAACTCGGATCACATCCGACCAGTGTCCCCGGATCGGACCTCGTAGGTTCCTTCCCTTAAGCGCGTGACCCCTTAGGTTCAAGCCGGCTTGGTCGCAGTTCGGATCACCTCCAAACCGCACAGTTGGTAGCGACCTCTAGCAAGGCATGCTGAACACCAAGCAGACTATGAAGCTGGTTAGGCGAACCTGTACATCACACATCTATTCCTTTTACCACACGATATATGTTTTCGAGCTCAAGGTGAGTCTGTCATCATTGTGCTAGCCCGACCTCTTTCTCGTTCCAGTGATGTCGACCACTATCTGGATTATCTCATAATCCTTGTCGCATGGCCATGCTTATCCTGGTCGGATCACACGAGGGGCCCAAAGTATATCTCTTCTGGTCGGAGGGGCAAATCCCATCTTGCTCGACCATGTCCCGCAGCATGGGCCTGGACAAGCCTGAAACCTACCTTTGAAACTACCCAGTCACGGAGTAGCGTTTGGTCAGCCCAAAGCAAGTCTGTCACCATCCTGAGTACATGTGCCACCTCAGGGCTTAGGACATAGAACGTATGTTGTACTAGAGACTCACATATGACATATCGCTGCGTCTCATAGTTGGGTCTGTCCGACTCGGACCTTATCTCAACTCGGATCCGACTATGTCTAATCCGACCAGACCTTTCCAAGCCCATATTATCCGGTTAGCATCCAATGCTTCATGGCTAGTGAGACCAAGCCATCAACCGTGTCATATGCAAGTCTAGTTGGCTGCACGTCCACACAGCCCTTTCGACTAGGGACCTTTTAGGACAGTTATCATACAATGCATAGTCCCACAAACAAGTCACATACTTGCTGATACACATCATTGATAATGTCCAAGGACTATCTTTATTCATAAACACATAGGAAATATCATCATACATGATTGCCTCTAGGGCATATCTCCAACAGAATTGCCCCAAATACTTGGCAGATAAGAAGGATGGCAAAGTAAACAAAGGTATATTTGATATACATGTTATTCATGAGTACCTTACTAGTGCTCGTAGTAGCCCCTTGGTATTTGATACCGGTTCAGTTGCTAAGATTAGTAACTCAAAACAGGAGTTGCAGAATAAACGGAGACTAGTTAAGGGCGAGGTGACGATGTGTGTTGGAAGTGTTTCCAAGATTGATATGATCACCATCACACACTCCCTCTACCTTCAGGATTAGGGTTGAGCCTGAATAAATGTTATTTGGTGTTTGTGTTGAGCATGAAGAAGATTAGATCTTGTTTATTGCAATATGGTTATTCATTTAAGTTGGAGAATAACTGTTGTTCTGTTTACATGAATAAAACCTTCTATGGTCATACACCCAATGTGAATGGTTTATTCTTCATCGTAGTGATACATATATTCATAATATTGATGCCAAAAGATGCAAAGTTGATAATGATAGTGCAACATACTTGTGGCAATGTCGTTTAGGTCATATCGGTGTAAAGCGCATGAAGAAACTCCATGTGGATGGACTTTTGGAATCACTTGATTATGAATCATTTGATACTTCCAAACCATGCCTCATGGGCAAGATGACTAAAACTCTGTTCTCTGAAACAATGGAGCGAGCTAATGACTTATTGGAAATAATACATACCGATGTTTGCGGTCCGATGAGTGTTGAGGCATGCGGAGGGTATCATTATTTTCTAACCTTTACAGATGATTTGAGTACATATAGGTATATCTACTTGATGAAACACAATTCTGAAAACATTTGAAAAGTTCAAAGAATTTCAGAGTGAAGTAGAGAATCATCATAACAAGAAAATAAAGTTTCTACGATCTGATCGTGGAGGTGAATATTTGAGTTACGAGTTTGGCCTTCATTTAAAACAATGTGGAATTGTTTCACAACTCACGCCACCTAGAACACCCCAGCGTAGTGGTGTGTCCGAACATCATAACCGTACTTTATTAGATATGGTGCGTTCTATGATGTCTCTTACCGATTTGCCTTTACCATTTTGGGGTTATGCATTAGAGATAGCCACATTCACGTTAAATAGGGCACCATCTAAATACGTTGAGACGATACCGTATGAACTATGGTTTGGCAAGAAACCTAAGCTATCGTTTCTTCAAGTTTGGGGATGCGATGCTTATGTCAAACAGCTTCATCCTGATAAGCTCGAACCGAAAATGAAGAAGTGTGTCTTCATAGGATACCCTAAAGAGATTATTGGGTATTCCTTCTACCACAGATCTGAAGGCAAGATCTTTGTTGCCAAGAATGAGTCCTTTCTAGAGAAGAAGTTTCTCTCGAAATAAGTGAGTGGGAGGAAAGTAGAACTTGATGAAGTTGTTGTACCTTCTCTCGAATTGGAAAGTAGCACACCAGGGAAAAACGTTTCCATGATGCCTCACCAACTAGAGAGGAAGCTAATGATGATGATGATGAAACTTCACATCAAGTTGCTACTGAACTTGTAGGTCGACCATAACATGTTCCACACTAGAGTGGTACGGTAATCCTATCCTGGAAGTCATGTTATTAGACCACGGCGAACCTATGAACTATGAAGAAGCTATGATGAGCCCATACTCCGATAAATGGCTTGAGGGCATGAAATCAAAGATAGGATTCATGTATGAGAACAAACTGTGGACTTTGGTGGACTTGCCCGTTGATCGACATGCCATTGAAAATAAATGGATCTTCAAGAGGAAGACAGACGCTGATGGTAATATCACTATCTACAAAGCTTGACTTGTCATGAAAGGTTTTCAAAAAGTTCAAGCGGTTGACTACGATGAGACTTTCTCATCCGTAGCGATGCTTAAGTTTGTAGGAATCATGTTAGCAATTGCCGCATTTTATGATTATGAAATGTGGCAAATGGACGTCAAAACTGCATTCCTTATTGGATTTCTTAAGGAAGAGTTGTATATGATGAAACGAGAGGGTTTTGTCGATCCTAAGGGTGCTAACAAAGTGTGCAAGCTCCAGTGATCCATCTCTGGACTGGTCCAAGCATCTCGGAGTTAGAATATACGCTTTGATGAGTTGATCAAAGCATATGGTTTTATACAGACTTACGGTGAAGCCTGTATTTACAAGAAAGTGAGTGGGAGCTCTATAGCATTTATGATATTATATGTGGATAACATATTGTTGATTGGAAATGATATAGAATTTCTAGATAGCATAAAACGATACTTGAATAAGAATTTTTCAATGAAAGACCTCGGTGAAGCAGCTTATATATTGGGCATCAATGTCTGTAGGGATGGATCAAGATGCTTAATAGGACTTTCACAAAGCACATACTTTGGAAAAGTTTTGAAGAAGTTCAAAATGGATCTATCAAAGAAAGGGTTCTTACCTGTGGTTCAAGGTGTCAAGTTGAGTAAGACTCAAAGCCCGACCACGACAGAAGATAGAGAAAGAATGAAGCTCATTCCCTATGCCTCAGCCATTGGTTCTATAAAGTATGCCATGCTGTGTGCCAGACTTTTTGTGTGCCTTGCCATGAGTTTGGCAAGGGGGTACGATAGTGATCTAGGAGTGGATCACTGGACAATAGTCAAAATTATCCTTAGGTATCAAAAGAGGACTAAGGAAATGTTTCTCGGTTATGGAGGTGATAAAGGGTTCGTTGTAAAGGGTTATGTTGATGCCAGATTTAACACTGATCCAGATTACTCTGAGTCTCAATCTGGATATGTTTGAACGTGGGAACAGTTAGCTAGAGTAGCTCTATGCAGAGCATTGTAGACATAGACATTTGCAAGGTACACATGGATCTAAATGTTACAGACCCGTTGACTAAAACCACTCTCACACGCAAAACATGATCACACTCTAGTAAAATCTTTGGGTGTTAATCACATGGTGATGTGAACTAGATTATTGACTCTAGTAAACTCTTTGGGTGTAAGTCACATGGCGATGTGAACTACGGGTGTTAGTCACATGACGATGTGAACAAGATTATTGACTCTAGTGCAAGTGGGAGACTGATGGAAATATGCCCTAGAGAAATAATAAAATTGTTATTATTATATTTCCTTAATCATGATAAAGGTTTATTATTAATGCTAGAATTGTATTGACCGGAAACTTAAATACATGTGTGGATACATAAACAAATACCGTGTCCCAAGTGAGCCTCTACTAGACGATCTCATTGATCAAAAGATGGTTAAAGTTTCCTAACCATAGACATGAGTTGTCATTTGATAACGGGGTCACATCATTTAGGAGAATGATGTGATGGACAAGACCCATCCGTTAGCTTAGCATATGATCGTTCAGTTTATTGCTACTGCTTTCTTAATATCAAATACATGTTCCTTCGACCATGAGATCATGCAACTCACGGATACCGGAGGAATACCTTGTGTGCTATCAAATGTCACAACGTAACTAGGTGATCATAAAGATGCTCTATAGGTATCACCGAGGGTGTCTGTTGAGTTGGCGTGAATGGAGATTGGATTTGTCACTCCGTGTATCGGAGAGGTATCTCCGGGCCCTCTCGGTAATACACATCACAAGAAGCTTGCAAGCAAAGTGACTAAGGAGTTAGTTGCAAGATGATGTATTACAGAACGAGTAAAGAGACTTGCCAGTAATGAGGTTCAACTAGGTATAGAGATACGAACGATCGAATCTCGGGCAAGTAACATACCGACAGACAAAGGGAATTATGTATGTTGTCATAAAGGTTCAATCGATAAAAGATCTTCGTGGAATATGTATGAATCAATATGACATCCAGGTCCTGCTATTGGTTATTGACCGGAGAGGTGTCTCCGTCATGACTACATAGTTCCCGAACCCGCAGGGTCGCACGCTTAACGTTTGTTGGCATTAGAGTAGTTTTGGGATATTTGATGAGTGGTAACCAAATGTTGCTTGGAGTCCCGGATGAGATCCCGGACGTCACGAGGAGTCTCGGAATGGTCGAGAGGTAAAGATTTATATGTGGGAAGTCATATTTTGGGTTCCGGGAAAAGGTGAAGTTTTTTGGTATTGTAGAAGGTTCCGGAGGATTCCGGAGGGGCCCGGAAGTCCACAAGTGGGTCCACCACGACCCAAGGCCTAGCATGGGCTGTGGGGAGGCGCCTTGGCCTTATTGGGCTAGGTGCACCAAGTCCTCAAAAGCCCTTGTGGCTACTGTCGGTGCAACAAACCCCGGGCCCATTGCCCAGACTATGCACAGGCACAAGAACAAGATCATGGCACCAAGATTAGATTCGAGCACAAGGGATTAGTTCTTCGAAGGACCAACATGCAGATCAAGAGGACCAAGACTAGCCAGGGAAGCAAGATATCACTAAGGGAAAAACCTCCCTTGCCGGGCAGGCGTGCTTGGCAAAGATGGCGTTACCCCCGGAAGCAAGCCTTTGGATCGTCCCGGTAAGCCTGCCGGGGCTTACGGACGCAAACCACACCACCGCACCACCTCATCACGATGCACATCATCGATCGGTGCTGTGTCAAGGTCCAAAGTGACTAAGTGGCTATTATTTGCCACATGGCAGCCACTTCCTACAGAAGATACCTGCAAGTGACACCCGTCCTGAGACGTATCAAGCAAGTAGGTGTGAAGCTGGCGAAACAGCCCGGCAGGGCCTGCCGGGCAAGCTGTGATGTGATGTTGAGCGGCACATTTAATGCGCTCTGTTAGCCTGCAGAGTTAGGTATGATAGCACTGTTTGTTATCTAATCAGTGTGCAATGACTAGTTTGCCACTGTGGTGATCCCTTGATCTATAAAAGGAGGCCCATGGCAAACAGAGAAAGGGTTGGCTAATTCGGACCCTTACACACTCATATGCGCATAGCTGCTCTCGGCCCGAGGCGACCCTACTTGGAAAGCATGTTGCGCTCACCACCATTTTCCCACCATCATTCCACGAAAGCATGAGTAGGGTTTTACACCTCACGGCGGCCCGAACTTGGGTAAAGACTGCCCGTGTGATCTCTGCCGTGCTGTTCCACGCTTCTCCACTCTTTGTGCAATGTGATATCCCCCTGCCAAACCAGAAAGGGGCTCTTGGCCCCATAGGTGGCCATGGTTTCCCACGACATCTTGAGCACGTTGGGTAGGGGGATCACTTGCGCGAAACCGAAAGCGTGAGCAGCACGTCATCTTCATCACCATTTTCATCATTGACGGCTCCATCGACTATGGCGCCCAAGAAGAAGTCCGCTGTTGCAGCTCACCCGTCCGCCTCGAAGGCTCCGCCACCTGTGGCTGCCGACGCCACGGGGAATGCGGAGGTAAACGAGGATGTGGGCACTGTAGGGGACGCGGTCGGTGTAGGCGGCATTGTCACCACCTCTCCCACGGCCAAAGCAGGAGCGGGAGGCACCGGAGAAGAGCAACATCAGCAACATCCCAGCGATCATGCTCCACAAGGTATGAATGAAGGTGTTATTCCGTCTGTACCCCTCCTCCCTGCCGAAGGGCATAGCCGCAGTGGTGGCACCCAGTTTGGGGTGAATCGCCACCCTCCGGCTGCCATCGCCACGGGCACGACCGCAGGGCGCACGCCTCTCCTGAAGCGGGCTAACCCAACCACTGTGCACAATCACTACTGCAGGATGGTCCAAATGCGACACTACGATCAGAGACCCTTCGACGAAACTGTGTGTGAGGCCATAATCGCAAATAGTGGTGTAAAAAACTGTCAAAAAAGGTGCAAAACGTTTGTGATGACGGATGCATCAAACATGATTCAGATTTTAGTTGCGTGTGCGATGCAGGGCATATAGTTCAGTTTAATTAACTGTATGGGATGAGGAGGAACAAAAGAAATGGGCAGCCAGATGAAGGTGTGTGCGATATATAGCATACGGTTCACTAGGAAGAACTGTGTGTGATTAGGCAACACAATGGACTGAACAAGATGTGTGTGATACGCGGGAAACAGGTCCGTAATCACAAATGTGTGCGAAGACCAATAATAACACAGACGATTGCTGCTAATAAGCCATGTGATTTGCTCTATCTATAGAAGAATAACATGTATGTATATATAAAACTGAAATAAACATCCAATTACATAAGTGACTATATAGATCATTCACACACACCTCAATAAACAATTGCATGCATTATAAAGTAGGAGAAATGATCGTCTAGTCATCTACTTCTTGTGACGCTCCTGCCACTGCGCTGTGGCTCGATCCCTCGTCTGGGGCAGGAAGAAGACACTTCCTCATGTCAACAATCCGCCTGTACATCTCGTAGCTTGTGTACGCGTCCTTGGCCGCGTACTTGACATGTTGTTCATCTAGTCTCTCATGCCACACACTATGCCATGCGTTCTTGTCCTTCTTGCTCTCATTCTTCATCTTCATGTGGTAGGGGTCGATGATGGCCGAGGCGAGGTCAACCAGGGAGTTCAGTTTGTTTTTGTCACTGCCCCAGACCTTGTAGTGGTGCTGGATGTTGACAAGATTCGGGCACTTCAAGCCCAAAACCTTGAGCGCTTTTAGATCGTTGGTGGCCTCCACCATAGCGAAACTGTAAACGAAGCTGTTGATAAACCTGGAGAAACGCTCGCAAGGCCTTGTGGCAAGGTGGTAGTGGTAGACGAGGAAGTCATGTCACACGCACAACTAGGCAACGGCAACCTTCTAATCATGCCCGGCACGACCGATGGTGTACTCGAGGTCGAAGCCGACCACTTGGTACTTGTCCTCGGCAAGGAACTGCTCCATAGTTTGGATGGAGCTCTCCACCGAGACCGGATCGTTCGTGTACACCACCGAGAGGGCCTTCCCCCTCATGTAGGTGTCCACTACGTGATGCGTGGTGAACTGCCCGCCGTTGTCATCGTCGGCCGCTGGGAGCGCCGTTGGAACCGCTGGATGTCCTCTCTGTATGTGTTGTCGGGGTGTGCTTATTGTGTTGTGTGACGCGAGAGATGAAGGTAAATGGCCACAGGAATAAATGGGGGCCGGGTGGCCTGGATTCTCTGCGCGTCCGCATGGCAGTTTTTTGCAGCGGGTAACTGCATTGTCGCGCCGTGCCCGGCGCAACCGCATGCACACGAGTGTGCGTGATTGTGCGCAAGCCCCAAACATTGGAAGTGCACGTGGAGGGACGAGGGCGGAGCACCCAGAGGGACGCGAGAGCAGAGGGCGCGCGGCGGGACGCGAGTAGAGCGCGCCGCGGCCGCCTGAACCGCAAGCAACCACATGCATAGAGCAGTTGAACACACAGGAAATGGTCGCCTACAAGTCGGGCGACAGTTGCGTCGCTGCGTAGAGAGCGGCCATGTGCTACTACCTCCGTGTAGTCTATAGTCCCCTTTATATTCTGTGCCATACTTTGCCCTGATTTAACCAACAAAATATTAATGCATGTTATAAATATTATATAATTGGAAACTATGTTCAAATACGAATCCAACTATATAATCTTTGGCGACATGCATTTGTATTTTATTAGTTAAATCATACTTATAAACCAGGACAGGGGTATAGTAGGTAATTAAATCACAAATGTTTTTTATAAACCATATGTGTACATGGCATTTTTCCCTCCTCTCGCACGTCTTGTCACCCCGCTGCCACAAACGGCTTACAGCGCAAGCTTGCGCAGCGCGCCGGGGCATTCTTTTGGCCAAACGGTGGCACCAATGAATCGTCGGTGAGCCCATTCCCGCGCAACATCGCAGGTTCCCACGCGAGCTTCCTTCCCGACTCAGTGAAATCCCCCAAAATTTCAATGCTTATCGGCCTGCTATATAAACCCTCACGGCCGGCGAGTCATGCATCGCATTTTCCCCTCCCTCCTTGTAGCTTACATCGTCTGCTTCTCCCACAATCGCTAATGGCACCAGTCCATCGTCGTCGCTCAGCCACTCCGCCATCATCAGAGGACAGCTCCAGCTGGGAGGCTACACCGTGGCGGCGGCGCAGTCCCCAGCATTGTGTAGTGTACGTGGAGTCCCTGTTGGGTGTGCGCAGAATACCCACCACATGCTCCATCGCCGATGCCCGTCGACAGCTGTTGCCAGCCGCCGTTGCCGCCACACCACAGCCGTAAGCCAGGGTCATCGCCCGCTCTGCCACCGCAGCCCGAAGGCAGCAGGTGGCCGTCGTGGCCGCCACCCCACTATCGGCCACCGTGGCCATCACCCGCTCCGCCACCGCGGCTCGAAGGCGGGAGGTGGTGGTCGTGGCCACCACCCCATCATCGGCCGCCGTGGCCGCCAGCCCACCGTCAACCTCCGGGGTTATCACCCACTCTGCCACTGCCGCCCGAAAGCAGGAGGCGGAGGTGGATGCCCGCACGTGCGTCTGCGACCTTGCGCGCTACACCGAGTTCCTATGGGAGGAGGAGCGCCTCGTCGAGCACGCAAAGAGCCTTACTGCCGCCTTGGTCGCGGCACATGCCACCTCAGAGGCAAGGAATCAAGTGACCTACAAGGAGAACCACCGCTTCGAGAGGGGTCATCAGAGCGGCAGAGCGCGTTCTAGGTGAACGTCGCTAAAGCTGCAGCAGCGGCAGACACCGTATTGTAGTTGCCCAGCTCGTCGGTAGGCTCGTCCTCCTCTGCCTCTTACTGAGCGTGCTCGGCAGAGGAGAGGTAGTCGGAAGTAGTACAAAGCCCCTCCGTAGTAGTAGTAGTAGTATTTAGGGTCTATTTTGTTCAGTTCATCTGGCTATAGATGTGGTGGAACTGTACAACGTACTTAAAATTAGCTAGTATGTATAGTTGAACTAGCTATTTCTGTACAAGGTTGGCAACAATTGGGGAAAATTTTGGTCGGTTCAGCTATCGAGTTGAGCTATTTGTATAAATTAAGAACGATTGCTTAATCTATGAATGAAATTTATGCTTAATTACTGAATTTTAGTTGCAAAAATTAGATACCGCTAGTGATTTTTAGCTTCATATTTTGACAAATCGCAGTGTTACAAGGCTAACAAATGGCAATGTTACTAGATCAACAAATGTAAATCTTTCCAGTTTGACAAATGGAAACATACCCAATATGACAGATGCAAATCTTACCAAATTGTTTGTAAGTGGTTGCACACGGGTCATCCAAAAGAACCATTTGCGTTGAAGAGATGCACAAATCCTGCTCTCACTTTGCATATGGGTGTTCTATCTAAAATGTTTGCGATCAAGTGCTACACAAATCCTGTTCGGCACATTTTCCCTTGGCTTCCCGGGGAAGCTATTGGTTTGCATATGGGTATTCTAACTAAAACATTTGCGATGAGTGTTTTATATTTAAAAACCATTGACAATTTTTCAAAATAAAACCGTTTCATAAGTATGTACATTAAGAGAGAAAAACGCAAGTTCGCTCAAACCATATCTATTCCGTCATACTGCGAATTTATATTCATATGATCGAGATACAATATTAAACCCAAGAAAAAAACTATTTCCGGCAGCGGCTGAGGCGGCGTGCCGCGCCGTCGTTGTCGTCCTCCGGGACGTTGTTGTTGAAGTCTTCAATGCAGCACATAATGGTATTCACTTGTAAATCAAACATCATGTCGCTGATGTGTACTACACAACCTTCTTCTTGTAGACGTTGTTGGGCCTCCAAGTGCAGAGGTTTGTAGGATAGTAGCAAATTTCCCTCAAGTGGATGACCTAAGGTTTATCAATCCGTGGGAGGCGTAGGATGAAGATGGTCTCTCTCAAGCAACCCTGCAACCAAATAACAAAGAGTCTCTTGTGTCCCCAACACACCCAATACAATGGTAACTTGTATAGGTGCACTAGTTCGGCAAAGAGATGGTGATACAAGTGCAATATGGATGATAGATATGAGTTTTTGTAATCTGAAAAATATAAAAACAGCAAGGCAACTAATGATAAATGTGAGCATAAACGGTATTGCAATGCTAGGAAACAAGGCCTAGGGTTCATACTTTCACTAGTGCAAGTTCTCTCAACAATAATAACATAATTGGATCATATAAATATCCCTCAACATGCAACAAAGAGTCACTCCAAAGTCACTAATAGCGGAGAACAAATGAAGAGATTATCATAGGGTACGAAACCACCTCAAAGTTATTCTTTCTGCTCGATCTATTCAAGAGTCTGTAGTAAAATAACACGTAGCTATTCTTTCCGTTCAATCTATCATAGAGTTCATACTAGAATAACACCTTAAGACACAAATCAACCAAAACCCTAATGTCACCTAGATACTCCAATGTCACCTCAAGTATCAGTGGGTATGATTATATGATATGCATCACACAATCTCAGATTCATCTATTCAACCAACACAAAGTACTTCAAAGAGTGCCCCAAAGTTTCTACCAGAGAGTCAAGACGAAAACGTGTGCCAACCCCTATGCATAGGTTCATGGGCGGAACCCGCAAGTTGATCACCAAAACATACATCAAGTGAATCAATAGAATAACCCATTGTCACCACGGTTATCCCACGCAAGACATACATCAAGTGTTCTCAAATCATTAAAGACTCAATCCGATAAGATAACTTCAAAGGGAAAACTCAATCCATTACAAGAGAGTAGAGGGGGAGAAACATCATAAGATCCAACTATAATAGCAAAGCTCGCGATACATCAAGATCGTAACACCTCAAGAACACGAGAGAGAGAGAGAGATCAAACACATAGCTACTGGTACATACCCTCAGCCCCGAGGGTGAACTACTTCCTCCTCGTCATGGAGAGCATCGAGATGATGAAGATGGCCACCGGTGAGTGATCCCCCCTCTAGCAGGGTGCCGGAACAGGGTCCCGATTGGTTTTCGGTGGCTACAGAGGCTTGCAGCGACGGAACTCCCGATCTATTCTGTTCCCCGATGTTTTTAAGGTATATGGACATATTTAGGCGAAAGAAGTCGGTCAGGGGAGCCACGAGGGGCCCACGAGGGTGGAGGGCGCGCCCAGGGGGGTGGGCGCGCCCCCCCTGCCTCGTGCCTTCCTTGTTGCTTCCCTTACTTACACTCCAAGTCTTCTGGATTGCTTCCGTTCCAAAAATAACTCTCCTGAAGGTTTCATTCCGTTTGGACTCTGTTTGATATTCTTTTTCTGCGAAACACTGAAACAAGGGAAAAAACAGGAACTGGCACTGGGCTCTAGGTTAATAGGTTTGTCCCAAAAATAATATAAAAGTGTATAATAAAGCCCATAAACATTCAAAACAGATAATATAATAGCATGGAACAATAAAAATTTATAGATACATTGGAGACGTATCAGCATCCCCAAGCTTAATTCCTGCTCGTCCTCGAGTAGGTAAATGATAAAACCAGAATTTTTGATGTGGAATGCTACCTAACATATTTATCAATGATATCTTCTTTATTGTGGCAAAATATTCAGATCCATAAGATTCAAAACAAAGGTTTAATATTGACATGAGAACAATAATACTTCAAGCATACTAACAAAGCAATCATGTCTTCTCAAAATAACATGGCCAAAGAAAGCTATCCCTACAAAATCATATAGTCTGGCTATGCTCTATCTTCATCACACAATATATTTAAATCATGCACAACCCCTATGACAAGCCAAGCAATTGTTTCATACTTTTGATGTTCTCAAACTTCTTCAATCTTCATGCAATACATGAGCGTGGGCCATGGACATATCACTATAGGTGGAATAGAATGGTGGTTGTGGAGAAGACAAAAAGGAGAAGATAGTCTCACATCAACTAGGCGTATCAATGGGCTATGGAGATGCCCATCAATAGGCATCAATGTGAGTGAGTAGGGATTGCCATGCAATGGATGCACTAGAGCTATAAGTGTATGAAAGCTCAAAAAGAAAGTAAGTGGGTGTGCATCTAACTTGCTTGCTCACGAAGACCTAGGGCAATTTGAGGAAGCCCATCATTGAAATATACAAGCCAAGTTCTATAATGAAAGATTCCCACTAGTATATGAAAGTTACAACATAGGAGACTCTCTATCATGAAGATCCTGGTGCTACTTTGAAGCACAAGTGTGGTAAAAGGATAGTAGCATTGTCCCTTCTCTCTTTTTCTCTCATCATTTTTTTATTTGGGCCTTTCTCTTTTTTTATGTCCTCTTTTTTTTCTTTTCTTTTTTTATTTTTCATCCAGAGTCTCATCCCAACTTGTGGGGGAGTCATAGTCTCCATCATCCTTTCCTCACTGGGACAATGCTCTAATAATGATGATCATCACACTTTTATTTACTTACAACTCAAGAATTACAACTCAATACTTAGAACAAAATATGACTCTATGTGAATGCCTCCGGTGGTGTACCGGGATGTGCAATGAATCAAGAGTGACATGTATGAAAGAATTATGAACACTGGCTTTGCCACAAATACAATGTCAACTACATGATCATGCAAAGCAATATGACAATGATGGAGCGTGTCATAATAAACGGAATAGTGGAAAGTTGCATGGCAATATATCTCGGAATGGCTATGGAAATGCCATGATAGGTAGATATGGTGGCTGTTTTGGGGATGGTATATGGTGGGTGTATGATACCGACGAAAGGTGCGCGGTATTAGAGAGGCTAGCAATGGTGGAAGGACGAGAGTGCGTATAATCCATGGACTCAACATTAGTCATAAAAACTCACATACTTATTGCAAAAATCTATTAGTTATCAAAACAAAGTATTTGGCGCATGCTCCTAGGGGGATAGATTGGTAGGAAAAGACCATCGCTCGTCCCCGACCGCCACTCATAAGGAAGACAATCAATACATAAATCATGCTCTGACTTCATCACATAACGGTTCACCATACGTGCATGCTACGGGAATCACAAACTTTAACACAAGTATCTCTAAAATTCACAAGTACTCAACTAGCATGACTCTAATATCACCATCTTCATATCTCAAAACAATCATTAGGAATCAAACTTCTCATAGTATTCAATGCACTTTATATGAAAGTTTTTATTATATCCCTCTTGGATGCCTATCATATTAGGAAAAATTTCATAACCAAAGCAAATTACCATGCTGTTCTAAAGACTCTCAAAATAATATAAGTGAAGCATGAGAGTTCATATATTTCTTCAAAATAAATCCACCACCGTGCTCTAAAAGATATAAGTGAAGTACTAGAGCAAACAACATACTACTCCGAAAGATATAAGTGAAGATCAATGAGTAGTCGAATAATTATGCAACTATGTGAAGACTCTCTAACATTTAAGGATTACAGATCTTGGTATTTTATTAAAACAGCAAGCAAAAAAAAGAAAATAAAATGACGCTCCAAGCAAAACACATATCATTTGGTGAATAAAAATATAGCTCCAAGTAAATTTACCGATGGATGAGGACGAAAGAGGGGATGCCTTTCGAGGCATCCCCAAGCTTTGACTTTTGGTTATCCTTGAATATTACCTTGGTTCGCCTTGGGCATCCCCAAGCTTAGGCTCTTGCCACTCCTTATTCCATAGTCCATCGAATATTTACCCAAAACTTGAAAACTTCACAACACAAAACTTAACAGAAGATCTCGTGAGCTCCGTTAGCGAAAGAAAACAAAACACTACTTCAAGGTACTGTAATGAACTCATTCTTTATTTATATTGGTGTTAAACCTACTATATTCCAACTTCTCTATGGTTTATAAACTATTTTACTAGCCATAGATTCATCAAAATAAGCAAATAACACACGAAAAATAGAACAGTCTGTAGTAATCTTAAACTAACGTCTAGAACTCAAAAAATTCTACCAAAATAGGACGACCTAGATAATTTGATCATTGATCTGCTGCAATTGGAATCAGTATTTTATCATGTTCTGGTGATTTTAAATAATTGTTTTCGTGAACAGAAAGTTTCTGGAATTTTCAGCAAGATCAAATAACTATCATCCAAGAAGATCCTATAGGTCTTACTTGGCACAAACACTAATTAAAACATAAAACCACATCTAACCAGAGGCTAGATGGATTATTTATTCCTAAACATAACCAAAAATCAAGAAACTAAAATAAAATTGGGTTGCCTCCCAACAAGCGCTATCATTTAATGCCCCTAGCTAGGCATGATGATTTCAATGATGCTCACATAAAAGATAAGAATTGAAACATAAAGAGAGCATCATGAAGAATATGACTAGCACATTTAAGTCTAACCCACTTCCTATGCATAGGGATTTTGTGAGCAAACAACTTATGACAACAATAATCAACTAGCATAGGAAGGCAAAACAAGCGTAACTTCAAAACTTTAAGCACATAGAGAGGAAACTTGATATTATTGCAATTCCTACAAGCATATATTCCTCCCTCATAATAATTTTCAGTAGCATCATGAATGAATTCAACAATATAACCAGCACCTAAAGCATTCTTTTCATGATCTACTTGCATAGAAATTTTACTACTCTCCACATAAGCAAATTTATTCTCATCAATAGTAGTGGAAGCAAACTCAACAAAATAACTATCATCTAAAACATAATCCAATTGAAAATTAAAATCATGATGACAAGTTTCATGGTTATCTTTGTTCTTTATAGCATACGTGTCATCACAATAATCATCATAAATAGGAGGCATGATTTCATGATAATAAATTTGCTCATCAAAACTTGGGGAACTAAACATATCATCTTCATCAAACATAGCATCCCCAAGCTTGTATCTTTGCATATCATTAGCATCATGGGTATTCAAAGAATTCATACTAACAACATTGCAATCATGCTCATCATTCACATATTTGATGCCAAACATTCTATGTAATTCTTTTTCTAGTACTTGAGCACAATTTTCCTTCCCATCATTTTCATGAAAGACATTAAAAAGATGAAGCATATGAGGCAACCCTAATTCCATTTTTTTGTAGATTTATTTTATAGACTAAACTAGTGATAAAACAAGAAACTAAAAGATTTGATTGCAAGATCTAAAGATATACCTTCAAGCACTCACCTCCTCGGCAACGGCGCCAGAAAAGAGCTTGATGTCTACTACACAACCTTCTTCTTGTAGACGTTGTTGGGCCTCCAAGTGCAGAGGTTTGTAGGACAGTAGCAAATTTCCCTCAAGTGGATGACCTAAGGTTTATCAATCTGTGGGAGGCGTCGGATGAAGATGGTCTCTCTCAAGCAACCCTGCAACCAAATAACAAAAGTCTCTTGAGTCCCCAACACACCCAATACAATGGTAAATTGTATACGTGCACTAGTTCGGCGAAGAGATGGTGATACAAGTGCAATATGGATGACAGATATGAGTTTTTGTAATCTGAAAAAATAAAAACAGCAAGGCAACTAATGATAAAAGTGAGCGTAAACAGTATTGCAATGCTAGGAAACAAGGCCTAGGGTTCATACTTTCACTAGTGCAAGTTCTCTCAACAATAATAACATAATTGGATCATATAAATATCCCTCAACATGCAACAAAGAGTCACTCCAAAGTCACTAATAGCGGAGAACAAACGAAGAGATTATCGTAGGGTACGAAACCACCTCAAAGTTATTCTTTCTGCTCGATCTATTCAAGAGTCCGTAGTAAAATAACACGTAGCTATTCTTTCCGTTCAATCTATCATAGAGTTCATACTAGAATAACACCTTAAGACACAAATCAACCAAAACCCTAATGTCACCTAGATACTCCAATGTCACCTCAAGTATCCTTGGGTATGATTATACGATATGCATCACACAATCTCAGATTCATCTATTCAACCAACACAAAGTACTTCAAAGATTGCCCCAAAGTTTCTACCAGAGAGTCAAGACGAAAACACGTGCCAACGCCTATGCATAGGTTCATGGGCGGAACCCGCAAGTTGATCACCAAAACATACATCAAGTGAATCAATAGAATAACCCATTGTCAGCACGGTTATCCCACACAAGACATACATCAAGTGTTCTCAAATCATTAAAGACTCAATCCGATAAGATAACTTCAAAGGGAAAACTCAATTCATTACTAGAGAGTAGAGGGGGAGAAACATCATAACATCCAACTATAATAGCAAAGCTCGTGATACATCAAGATTGTACCACCTCAAGAACACGAGAGAGAGAGAGATCAAACACATAGCTACTGGTACATACCCTTAGCCCCAAGGGTGAACTACTCCCTCCTCATCATGGAGAGCGCCGGGATGATGAAGATGGCCACCGGTGAGGGATCCCCCCTCCGGCAGGGTGCCAGAACAGGGTCCCGATTGGTTTTGGGTGGCTACAGAGGCTTGCGGTGGCGGAACTCCCGATCTATTATGTTTCCTGATGTTTTTAGGGTATATGGACATATATAGGCGAAAGAAGTTGGTCAAGGGATCCACGAGGGTGGAGGGCCCGCCCTCTGCCTCGTGCCTTCCTCGTTGCTTCCCTTATGTACACTCCAAGTCTTCTGGATTGCTTCCGTTCCAAAAATAACTCTCCCGAAGGTTTCATCCCGTTTGATATTCTTTTTCTGCGAAACACTGAAACAAGGGAAAAAATAGGAACTCGCACTGGGCTCTAGGTTAATAGGTTAGTCCCAAAAATAATATAAAAGTGTATAATAAAGTCCATAAACATCCAAAATAGATAATATAATAGCATGGAACAATAAGAAATTATAGATACGTTGGAGACGTATCAGTCGCCGGACGATCGACGGGTGGGGCGCGGGAGGACGGTAGCTATCGGTGCTGAGAGGTAGCGGTCGATGGGGGCATCCCATGCCGCTGAGGGGGGCACGCGCACGGGCACCGGAGCGGTGGGTGTAGCCAAACACACGGGGACTTGCGCTGTGGTGGGTGGAGGGGCAAGCACGGGCACGGGCGCTGGCGCTGGCATGTACACAAGCTCGTGCGGGTCCACAGAGACCTTGCTGATGCCCACGGCTTCCAGCTCTGTGATAGTGCTCGACGACGAGCCCGTCAATGCTACGAGGATGGTCGCTGGCGTGGGCGCGGGGATGGGAGCTGGGACGGGAGCCGGGGCAGCAACCGCCGCGGCCAGCTTGTTCTGGGCCATGTCCATGAGGCCCCATTCCTCCTTATTTTCTATCTCCTCCGGCTTAGAGTCGACTTCACCAAACTTGAAGACTAGTGGCAGATGATCCTTCTGCGCCATGGCGTTGGTGGAGGTCTGTGGGAGGGAGGCGAACAGTAAGGCCGCCCGTATTAAGCAGCGGCTCGGGCGCCATTTATGGAGAGGAAGGCGGGCGGCCATGGATGTCAAAGGGCTCGCTTCCCAGTGAGCCTACGCAACGTACAACCCGCATGTTTCCCGGCGAGCCTGCGCATTGGAGGACAGCTTGCATGCCTCTCGGTCAGCCTGCGCACCACACTGCGCTCGACGCCTCCCGTTCAGTCAAGGTCAAGCAGCTATCCACATGACACCTCCTATAGCCATTAAAACCAAGACATGTGGCATCACGTGAATGGTTAACAGAACACACACGGTTTGAATTATACAAACGTTTGAGATATTAAAGTGGCAGCTATTTTTTCAAAATGCCTTTGTTGGCTGTTATTCGAGTGCGCCTTCTGTAAAAATTGACCTGAAAATACCACAACATGTCGGGTGCCATTCCAAGATAGCATGCCAAGTTTCATGAATTTCAGACGAGTTTTGGATTTACTAGAATTTAAAAATAATGTATCTCAACATCTTACGGGCAATCAACAGTGCCCTGTTGTTTGAAATTCATTCCCATTTCTTGCATGGGACCTAAGCATGCACCCAAGGACACATATTTGATTTTTATTTATATGCACTCGAGCATGTGCATGTAGTTCAAATTTGAATTATGCATATAAATGCATTAAAACTGAGTTAATGCATAAAAATGTCCAAACGAACCCCCAAAAAATCACAAAAATTGGCACAACACTCCTGTTATTCTATGTTGACACGAGAAATTTTTTGAAAGCAATAAGAGGCAGTGGATATCATTTCGTCCCCAAAGGTGGGACGTTCCCTACCGAAACCATCATGCTTGTTGTGAGAAGCTCTAGTTTGTGAGAAGCATATACCCAAACCTACCCCAAATGGGACAAAAGTTTTACCATGGCATCTTGATGCCGCTCCATGATAGCATGCCAAGTTTCATGAGTTTCAGACGAGTTTTGGATTTACTAGAATTAAAAAAAGGTATCTCAATGTTTGCGGCTGAGTGACGGTGACAGGGTGTTTGACATTCATTCCCATTTCTTGCATGGGACCTAAGCATGCAACCAAGGACACATATTTGAATTTTGAACTAATTTATATGCATTAGGGCATGTGCGTGTAGTTCACATTTTAATTCTGCACATCAATGCATTGAAAACTCAATTAATGCATAAAAATGTCAAAACGAACCCCGAAAAATCACAAAAATTGACACAACACTCATGTTGTTCTATGTTGACACTAGGAAAAAAAATTGAAATTGAGAAGAGGCAATGGATATCGTTTCGTCCAAAAAGGTGAAACGTTCCCTGCAGAACCATTAGGCTTATTGTGAGAAGCTCTGGTTTGTGAGAAGCATATCCCCAAACCTGCCCCAAATGGGACTAAAATTTACCACGACATGTTGATGCCGCTCCATGATAGCATCCCAAGTTTCATGAATTTCGGACGAGCTTTGGATTTACTAGAATTTAAAAACCATGTATCTCAATGTTTGCGGCCGAGTGACGATGGCAGGGTGTTTGACATTCATTTCCATTTCTTGCATGGGACCTAAGCATGCAACCAAGGACACAGATTTAAATTTTCAACCAATTTATATGCATTAGAGCATGTGCATGTAGTTCAAATTTGAATTATGCACATGAATGCATTGAAAACTCAATTAATGCATAAAAATGTCCAAACAAACCCCGAAAAATCACAAAAGTTGACAGAACACTCATGTTGTTCTATGTTGACACGAGAAATTTTTTGAATGCAATAAGAGGCAATGGATATCGTTTCGTCCCCAAAGGTGGGACGTTCCCTACCGAAACCATCATGCTTGTTGTGAGAAGCTCTAGTTTCTGAGAAACATATACCCAAACCTTCCCCAAATGGGACAAAAAATTTACCACGACATGTTGATGCCTCTCCATGATAGCTTGCCAAGTTTCATGAAATTCAGATGGGTTTTGGATTCACTAGAATTTAAAAACCAGGTATCTCAATGTTTGCGTCCGAGTTACGGTGGCAGGGTGTTTGACATTAATTCCCATTTCTTGCATGGGGCCTAAGCATGCAACCAAGGACACAAATTTGAATTTTCAACCAATTTATATGCATTAGAGCATGTGCAAGTAGTTCAAATTTGAATTATGCACATAAATGCATTGAAAACTCAATTAATGCATAAAAATGTCCAAACAAACCCCGACAAATCCCAAAAATTGACACAACACTCCTGTTGTTCTATGTTGACACTAGGAAAAAAATTTAAATCAAGAAGAGGTAATGGATATTGTTTCTTCCAGAAAGGTGAAACGTTCCCTACCGAAACCATCAGGCTTGTTGTGAGAAGCTCTGGTTTGTGAGAAGCATATCCCCAAACCTGCTCCAAATGGGAAAAAAATTACCACAACATGTTGATGCCGCTCGATGACAGCATGCCAAGTTTCATGAATTTCAGACGAGCTTTGGATTTTCTAGAATTTATAAATCAGGTATCTCAATGTTTGCGGCCCAGTGACGGTGGCAGAGTGTTCCACATTCATTCCCATTTCTTGCATGGGACCTAAGCATGCAACCAAGGACACGGATTTGAATTTCAACTAGTTTATATGCATTAGAGCATGTGCCTATAGTTCAAATTTGAATTATGCACATGAATGCATAGAAAACTCAGTTAATGTATAAAAATGTCCAAGCTAACCCCGAAAAACCCAAAAATTGACACAACACTCCTGTTGTTCTATGTTGACACTAGGAAAAAATTTGAAATCGTGAAGAGGCAACGTATATCATTTCGCCCAGAAAGGTGAAACATTCCCTACCGAAACCATCACGCTTGTTGTGAGAAGCTCTGGTTTATGAGAAGCTTATAGCCAAACCTGCCCCAAATGGGAAAAAAATTCCCACAGCATGTTGATGTCGCTCCATGATTGAACCAAGTTTCATGAAATTTGGACGAATTTTGTATTTACTAGAATTACAAAAGCAAGTACGTCGATGTTTGCCGGAGACACATATATGATTTTACAACCCATGTTGGTGCACCGGAGCATGTGCATGTAGTTTAATTTTGAATTGTGCTCCTGAAATGGCTAGAAAACAAATTTAATGTGTAAAATATTCAAACGAACCCTGAATAATTCCAATTCTTTTACGACACACATATAGTTGCATGTTCACTGCAGACAAAAGGTCTAGCAATTCAAACACCATCCATTGCCGCTGTGACCCCATTATGTAATTCAAATCAAAATGAAAAATCAAGTAGATCCCACACATTTTATTATCACCAACCGTGTGAGATGCAACACAAAATATCCTGGAGCACCGTTGGTGTACAGTACGCCTATGGCTTACGCGAGAAGGTGCGCCGGCTACAGTCCACAACCAGCATCTCAAGCACACTAGCTCGCTCCCCGAATGTCATTTCACTGTTCAATCATCGCCGGTGAAAGATGGGCACCTGGACCCGCGTCATGAGATCAACTTCGGTGGCCCACTCCGGCGAGAGCACGGCCGCAGCCTCCATGCGTGTGCGAGCAAGGTGCATGAGCGCGACCGCAATCTATGACCGGGTGGCCAAGGCAGCCCAAACGGCTTTTGTTGCTTCTCAGGTGGCGGCAGCAACATCTGCCTCAGGGATAGCAACTGGCGAGAGCAACACAGCAGCTGTCCGTTTCGCAGCGGCGGCCTTAGCCCTGATGGAGGCCGCCCACACCCAGCTCATGGCGGTCACTGCACAAATCGAACGAAGCTTCTCTGACAACGGTCGCCAACCCACGGCCGAAGAGTTGGCAATCGCCGAGAGCATTTGAGCAGTTGTCCATTCCTCCGCCGCATACCTTGCGATGACGGAGCCCATCCAAGCCCAGATCATTGCCGCGCACGCCCAGCTTGTGGCGTCCTTTTCCAAAGAGATGGCGGACGCGGATGGCGAGATGCTTGCCGAGTATGGTGTGATGGATGCCATGGAGCCCCTTCCCCAAGAGACCGTCGGGCGCGAGCTGGACATGGAGGCGGCGGCAGAGATCGACGAGCACCAGCCGTAGTAGTACTCTTTGTTTTGTTTAATTAAGAGCGCTGGTCTTTAATTTGTTAGAGTAATGTTTAGGTCAGCTAGCTCTATTTAATTGCTGAACTTGCTCGATTAAGAAGTGTGGTAGTGTTGTAGTCTCCTTTGTGTACACAAATTATGCAATGGCGTGGATGACCACTGTAACCAGGGAAATTGGAACCAAACTTTTTGACGTTCAAACTCATCACACATGGGTTAAGCTATCTGAATCGTTTGTGATGTTCACATATCATACATAGTTCTGAATAAGGGATCATGTTTGATGACACTTTGCGCGCCAGTTTTTTCGCTAAAGCGATTCCAAATTTTTGGCTTCTGCGGAAATATCTACCTCCCCGCCCCCCTTACCAAAAGCCACATTTCCCCTATTTCCGCCTTCCATCCCAAGTTGAAACCTTCACTCCTTGATTGCAGCGCCGCCTCCTCGCCGGCGACCCTCCTTCACGCTGCTCGGCCTCATCTATCCAGGCAGCTAATCCACACCCGACCCCCATCCTCCTCCTTCCACATCCCACATGCCCCGACCGCCGGCGCGACACCTTCCACCCAAATCACCGACCCCTCCACCAAATAAGTGCTGCCCTAAGCCATGGTGCACGCAGTATAGCCAGGATCTCAAGGAGCATTTGGCAGCGGAGAAGCAAATCACAGCCGCACGTGCAGATGAGGTCCTGATGGATGCCATTCATGCCGACCCTCAGATCTTGGAGGAGCACCTCACTACAAAAAAAGACACTTCCATGATGATACGTGTTTGTCACAGTAGGTCGCATTTTCTGTCATGCATGTACATCCATGAAAAATTTATGACAGAATCAAGATAGTCATACCTGTGCTGTCATAGAAGTGTTCCATGACATTGCCAAAATTATCATCACAAAAGTGTCCACTTCCATGATGATAAATCACTCGTCACAGAAGTGTTTTCGTCAAGGGTGACCGAAACATGGCATCCACCATAATGGAACGCTGTTAAGCTATCGAGTCGGATGTTGGATCCGATAACCCGTTAACAGCCACGACCAATGCCGATTTTCCACGTGTAAAATTCTCATTGGCTGACGGATCCACGCGTCAGCTCCGCGTTGGCACAGGTGTCACTCATCCAACGGTCGAGATGGGCCTATGATATGTTGACACGTGGACCGGCCCAAAAGTGGCCCACAAAGTTTAAATGGGCCAGCCCAACCGAAGGCCCATAAGATTTAGCGAACCATAATGGGCCGGCCCATCTAAAGGCTCACAAAATTTAGCGGACCATAATGGGTCGGCCCAGCTAAAGGCCCACACGATTTTGCAGACCATAATGGGCCGGCCCAGCTAAAGGCCCACAAAATTTTGTGGACCACAATGGGCCAGCCCAGCTAAAGGCCCACAAGATTCTGCCGACCATAATGGGCCGGCCCAACTAAAGGCCCAACATTCTCTGTCAAATCGGCACGTCAACGGCCTATCCTAAACTTGTCATCAACATGGCCCATGGTCACTTCTGGCATGTTAACAGTCCGCTAAGCAATTGGGCCGAATTACGGCCCGGTGTATTTCAGGCCTGTTAAAAGTCCGGCTTCATTTGGGCCCATTTACAGGCCATCAAAACTTTCGACCCATAAACGACCATGAAGGATTTGGGTCATATTCGGCCATGTCTGACATTAGGCCTGTTAGAGGCCCACTATAGCTTTGGGCCACTTTCGGCCTATTGTCATTTTCGGCCTGTTAACGCCGGACGTAAACCATGGGCCATATGTGGCCCAACGTCATATCGGGCCCATTAACGGCCAATATAAAAATGACGATAATCTAGCCCGACCGAAGTTTTGGCCTGTTAAAGGCCCGTGTATTAGGTCGGCGCATTTACGGCCCGTCCGAATTTCGGCCTGTCAGATCCGCACCGTAAATGGGCCACCATTTCCGCCTGCTAAGTCCAGTGGGTTATTTGGCACAATAAGGGCCCAATCTCACTTTCGGTCTATTAAACACCCATGTTTTTTCTGGGCTCGAGATATTTACACCTGTAAATGGCCTATTTTTACTGAGGGCCCAAATTATGTTTAGGCCTGTTAAAGGCCCACTATGGGCACATGCCTACCAGAAAAATATGAAAGCTTATGCTGATTTAGGCCCGGATATTTTTAGTGGGCTACATGCCAATTTCGGCCCGTAATCGTTTTTAGCCCAATTGGAATGGGCCCGACGAATGTTGGCATGTTGGGCTCCTACGAACTTTTCGATCAAATACATTACTAAGATAAACCTACACTATACAAAATAGCGTCGTAATTACTACAACCTGAGGCAACATCATAAATGTTGTATCACAACAAAATAAATTCCAACCATACAACAAAAGGCGTGTTGGCATAAAGTTTACAGTCCTTCCAGATAAAAGCACTATTAGATGTATAGAAGCACAGATCATTTGGCCTGAGTGCTAATGTTCTAGGCTGTAGAATCTGATGGAGCAGCACGATCTCCACCTTTTTGCCACCATTGCTCTTGAACAATGAAGCGAATGTCTGATAGTCTGGTTTCAAAACCATTCATATCTTGACGACATTTCTCAACCACTATTCTTGTTTCCGAAACAACGTCCATTAGGGATTGGACTTGTGTCTGGAGCACAGATATATCACTCTATCTAGCAGGAAGATTTTGTTCAGTAGGCGATTTGGACGAGGTTACCTTGACAACCAACCCAGAATTACGAAGGAAGGTGCTTTTTGCACTGTTAGTGGAGAGATACTGACGCACTGCAGCAAGAGGTGACATTGTTCCTGTAGTAGCCTCGTCACCTTCAGGTGGTTGTGGCTGTTCAATCATTTGTTCCATAGCTTCCTGAAAGTTTGAACTTGTAGATTAGTGTACCAGATAAGTTACTAATGAGACAAAAACAAACAAAGTAGGTTAAACGTTTATACATAACTTATTTTGGTGAACTACTGTAATACATTAGCATGTATTGTAGCGCCAACTACATAATAAAATCACTTTCGGAACATATGTCCATGTAGCATGCCTACTGTATTGTGTATTTCCTCACATCTGTTGACATCTAAGGATAAAGACACATGGTTTAAAGTAGGATGAACATAGTATGACATCATTCATATCATGGGAAAACATATATAAAACAAACAGGCTATTTTATCATTGTGTGCGCACGTGAACATAACAACTAGATTACAGATCAAGACCAAAAGAATATCCTTCATCTCTTTTAAACCATGTAAGGTGAAATGATACGTTAAGACAACTGTGAATAAAAGTGAACAGAGTAACTGACATTGGCTGCAAACCAAGTAGTTAAATGAACACATCATGGTACCAATCAGTTCAAGGCAGGAGGAGTAAGGACTTACAACATCGGCTTGAACTGGTGTGCTCATGCCCTTCATCTTGCTGGTGTGGCAATCCTTGAAGATTTGCACTGCATTTGGTTCAGGTTCTTTTTGGTCCGCACGGGATTTCCTCTGTATTTGGAACAAGTCAATATAGATACGATAATATGGCACAAAAAGAAGAAGGAAGTAGCAGCTATTTACAAGAGCCTCGCAGTGTGCAATATAGCTACGAGATCCTGTTGTCTGTTGGAATTTCACTTTAGAACGGTTGGTTTTGTTCTTCAAACAATTAGCCTAGAAGAAGATACACTTGTAAGGCACATACATAAATACAAGTTCAATATGTGGTATGATCAAATACATATAGCCTACATGATACTTTGGATCAGACCATTGTTTAACGAGAGCTGTCCAGTCTTCATCTGTAATATATTCCACTGGAGATGTTTGGGCGATTTCATTATTATCCTTGCCTTCAAAGTGAGATTTTCTAAGGTGGTACCGATACTGTCACAGAGCAGACTGAAAAACATGAGTGCATGCTTGTCTAGTTGCATCATCTTTCGGATCCAACTTGAACCTCATCTGTTGAAAAAAATGTGAGTCTTATTAGGAGGAAGCTAGAAAGTATGGGACAGAGCAAGACAATATTACTAATTGCGATGAATAACATTACTTACGGATAAATGGTCAAGGAAGGTGTTAAACTGGGTATTGTCTTTCTCATTCCTGTACTGGATCCACGTTGGGAGGATACGTGCATGACACCTAATGGCAATGGCTGCCTCTGATACTAACTTGGCTGACTCTGTAGCATCACATGGCCTTTTTAAACCTACCTCAAAATGGATCTCCATTCTTCCTCCTTTAAATTTTGTTAATCTGTCAAGCATTATCCCTGATGTCTGTTTCCGCTTGCGCCGTGGTGCTAGTTCAACAACGAATTTGGAAAGTGTTAGTGTACATCAAACTATGAGAGTACATATAAAGGAGCATGCAACTGCAACTTGACTCGGTCAGGTACCGTCTTGGTGTTGATGCTCATGAGGTTCATCTGATCTTGCCAAGTCCTGTTGTGTCAGCAGTGCTTCGAAGGTAGTGTTAGGCGTGAAGGCAGCTTGGGAACTGGCCAGTTCTAGAGTAAACGAACGAGTAACTGGTTGAGATGCTGGTACAGTTGAAGCGGATGCTGCAACTGGTGGAGCAGATGACACTGTGTTTGTAGATTTAGCTGGTGGACTTGGACCTTGTACTGCACTATAAGTACCAGCAGAATCTCGACGGCAGAACCTTTTCCGTTTCACCCAACAAGTAACAGCACTCCCTACTATATTATTTTCCTTGCTCTTTTTTGACTTTTCCATGTCAAGCTGTACCCACAACACAAAAGAATAAAATCACTCTTCAGAACTCATTGATGCATGATATAGACAAGCAATACTTTGATGTAAGACAACCGTATGAGGATGGAATATGTAAGAAAAACAGGACGACATGACATATTCACAGCTGATGTGCAAACTAAGCAGAAGGATTTTCAAGAAAATAGAAGTAATGCGAGCTAGACACCATATGAAAGATGCAACCAATATTACTCTACAAGTTAAAAGTGTCTTGTCATAAGTGGCAATTCGAAAAATTAGAAGCAGTACAACGTAGAAATCAATGCAAGATGCAACCACTATCGAACTGCCATGTTAAAAGCGTCCAATCATGAGTGACTGATGCGGGATACACAATAGCAGTACTTTGATGTAAGAACATGGTATGATAGATAGATGTAGTGTATTCTAGACACAAAAAGCCATGTCATATGCACATGTATAACGTATAAACTCAGTAGGTGCAATTTAATCAAAATAGAAGAAATACAGGCTAGACAACATATGCAACATGAAACCAATTATCACAGTGTCAACTTAGAGCAAGCACCTGCGATGGTGGAGTATGGGAGATGAACTCATCATGTAGACTTGGGACTTCAACTTCACTAGCAGTAGCAGTGGCAAATCTAGAGTCTCTGTTTGCATCGGTGCGGAGGACCACCAACATCCCCTAACTTACTCTTTTCCTTCCTATTTTCTGATATTGCCTTATGATGTCAAAAACACAAGAAGATGAATAGAATTAGCTCTGCATAACTGGTTGATGCATGATACAGACGAACACTACTTTGATGTAAGGCAAGCGCTGGATAGGAGGATGGATGTCGGGGGTTGGGTGCGACATATGCCAAGGGATGGCTTATGATGGTGGGGGCGAGTAGAACATCACCGGTGCCTGGAAACGGGATGAGGCGAAGACATGCACGCCGGCGAATCTTACCCAGCTTCAGGGCTCTCCGAGGAGATAACACCCCTACTGCTGCTTTGCGGGGTCTCCGCATGATCACTATGGCAAAGTGTGTACATGGTTGCTCCTTGAGCTGTTTCCTGGAGGTAGGAGAAGGCAAGGCTAGCTCTCTCCTTCCTATATGATCTGGTCTAGTGCTAATGGATTCGAACCCTTTGCATGGGTGCCCTGGGGGGCTTATATAGGCCTACCCCCCAGGGGTACAATGGTAATCCGGCTGGGCGCGGGTCCCAGCCGTCTGTCTCTCAGGCCGCCGTCTTCTCCGCTGACTACTGGGGCCCACCGACTGGTGGGCCCCGCTGACTGGCCCGGTATGAGTCGACAGGCCGTGTCCGCCACGAGCGGGTCTTGCCGGTTGCAGATTACTGTAACCGTACTTTATTAGATATGGTGTGTTCTATGATGTCTCTTACCAATTTTCCTTTACCATTTTGGGTTATGCATTAGAGATAGCCGCATTCACGTTAAATAGGGCACCATCTAAATACGTTGAGACGATACCGTATGAACTATGGTTTGGCAAGAAACCTAAGCTATCGTTTCTTCAAGTTTGGGGATGCGATGCTTATGTCAAACAGCTTCAGTCTGATAAGCTCGAACCGAAAATGAAGAAGTGTGTCTTCATAGGATACCCTAAAGAGATTATTGGGTATTCCTTCTACCACAGATCTGAAGGCAAGATCTTTGTTGCCAAGAATGAGTCCTTTCTAGAGAAGAAGTTTCTCTCGAAATAAGTGAGTGGGAGGAAAGTAGAACTTGATGAAGTTGCTGTACCTTCTCTCGAATTGGAAAGTAGCACACCAGGGAAAAACGTTTCCATGATGCCTCACCAACTAGAGAGGAAGCTAATGATGATGATGATGAAACTTCACATCAAGTTGCTACTGAACTTGTAGGTCGACCAGAACATGTTCCACACTAGAGTGGTACGGTAATCCTATCCTGGAAGTCATGTTATTAGACCACGGCGAACCTATGAACTATGAAGAAGCTATGATGAGCCCATACTCCGATAAATGGCTTAAGGGCATGAAATCAAAGATAGGATCCATGTATGAGAACAAACTGTGGACTTTGGTGGACTTGCCCGTTGATCGACATGCCATTGAAAATAAATGGATCTTCAAGAGGAAGACAGACGCTGATGGTAATATCACTATCTACAAAGCTTGACTTGTCATGAAAGGTTTTCAAAAAGTTCAAGCGGTTGACTACGATGAGACTTTCTCATCCGTAGAGATGCTTAAGTTTGTATGAATCATGTTAGCAATTGCCGCATTTTATGATTATGAAATGTGGCAAATGGACGTCAAAACTGCATTCCTTATTGGATTTCTTAAGGAAGAGTTGTATATGATGAAACGAGAGGGTTTTGTCGATCCTAAGGGTGCTAACAAAGTGTGCAAGCTCCAGCGATCCATCTCTGGACTGGTCCAAGCATCTCGGAGTTAGAATATACGCTTTGATGAGTTGATCAAAGCATATGGTTTTATACAGACTTACGGTGAAGCCTGTATTTACAAGAAAGTGAGTGGGAGCTCTATAGCATTTATGATATTATATGTGGATAACATATTGTTGATTGGAAATGATATAGAATTTCTAGATAGCATAAAACGATACTTGAATAAGAATTTTTCAATGAAAGACCTCGGTGAAGCAGCTTATATATTGGGCATCAATGTCTGTAGGGATGGATCAAGATGCTTAATAGGACTTTCACAAAGCACATACTTTGGAAAAGTTTTGAAGAAGTTCAAAATGGATCTATCAAAGAAAGGGTTCTTACCTGAAGTTCAAGGTGTCAAGTTGAGTAAGACTCAAAGCCCGACCACAACAGAAGATAGAGAAAGAATGAAGCTCATTCCCTATGCCTCAGCCATTGGTTCTATAAAGTATGCCATGCTGTGTGCCAGACTTTTTGTGTGCCTTGCCATGAGTTTGGCAAGGGGGTACGATAGTGATCTAGGAGTGGATCACTGGACAACAGTCAAAATTATCCTTAGGTATCAAAAGAGGACTAAGGAAATGTTTCTTGGTTATGGAGGTGATAAAGGGTTCGTTGTAAAGGGTTATGTTGATGCTAGATTTAACACTGATCCAGATTACTCTGAGTCTCAATCTGGATATGTTTGAACGTGGGAACAGTTAGCTAGAGTAGCTCTATGCAGAGCATTGTAGACATAGACATTTGCAAGGTACACATGGATCTAAATGTTACAGACCCGTTGACTAAAACCACTCTCACACGCAAAACATGATCACACTCTAGTAAAATCTTTGGGTGTTAATCACATGGCGATGTGAACTAGATTATTGACTCTAGTAAACTCTTTGGGTGTAAGTCACATGGCGATGTGAACTACGGGTGTTAGTCACATGACGATGTGAACAAGATTATTGACTCTAGTGCAAGTGGGAGACTGATGGAAATATGCCCTAGAGAAATAATAAAATTGTTATTATTATATTTCCTTAATCATGATAAAGGTTTATTATTAATGCTAGAATTGTATTGACCAGAAACTTAAATACATGTGTGGATACATAAACAAATACCGTGTCCCAAGTGAGCCTCTACTAGACGATCTCATTGATCAAAAGATGGTTAAAGTTTCCTAACCATAGACATGAGTTGTCATTTGATAACGGGGTCACATCATTTAGGAGAATGATGTGATGGACAAGACCCATCCGTTAGCTTAGCATATAATCGTTCAGTTTATTGCTACTGCTTTCTTAATATCAAATACATGTTCCTTCGACCATGAGATCATGCAACTCACGGATACCGGAGGAATACCTTGTGTGCTATCAAATGTCACAACGTAACTAGGTGATCATAAAGATGCTCTATAGGTATCACCGAGGGTGTCTGTTGAGTTGGCGTGAATGGAGATTGGGTTTGTCACTCCGTGTATCGGAGAGGTATCTCCGGGCCCTCTCGGTAGTACACATCACAAGAAGCTTGCAAGCAAAGTGACTAAGGAGTTAGTTGCAAGACGATGTATTACAGAACGAGTCAAGAGACTTGCCAGTAATGAGGTTCAACTAGGTATAGAGATACGAACGATCGAATCTCGGGCAAGTAACATACCGACAGACAAAGGGAATTATGTATGTTGTCATAAAGGTTCAACCGATAAAAGATCTTCGTGGAATATGCATGAATCAATATGACATCTAGGTCCTGCTATTGGTTATTGACCGGAGAGGTGTCTCCATCATGACTACATAGTTCCCGAACCCGCAGGGTCGCACGCTTAACGTTTGTTGGCATTAGAGTAGTTTTGGGATATTTCATGAGTGGTAACCAAATGTTGCTTGGAGTCCCGGATGAGATCCCGGACGTCACGAGGAGTCTCGGAATGGTCGAGAGGTAAAGATTTATATGTGGGAAGTCATATTTTGGGTTCCGGGAAAAGGTGAAGTTTTTTGGTATTGTAGAAGGTTCCGGAGGATTCCGGAGGGGCCCGGAAGTCCACAAGTGGGTCCACCACGACCCAAGGCCTAGCGTGGGCTGTGGGGAGGCGCCTTGGCCTTATTGGGCTAGGTGCACCAAGTCCTCAAAAGCCCTTGTGGCTACTATCGGTGCAACAAACCCCGGGCCCATTGCCCAGACTATGCACAGGCACAAGAACAAGATCATGGCACCAAGATTAGATTCGAGCACAAGGGATTAGTTCTTCGAAGGACCAACATGCAGATCAAGAGGACCAAGACTAGCCAGGGAAGCAAGATATCACTAAGGGAAAAACCTCCCTTGCCGGGCAGGCGTGCTTGGCAAAGATGGCGTTACCCCCGGAAGCAAGCCTTTGGATCGTCCCGGTAAGCCTGCCGGGGCTTACGGACGCAAACCACACCACCGCACCACCTCATCACGATGCACATCATCGACCGGTGCTGTGTCAAGGTCCAAAGTGACTAAGTGGCTATTATTTGCCACATGGCAGCCACTTCCTACAGAAGATACCTGCAAGTGACACCCGTCCTGAGACGTATCAAGCAAGTAGGTGTGAAGCTGGCGTAACAGCCCGGCAGGGCCTGCCGGGCAAGCTGTGATGTGATGTTGAGCGGCACATTTAATGCGCTCTGTTAGCCTGCAGAGTTAGGTACGATAGCACTGTTTGTTATCTAATCAGTGTGCAATGACTAGTTTGCCACTGTGGTGATCCCTTGATCTATAAAAGGAGGCCCATGGCAAACAGAGAAAGGGTTGGCTAATTCGGACCCTTACACACTCATATGCGCATAGCTGCTCTCGGCCCGAGGCGACCCTACTGGGAAAGCATGCTGTGCTCACCACCATTTTCCCACCATCATTCCACGAAAGCATGAGTAGGGTTTTACGCCTCACGGCGGCCCGAACCTGGGTAAAGACTGCCCGTGTGATCTCTGCCGTGCTATTCCACGCTTCTCCGCTCTTTCTGCAATGTGATATCCCCCCGCCAAACCAGAAAGGGGATCTTGGCCTCATAGGTGGCCATGGTTTCCCACGACATCTTGAGCACGTTGGGTAGGGGGCTCACTTGTGCGAAACCGAAAGCGTGAGCAGCACGTCATCTTCATCACCATTTTCATCATTGACGGCTCCATCGACTATGGCGCCCAAGAAGAAGTCCGCTGTTGCAGCTCACCCGTCCGCCTCGAAGGCTCCGCCACCTGTGGCTGCCAACGCCACAGGGAATGCGGAGGTAAACAAGGATGTGGGCACTGTAGGGGACGCGGTCGGTGTAGGCGGCATTGTCACCACCTCTCCCGCGGCCAAAGCAGGAGCGGGAGGCACCGGAGAAGAGCAGCATCAGCAACATCCCAGCGATCATGATCCACAAGGTATGAATGAAGGTGTTACTCCGTCTGTACCCCTCCTCCCTGCCGAAGGGCATAGCCGCAGTGGTGGCACCCAGTTTGGGGTGAATCGCCACCCTCCGGCTGCCATCGCCACGGGCGCGACCGCAGGGCGCACACCTCTCCTGAAGCGGGCTAACCCAACCACTGTGCACAATCACTACTGCAGGATGGTCCAAATGCGACACTACGATCAGAGACCCTTCGACGAAACTGTGTGTGAGGCCATAATCGCAAATAGTGGTGTAAAAAACCGTCAAAAAAGGTGCAAAACGTTTGCGATGACGGATGCATTAAACATGATTCAGATTTTAGTTGCGTGTGCGATGCAGGGCATATAGTTCAGTTTAATTAACTGTATGGGATGAGGAGGAACAAAAGAAATGGGCAGCCAGATGAAGGTGTGTGCGATATATAGCATACGGTTCACTAGGAAGAACTGTGTGTGATTAGGCAACACAATGGACTGAACAAGATGTGTGTGATACGCGGGAAACAGGTCCGTAATCACAAATGTGTGCGAAGACCAATAATAACACAGACAATTGCTGCTAATAAGCCGTGTGATTTGCTCTATCTACAGAAGAATAACATGTATGTATATATAAAACTGAAATAAACATCCAATTACATAAGTGACTATATAGATCATTCACACACACCTCAATAAACAATTGCATGCATTATAAAGTAGGAGAAATGATCGTCTAGTCATCTACTTCTTGTGACGCTCCTGCCACTGCGCTGTGGCTCGATCCCTCGTCTGGGGCAGGAAGAAGACACTTCCTCATGTCAACAATCCGCCTGTACATCTCGTAGCTTGTGTACGCGTCCTTGGCCGCGTACTTGACATGTTGTTCATCTAGTCTCTCATGCCACACACTATGCCATGCGTTCTTGTCCTTCTTGCTCTCATTCTTCATCTTCATGTGGTAGAGGTCGATGATGGCCGAGGCGAGGTCAACCAGGGAGTTCAGTTTGTTTTTGTCACTGCCCCAGACCTTGTAGTGGTGCTGGATGTTGACAAGATTCAGGCACTTCAAGCCCAAAACCTTGAGCGCTTTTAGATCGTTGGTGGCCTCCACCGTAGCGAAACTGTAAACGAAGCTGTTGATAAACCTGGAGAAACGCTCGCAAGGCCTTGTGGCAAGGTGGTAGTGGTAGACGAGGAAGTCATGTCACACGCACAACTGGGCAACGGCAACCTTCTAATCATGCCCGGCACGACCGATGGTGTACTCGAGGTCGAAGCCGACCACTTGGTACTTGTCCTCGGCAAGGAACTGCTCCATAGTTTGGATGGAGCTCTCCACCGAGACCGGATCGTTCGTGTACATCACCGAGAGGGCCTTCCCCCTCATGTAGGTGTCCACTACGTGATGCGTGGTGAACTGCCCGCCGTTGTCGTCGTCGACCGCTGGGAGCGCCGTTGGAACCGCTGGATGTCCTCTCTGTATGTGTTGTCGGGGTGTGCTTATTGTGTCGTGTGACGCGAGAGATGAAGGTAAATGGCCGCAGGAATAAATGGGGGCCGGGTGGCCTGGATTCTCTGAGCGTCCGCATGGCAGTTTTTTGCAGCGGGTAACTGCATTGTCGCGTCATGCCCGGCGCAACCGCATGCACACGAGTGTGCGTGATTGTGCGCAGGCCCCAAACATTGGAAGTGCACGTGGAGGGACGAGGGCGGAGCACCCAGAGGGACGCGAGAGCAGAGGGCGCGCGGCGGGACGCGAGTAGAGCGCGCCGCGGCCGCCTGAACCGCAAGCAACCACATGCATAGAGCAGTTGAACACGCAGGAAATGGTCGCCTACAAGTCGGGCGACAGTTGCGTCGCTACGTAGAGAGCGGCCATGTGCTACTACCTCCGTGTAGTCTATAGTCCCCTTTATATTCTGTGCCATACTTTGCCCTGATTTAACCAACAAAATGTTAATGCATGTTATAAATATTATATAATTGGAAACTATGTTCAAATACGAATCCAACTATATAATCTTTGGCGACATGCATTTGTATTTTATTAGTTAAATCATACTTATAAACCAGGACAGGGGTATAGTAGGTAATTAAATCGCAAATGTTTTTTTATAAACCGTATGTGTAGATGGCATTTTTCCCTCCTCTCGCACGTCTTGTCACCCCGCTGCCGCAAACGGCTTACAGCGCAAGCTTGCGCAGCGCGCCGGGGCGTTCTTTTGGCCAAACGGTGGCACCAATGAATCGTCAGTGAGCCCATTCCCGCGCAACATCGCAGGTTCCCACGCGAGCTTCCCTCCCGACTCAGTGAAATCCCCCAAAATTTCAATGCTTATCGGCCTGCTATATAAACCCTCACGGCCGGCGAGTCATGCATCGCATTTTCCCCTCCCTCCTTGTAGCTTATATCGCCTGCTTCTCCCACAATCACCAATGGCACCAGTCCATCGTCGTCGCTCAGCCACTCCGCCATCATCAGAGGACAGCTCCAGCTGGGAGGCTACACCGTGGCGGCGGCGCAGTCCCCAGCATTGTGTAGTGTACGTGGAGTCCCTGTTGGGTGTGCGCGGAATACCCACCACATGCTCCATCGCCGATGCCCGCCAACAGCTGTTGCCGGCCGCCGTTGCCGCCACACCACAGCCGTAAGCCAGGGTCATCGCCCGCTCTGCCACTGCAGCCCGAAGGCAGCAGGTGGCCGTCGTGGCCGCCACCCCACTATCGGCCACCGTGGCCATCACCCGCTCCGCCACCGCGGCTCGAAGGCGGGAGGTGGTGGTCGTGGCCACCACCCCATCATCGGCCGCCGTGGCCGCCAGCCCACCGTCAACCTCCGGGGTTATCACCCACTCTGCCACTATCACCCGAAGGCAGGAGGCGGAGGTGGATGCCCGCACCGTGCGTCTGCGACCTTGCGCGCTACACCGAGTTCCTATGGGAGGAGGAGCGCCTCGTCGAGCACGCAAAGAGCCTTACTGCCGCCTTGGTCGCGGCACATGCCACCTCAGAGGCGAGGAATCAGGTGACCTACAAGGAGAACCACCGCTTCGAGAGGGGTCATCAGAGCGGCAGAGCGCGTTCGAGGTGAACGTCGCTAAAGCTGCAGCAGCGACAGGCACCGTATTGTAGTTGCCCAGCTCGTCGGTAGGCTCGTCCTCCTCTGCCTCTTACTGAGCGTGCTCGGCAGAGGAGAGGTAGTCGGAAGTAGTACAAAGCCCCTCCGTAGTAGTAGTAGTAGTATTTAGGGTCTATTTTGTTCAGTTCATCTAGCTATAGATGTGGTGGAACTGTACAACGTACTTAAAATTAGCTAGTATGTATAGTTGAACTAGCTATTTCTGTACAAGGTTGGCAACAATTGGGGAAAATTTTGGTCGGTTCAGCTATCGAGTTGAACTATTTGTATAAATTAAGAATGATTGCTTAATCTATGAATGAAATCTATGCTTAATTACTGAATTTTAGTTGCAAAAATTAGATACTGCTAGTGATTTTTAGCTTCATATTTTGACAAATCGCAGTGTTACAAGGCTAACAAATGGCAATGTTACTAGATCAACAAATGTAAATCTTTCCAGTTTGACAAATGGAAACATACCCAATATGACAGATGCAAATCTTACCAAATTGTTTGTAAGTGGTTGCACATGGGTCATCCAAAAGAACCATTTGCGTTGAAGAGATGCACAAATCCTGCTCTCACTTTGCATATGGGTGTTCTATCTAAAATGTTTGCGATCAAGTGCTACACAAATCCTGTTCGGCACATTTTCCCTTGGCTTCCCGGGGAAGCTATTGGTTTGCATATGGGTATTCTAACTAAAACATTTGCGATGAGTGTTTTATATTTAAAAACCATTGACAATTTTTCAAAATAAAATTGTTTCATAAGTATGTACATTAAGAGAGAAAAACGCAAGTTCGCTCAAACCATATCTATTCCGTCATACTGCGAATTTATATTCATATGATCGAGATACAATATTAAACCCAAGAAAAAAACTATTTCCGGCAGCGGCTGAGGCGGCGTGCCGCGCCGTCGTTGTCGTCCTCCGGGACGTTGTTGTTGAAGTCTTCAATGCAGCACATAATGGTATTCACTTGTAAATCAAACATCATGTTGCTGATGTGTACTACACAACCTTCTTCTTGTAGACGTTGTTGGGCCTCCAAGTGCAGAGGTTTGTAGGATAGTAGCAAATTTCCCTCAAGTGGATGACCTAAGGTTTATCAATCCGTGGGAGGCGTAGGATGAAGATGGTCTCTCTCAAGCAACCCTACAACCAAATAACAAAGAGTCTCTTGTGTCCCCAACACACCCAATACAATGGTAACTTGTATAGGTGCACTAGTTCGGCAAAGAGATGGTGATACAAGTGCAATATGGATGATAGATATGAGTTTTTGTAATCTGAAAAATATAAAAACAGCAAGGCAACTAATGATAAATGTGAGCATAAACGGTATTGCAATGCTAGGAAACAAGGCCTAGGGTTCATACTTTCACTAGTGCAAGTTATCTCAACAATAATAACATAATTGGATCATATAAATATCCCTCAACATGCAACAAAGAGTCACTCCAAAGTCACTAATAGCGGAGAACAAATGAAGAGATTATCATAGGGTACGAAACCACCTCAAAGTTATTCTTTCTGCTCGATCTATTCAAGAGTCTGTAGTAAAATAACATGTAGCTATTCTTTCCGTTCAATCTATCATAGAGTTCATACTAGAATAACACCTTAAGACACAAATCAACCAAAACCCTAATGTCACCTAGATACTCCAATGTCACCTCAAGTATCAGTGGGTATGATTATATGATATGCATCACACAATCTCAGATTCATCTATTCAACCAACACAAAGTACTTCAAAGAGTGCCCCAAAGTTTCTACCGGAGAGTCAAGACGAAAACGTGTGCCAACCCCTATGCATAGGTTCATGGGCGGAACCCGCAAGTTGATCACCAAAACATACATCAAGTGAATCAATAGAATAACCCATTGTCACCACAGTTATCCCACGCAAGACATACATCAAGTATTCTCAAATCATTAAAGACTCAATCCGATAAGATAACTTCAAAGGGGAAACTCAATCCATTACAAGAGAGTAGAGGGGGAGAAACATCATAAGATCCAACTATAATAGCAAAGCTCGCGATACATCAAGATCGTAACACCTCAAGAACACGAGAGAGAGAGAGATCAAACACATAGCTACTGGTACATACCCTCAGCCCCGAGGGTGAACTACTTCCTCCTCGTCATGGAGAGCGTTGAGATGATGAAGATGGCCACCGGTGAGTGATCCCCCCTCTAGCAGGGTGCCGGAACAGGGTCCCGATTGGTTTTCGGTGGCTACAGAGGCTTGCAGCGACGGAACTCCCGATCTATTCTGTTCCCCGATGTTTTTAAGGTATATGGACATATTTAGGCGAAAGAAGTCGGTCAGGGGAGCCACGAGGGGCCACGAGGGTGGAGGGCGCGCCCAGGGGGGTGGGCGCGCCCCCCTGCCTCGTGCCTTCCTTGTTGCTTCCCTTACTTACACTCTAAGTCTTCTGGATTGCTTCCGTTCCAAAAATAACTCTCCTGAAGGTTTCATTCCGTTTGGACTCTGTTTGATATTCTTTTTCTGCGAAACACTGAAACAAGGGAAAAAACAGGAACTGGCACTGGGCTCTAGGTTAATAGGTTTGTCCCAAAAATAATATAAAAGTGTATAATAAAGCCCATAAACATTCAAAATAGATAATATAATAGCATGGAACAATAAAAATTTATAGATACATTGGAGACGTATCAGCATCCCCAAGCTTAATTCCTGCTCGTCCTCGAGTAGGTAAATGATAAAACCAGAATTTTTGATGTGGAATGCTACCTAACATATTTATCAATGATATCTTCTTTATTGTGGCAAAATATTCAGATCCATAAGATTCAAAACAAAGGTTTAATATTGACATGAGAACAATAATACTTCAAGCATACTAACAAAGCAATCATGTCTTCTCAAAATAACATGGCCAAAGAAAGCTATCCCTACAAAATCATATAGTCTGGCTATGCTCTATCTTCATCACACAATATATTTAAATCATGCACAACCCCGATGACAAGCCAAGCAATTGTTTCATACTTTTGATGTTCTCAAACTTCTTCAATCTTCACGCAATACATGAGCGTGGGCCATGGACATATCACTATAGGTGGAATAGAATGGTGGTTGTGGAGAAGACAAAAAGGAGAAGATAGTCTCACATCAACTAGGGTATCAATGGGCTATGGAGATGCCCATCAATAGGTATCAATGTGAGTGAGTAGGGATTGCCATGCAATGGATGCACTAGAGCTATAAGTGTATGAAAGCTCAAAAAGAAACTAAGTGGGTGTGCATCTAACTTGCTTGCTCATGAAGACCTAGGGCAATTTGAGGAAGCCCATCATTGGAATATACAAGCCAAGTTCTATAATGAAAGATTCCCACTAGTATATGAAAGTTACAACATAGGAGACTCTCTATCATGAAGATCATGGTGCTACTTTGAAGCACAAGTGTGGTAAAAGGATAGTAGCATTGTCCCTTCTCTCTTTTTCTGTCATCATTTTTTTTATTTGGGCCTTTCTCTTTTTTTATGGCCTCTTTTTTTTATTTATTTTTTTATTTTTCATCCAGAGTCTCATCCCAACTTGTGGGGGAGTCATAGTCTCCATCATCCTTTCCTCACTGGGACAATGCTCTAATAATGATGATCATCACACTTTTATTTACTTACAACTCAAGAATTACAACTCAATACTTAGAACAAAATATGACTTTATGTGAATGCCTCTGGTGGTGTACCGGGATGTGCAATGAATCAAGAGTGACATGTATGAAAGAATTATGAACACTGGCTTTGCCACAAATACAATGTCAACTACATGATCATGCAAAGCAATATGACAATGATGGAGCGTGTCATAATAAACGGAACAGTGGAAAGTTGCATGCCAATATATCTCGGAATGGCTATGGAAATGCCATGATAGGTAGATATGGTGGCTGTTTTGAGGAAGGTATATGGTGGGTGTATGATACCGACGAAAGGTGCGCGGTATTAGAGAGGCTAGCAATGGTGGAAGGACGAGAGTGCGTATAATCCATGGACTCAACATTAGTCATAAAAACTCACATACTTATTGAAAAAATCTATTAGTTATCGAAACAAAGTATTTGGCGCATGCTCCTAGGGGGATAGGTTGGTAGGAAAAGACCATCGCTCGTCCCCGACCGCCACTCATAAGGAAGACAATCAATACATAAATCATGCTCCGACTTCATCACATAACGGTTCACCATACGTGCATGCTATGGGAATCACAAACTTTAACACAAGTATCTCTCAAATTCACAAGTACTCAACTAGCATGACTCTAATATTACCATCTTCATATCTCAAAACAATCATTAGGAATCAAACTTCTCATAGTATTCAATGCACTTTATATGAAAGTTTTTATTATATCCCTCTTGGATGCCTATCATATTAGGAAAAATTTCATAACCAAAGCAAATTACCATGCTGTTCTAAAGACTCTCAAAATAATATAAGTGAAGCATGAGAGTTCATATATTTCTTCAAAATAAATCCACCACCGTGCTCTAAAAGATATAAGTGAAGTACTAGAGCAAACAACATACTACTCCGAAAGATATAAGTGAAGATCAATGAGTAGTCGAATAATTATGCAACTATGTGAAGACTCTCTAACATTTAAGGATTACAGATCTTGGTATTTTATTCAAACAACAAGCAAAACAAAAGAAAATAAAATGACGCTCCAAGCAAAACACATATCATGTGGTGAATAAAAATATAGCTCCAAGTAAATTTACCGATGGATGAGGACGAAAGAGGGGATGCCTTTCGAGGCATCCCCAAGCTTTGACTTTTGGTTATCCTTGAATATTACCTTGGTTCGCCTTGGGCATCCCCAAGCTTAGGCTCTTGCCACTCCTTATTCCATAGTCCATCGAATATTTACCCAAAACTTGAAAACTTCACAACACAAAACTTAACAGAAGATCTCGTGAGCTCCGTTAGCGAAAGAAAACAAAACACTACTTCAAGGTACTGTAATGAACTCATTCTTTATTTATATTGGTGTTAAACCTACTATATTCCAACTTCTCTATGGTTTATAAACTATTTTACTAGCCATAGATTCATCAAAATAAGCAAACAACACACGAAAAATAGAACAGTCTGTAGTAATCTGTAACTAACGTCTAGAACTCAAAAAATTCTACCAAAATAGGAAGACCTAGATAATTTGATCATTGATCTGCTGCAATTGGAATCAGTATTTTATCACGTTCTGGTGATTTTAAATAATTGTTTTCATGAACAGAAAGTTTCTGGAATTTTCAGCAAGATCAAATAACTATCATCCAAGAAGATCCTATAGGTCTTACTTGGCACAAACACTAATTAAAACATAAAACCACATCTAACCAGAGGCTAGATGGATTATTTATTCCTAAACATAACCAAAAAGCAAGAAACTAAAATAAAATTGGGTTGCCTCCCAACAAGCGCTATCATTTAATGCCCCTAGCTAGGCATGATGATTTCAATGATGCTCACATAAAAGATAAGAATTGAAACATAAAGAGAGCATCATGAAGAATATGACTAGCACATTTAAGTCTAACCCACTTCCTATGCATAGGGATTTTGTGAGCAAACAACTTATGGCAACAATAATCAACTAGCATAGGAAGGCAAAACAAGCGTAACTTCAAAACTTTAAGCACATAGAGAGGAAACTTGATATTATTGCAATTCCTACAAGCATATATTCCTCCCTCATAATAATTTTCAGTAGCATCATGAATGAATTCAACAATATAACCAGCACCTAAAGCATTCTTTTCATGATCTACTTGCATAGAAATTTTACTACTCTCCACATAAGCAAATTTATTCTCATCAATAGTAGTGGAAGCAAACTCAACAAAATAACTATCATCTAAAGCATAATCCAATTGAAAATTAAAATCATGATGACAAGTTTCATGGTTATCTTTGTTCTTTATAGCATACGTGTCATCACAATAATCATCATAAATAGGAGGCATGATTTCATGATAATAAATTTGCTCATCAAAACTTGGGGAACTAAACATATCATCTTCATCAAACATAGCATCCCCAAGATTGTATCTTTGCATATCATTAGCATCATGGGTATTCAAAGAATTCATACTAACAACATTGCAATCATGCTCATCATTCACATATTTGATGCCAAACATTCTATGTAATTCTTTTTCTAGTACTTGAGCACAATTTTCCTTCCCATCATTTTCACGAAAGACATTAAAAAGATGAAGCATATGAGGCAACCCTAATTCCATTTTTTTGTAGATTTATTTTATAGACTAAACTAGTGATAAAACAAGAAACTAAAAGATTTGATTGCAAGATCTAAAGATATACCTTCAAGCACTCACCTCCCCGGCAACGGCGCCAGAAAAGAGCTTGATGTGTACTACACAACCTTCTTCTTGTAGACGTTGTTGGGCCTCCAAGTGCAGAGGTTTGTAGGACAGTAGCAAATTTCCCTCAAGTGGATGACCTAAGGTTTATCAATCTGTGGGAGGCGTCGGATGAAGATGGTCTCTCTCAAGCAACCCTGCAACCAAATAACAAAAGTCTCTTGTGTCCCCAACACACCCAATACAATGGTAAATTGTATACGTGCACTAGTTCGGCGAAGAGATGGTGATACAAGTGCAATATGGATGACAGATATGAGTTTTTGTAATCTGAAAAAATAAAAACAGCAAGGCAACTAATGATAAAAGTGAGCGTAAACAGTATTGCAATGCTAGGAAACAAGGCCTAGGGTTCATACTTTCACTAGTGCAAGTTCTCTCAACAATAATAACATAATTGGATCATATAAATATCCCTCAACATGCAACAAAGAGTCACTCCAAAGTCACTAATAGCGGAGAACAAACGAAGAGATTATCGTAGGGTACGAAACCACCTCAAAGTTATTCTTTCTGCTCGATCTATTCAAGAGTCCGTAGTAAAATAACACGTAGCTATTCTTTCCGTTCAATCTATCATAGAGTTCATACTAGAATAACACCTTAAGACACAAATCAACCAAAACCCTAATGTCACCTAGATACTCCAATGTCACCTCAAGTATCCTTGGGTATGATTATACGATATGCATCACACAATCTCAGATTCATCTATTCAACCAACACAAAGTACTTCAAAGATTGCCCCAAAGTTTCTACCAGAGAGTCAAGACGAAAACACGTGCCAACGCCTATGCATAGGTTCATGGGCGGAACCTGCAAGTTGATCACCAAAACATACATCAAGTGAATCAATAGAATAACCCATTGTCACCACGGTTATCCCACACAAGACATACATCAAGTGTTCTCAAATCATTAAAGACTCAATCCGATAAGATAACTTCAAAGGGAAAACTCAATCCATTACTAGAGAGTAGAGGGGGAGAAACATCATAAGATCCAACTATAATAGCAAAGCTCGCGATACATCAAGATTGTACCACCTCAAGAACACGAGAGAGAGAGATCAAACACATAGCTACTAGTACATACCCTTAGCCCCAAGGGTGAACTACTCCCTCCTCATCATGGAGAGCGCCGGGATGATGAAGATGGCCACCGGTGAGGGATCCCCCCTCTGGCAGGGTGCCGGAACAGGGTCCCGATTGGTTTTGGGTGGCTACAGAGGCTTGCGGCGGCGGAACTCCCGATCTATTATGTTTCCTGATGTTTTTAGGGTATATGGACATATATAGGCGAAAGAAGTTGGTCAAGGGATTCACGAGGGTGGAGGGCGCGCCCTCTGCCTCGTGCCTTCCTCGTTGCTTCCCTTACGTACACTCCAAGTCTTCTGGATTGCTTCCGTTCCAAAAATAACTCTCCCGAAGGTTTCATTCCGTTTGATATTCTTTTTCTGCGAAACACTGAAACAAGGGAAAAAACAGGAACTCGCACTGGGCTCTAGGTTAATAGGTTAGTCCCAAAAATAATATAAAAGTGTATAATAAAGTTAATAAACATCCAAAACAGATAATATAATAGCATGGAACAATAAAAAATTATAGATACGTTGGAGATGTATCAGTCGCCGGACGATCGACGGGTGGGGCGCGGGAAGACGGTAGCTATCGGTGCTGAGAGGTACGGTCGATGGGGGCATCCCATGCCGCTGAGGGGGGCACGCGCACGGGCACCGGAGCGGTGGGTGTAGCCAAACACACGGGGACTTGCGCTGCGGTGGGTGGAGGGGCGTGCACGGGCACGGGCGCTGGCGCTGGCATGTACACAAGCTCGTGCGGGTCCACGGAGACCTTGCTGATGCCCACGGATTCCAGCTCTGTGATAGTGCTCGACGACCAGCCCGTCAATGCTACGAGGATGGTCGCTGGCGTGGGCGCGGGGATGGGAGCTGGGACGGGAGCCGGGGCAGCAACCGCCGCGGCCAGCTTGTTCTGGGCCATGTCCATGAGGCCCCATTCCTCCTTATTTTCTATCTCCTCCGGCTTACAGTCGACTTCACCAAACTTGAAGACTAGTGGCAGATGATCCTTCTGCGCCATGGCGTTGGTGGAGGTCTGTGGGAGGGAGGCGAACAGTAAGGCCGCCCGTATTAAGCAGCGGCTCGGGCGCCATTTATGGAGAGGAAGGCGGGCGGCCATGGATGTCAAAGGGCTCGCTTCCCAGTGAGCCTACGCAACGTACAACCCGCATGCTTCCTGGCGAGCCTGCGCATTGGAGGACAGCTTGCATGCCTCTCGGTCAGCCTGCGCACCACACTATGCTCGCACGCCTCCCGTTCAGTCAAGGTCAAGCAGCTATCCACATGACACCTCCTATAGCCATTAAAACCAAGACACGTGGCATCACGTGAATGGTTAACAGAACACACACAGTTTGAATTATACAAACGTTTGAGATATTAAAGTGGCAGCTATTTTTTCAAAATGCCTTTGTTGGCTGTTATTCGAGTGCGCCTTCTCTAAAAATTGACCTGAAAATACCACAGCATGTCGGGTGCCATTCCAAGATAGCATGCCAAGTTTCATGAATTTCAGAAGAGTTTTGGATTTACTAGAATTTAAAAATAATGTATCTCAACATCTTACGGGCAATCAACAGTGCCCTGTTGTTTGAAATTCATTCCCATTTCTTGCATGGGACCTAAGCATGCACCCAAGGACACATATTTGATTTTTCAACCAATTTATATGCACTCGAGCATGTGCATGTAGTTCAAATTTGAATTATGCATATAAATGCATTAAAACTGAGTTAATGCATAAAAATGTCCAAATGAACCCCCAAAAAATCACAAAAATTGGCACAACACTCCTGTTATTCTATGTTGACACGAGAAATTTTTTGAAAGCAATAAGAGGCAATGGATATCATTTCGTCCCCAAAGGTGGGACGTTCCCTACCGAAACCATCATGCTTGTTGTGAGAAGCTCTAGTTTGTGAGAAGCATATACCAAACCTACCCCAAATGGGACAAAAACTTTACCATGGCATCTTGATGCCGCTCCATGATAGCATGCCAAGTTTCATGAGTTTCAGACGAGTTTTGGATTTACTAGAATTAAAAAAAAGGTATCTCAATGTTTGCGGCTGAGTGACGGTGACAGGGTGTTTGACATTCATTCCCATTTCTTGCATGGGACCTAAGCATGCAACCAAGGACACATATTTGAATTTTGAACCAATTTATATGCATTAGGGCATGTGCATGTAGTTCAAATTTTAATTCTGCACATCAATGCATTGAAAACTCAATTAATGCATAAAAATGTCAAAACGAACCCTGAAAAATCCCAAAAATTGACACAACACTCATGTTGTTCTATGTTGACACTAGGAAAAAAATTGAAATTGAGAAGAGGCAATGGATATCGTTTCGTCCAGAAAGGTGAAACGTTCCCTGCAGAACCATTAGGCTTATTGTGAGAAGCTCTGGTTTGTGAGAAGCATATCCCCAAACCTGCCCCAAATGGGACTAAAATTTACCATGGCATGTTGATGCCGCTCCATGATAGCATCCCAAGTTTCATGAATTTCGGACGAGCTTTGGATTTACTAGAATTTAAAAACCATGTATCTCAATGTTTGCGGCCGAGTGACGATGGCAGGGTGTTTGACATTCATTCCCATTTCTTGCATGGGACCTAAGCATGCAACCAAGGACACAGATTTAAATTTTCAACCAATTTATATGCATTAGAGCATGTGCATGTAGTTCAAATTTGAATTATGCACATGAATGCATTGAAAACTCAATTAATGCATAAAAATGTCCAAACAAACCCCGAAAAATCACAAAAATAGACAGAACACTCATGTTGTTCTATGTTGACACGAGAAAATTTTTGAATGCAATAAGAGGCAATGGATATCGTTTCGTCCCCAAAGGTGGGACGTTCCCTACCGAAACCATCATGCTTGTTGTGAGAAGCTCTAGTTTCTGAGAAACATATACCCAAACCTTCCCCAAATGGGACAAAAAATTTACCACAACATGTTGATGCCTCTCCATGATAGCTTGCCAAGTTTCATGAAATTCAGATGGGTTTTGGATTCACTAGAATTTAAAAACCAGGTATCTCAATGTTTGCGTCCGAGTTACGGTGGCAGGGTGTTTGACATTAATTCCCATTTCTTGCATGGGGCCTAAGCATGCAACCAAGGACACAAATTTGAATTTTCAACCAATTTATATGCATTAGAGCATGTGCAAGTAGTTCAAATTTGAATTATGCACATAAATGCATTGAAAACTCAATTAATGCATAAAAATGTCCAAACGAACCCCGACAAATCCCAAAAACTGACACAACACTCCTGTTGTTCTATGTTGACACTAGGAAAAAAATTGAAATCAAGAAGAGGTAATGGATATCGTTTCTTCCAGAAAGGCGAAACGTTCCCTACCGAAACCATCAGGCTTGTTGTGAGAAGCTCTGGTTTGTGAGAAGCATATCCCCAAACCTGCTCCAAATGGGAAAAAAATTACCACGACATGTTGATGCCGCTCGATGACAACATGCCAAGTTTCATGAATTTCAGACGAGCTTTGGATTTTCTAGAATTTAAAAATCAGGTATCTCAATGTTTGCGGCCCAGTGACGGTGGCAGAGTGTTCCACATTCATTCCCATTTCTTGCATGGGACCTAAGCATGCAACCAAGGACACAGATTTGAATTTCAACTAGTTTATATGCATTAGAGCATGTGCCTATAGTTCAAGTTTGAATTATGCACATGAATGCATAGAAAACTCAGTTAATGTATAAAAATGTCCAAGCTAACCCCGAAAAACCCAAAAATTGACACAACACTCTTGTTGTTCTATGTTGACACTAGGAAAAAATTTGAAATCGTGAAGAGGCAACGGATATCATTTCGCCCAGAAAGGTGAAACATTCCCTACCGAAACCATCACACTTGTTGTGAGAAGCTCTGGTTTATGAGAAGTTTATAGCCAAACCTTCCCCAAATGGGAAAAAAATTCCCACAGCATGTTGATGTCGCTCCATGATTGAACCAAGTTTCATAAAATTTGGACGAATTTTGGATTTACTAGAATTACAAAAGCAAGTACGTCGATGTTTGCCGGAGACACATATATGATTTTACAACCCATGTTGGTGCACCGGAGCATGTGCATGTAGTTTAATTTTGAATTGTGCTCCTGAAATGGCTAGAAAACAAATTTAATGTGTAAAATATTCAAACGAACCCTGAATAATTCCAATTCTTTTACGACACACATATAGTTGCATGTTCACTGCAGATAAAAGGTCTAGCAATTCAAACACCATCCATTGCCGCTGTGACCCCATTATGTAATTCAAATCAAAATGAAAAATCAAGTAGATCCCACACATTTTATTATCAACAACCGTGTGAGACGCAACACAAAATATCCTGGAGCACCATTGGTGTACAGTACGCCTATGGCTTACGCGAGAAGGTGCGCCGGCTACAGTCCACAACCAGCATCTCAAGCACACTAGCTCGCTCCCCGAATGTCATTTCACTGTTCAATCATCGCCGGTGAAAGATGGGCACCTGGACCCGCGTCATGAGATCAACTTCGGTGGCCCACTCCGGCGAGAGCACGGCCGCAGCCTCCATGCATGTGCGAGCAAGGTGCATGAGTGCGACCGCAATCTATGACCGGGTGGCCAAGGCAGCCCAAACGGCTTTTGTTGCTTCTCAGGTGGCGGCAACAACATCTGCCTCAGGGATAGCAACTGGCGAGAGCAACACAGCAGCTGTCCGTTTCGCAGCGGCGGCCTTAGCCCTGATGGAGGCCGCCCACACCCAGCTCATGGCGGTCACTGCACAAATCGAACGAAGCTTCTCTGACAACGGTCGCCAACCCACGGCCGAAGAGTTGGCAATCGCCGAGAGCATTTGAGCAGTTGTCCATTCCTCCGCCGAATACCTTGCGATGACGGAGCCCATCCAAGCCTAGATCATTGCCGCGCACGCCCAGCTTGTGGCGTCCTTTTCCAAAGAGATGGCGGACGCGGATGGCGAGATGCTTGCCGAGTATGGTGTGATGGATGCCATGGAGCCCCTTCCCCAAGAGACCATCGGGCGCGAGCTGAACATGGAGGCGGCGGCAGAGATCGACGAGCACCAGCCGTAGTAGTACTCTTTGTTTTGTTTAATTAAGAGCGCTGGTCTTTAATTTGTTAGAGTAATGTTTAGGTCAGCTAGCTCTATTTAATTGCTGAACTTTCTCGATTAAGAAGTGTGGGAGTGTTGTAGTCTCCTTTGTGTACACAAATTATGCAATGGCGCGGATGACCACTGTAACCAGGGAAATTGGAACCAAAATTTTTGATGTTCAAACTCATCACACATGGGTTAAGCTATCTGAATCGTTTGTGATGTTCACATATCATACACAGTTCTGAATAAGGGATCTTGTTTGATGACACTTTGCGCGCCAGTTTTTTCGCTAAAGTGATTCCAAATTTTTGGCTTCTGCGGAAATATCTACCTCCCCGCCCCCCTTACCAAAAGCCACATTTCCCCTATTTCCGCCTTCCATTCCAAGTTGAAACCTTCACTCCTTGCTTGCAGCGCCGCCTCCTCGCCGGCGACCCTCCTTCACGCTGCTCGGCCTCATCTATCCAGGCAGCTAATCCACACCCGACCCCCATCCTCCTCCTCCTTCCACATCCCACATGCCCCGACCGCCGGCGCGACACCTTCCACCCAAATCACCGACCCCTCCACCAAATAAGCGCTGCCCTAAGCCATGGTGCACGCAGTATAGCCAGGATCTCAAGGAGCATTTGGCAGCGGAGAAGCAAATCACAGCCGCACGCGCAGATGAGGTCCTGATGGCTGCCATTCATGCCGACCCTCAGATCTTGGAGGAGCACCTCACTACAAAAAAAGACACTTCCATGATGATACATGTTTGTCACAGTAGGTCGCATTTTCTGTCATGCATGTACATCCATGACAAATTTATGACAGAATCAAGATAGTCATACCTGTGCTGTCATAGAAGTGTTCCATGACATTGCCAAAATTATCATCACAAAAGTGTCCACTTCCATGATGATAAATCACTCGTCACAGAAGTGTTTTCGTCAAGGGTGACCGAAACATGGCATCCACCGTAATGGAACGTTGTTAAGCTATCGAGTCGGATGTTGGATCCGACAACCCATTAACAGCCACGACCAATGCCGATTTTCCACGTGTAAAATTCTCATTGGCTGACGGATCCACGCATCAGCTCCACGTTGGCACAGGTGTCACTCATCCAACGGTCGAGATGGGCCTATGATATGTTGACACATGGACCGGCCCAAAAGTGGCCCACAAAGTTTAAATGGGCCAGCCCAACCGAAGGCCCATAAGATTTAGCGAACCATAATGGGCCGGCCCAGCTAAAGGCCCACAAAATTTAGCGGACCATAATGGGTCGGCCCAGCTAAAGGCCCACACGATTTTGCAGACCATAATGGGCCGGCCCAGCTAAAGGCCCACAAAATTTTGTGGACCACAATGGGCCAGCCCAGCTAAAGGCCCACAAGATTCTGCCGACCATAATGGGCCGGCCCAGCTAAAGGCCCAACATTCTCTGTCAAATCGGCACGTCAACGGCCTATCCTAAACTTGTCATCAACATGGCCCATGGTCACTTCTGGCATGTTAACAGTCCGCTAAGCAATTGGGCCGAATTACGGCCCGGTGTATTTCAGGCCTGTTAAAAGTCCGGCTTCATTTGGGCCCATTTACAGGCCATCAAAACTTTCGACCCATAAACGACCATGAAGGATTTGGGTCATATTCGGCCATGTCTGACATTAGGCCTGTTAGAGGCCCACTATAGCTTTGGGCCACTTTCGGCCTATTGTCATTTTCGGCCTGTTAACGCCGGACGTAAACCATGGGCCATATGTGGCCCAACGTCATATCGGGCCCATTAACGGCCAATATAAAAATGACGATAATCTAGCCCGACCGAAGTTTCGGCCTGTTAAAGGCCCGTGTATTAGGTCGGCGCATTTACGGCCCGTCCGAATTTCGGCCTGTCAGATCCGCACCGTAAATGGGCCACCATTTCCGCCTGCTAAGTCCAGTGGGTTATTTGGCACAATAAGGGCCCAATCTCACTTTCGGTCTATTAAACGCCCATGTTTTTTCTGGGCTCGAGATATTTACACCTGTAAACGGCCTATTTTTACTGAGGGCCCAAATTATGTTTAGGCCTGTTAAAGGCCCACTATGGGCACATGCCTACCAGAAAAATATGAAAGCTTATGCTGATTTAGGCCCGGATATTTTTAGTGGGCTACATGCCAATTTCGGCCCGTAATCGTTTTTAGCCCAATTGGAATGGGCCCGATGAATGTTGGCATGTTGGGCTCCTACGAACTTTTCGGTCGAATACATTACTAAGATAAACCTACACTATACAAAATAGCGTCGTAATTACTACAACCTGAGGCAGCATCATAAATGTTGTATCACAACAAAATAAATTCCAACCATACAACAAAAGGCGTGTTGGCATAAAGTTTACAGTCCTTCCAGATAAAAGCACTATTAGATGTATAGAAGCACAGATCATTTGGCCTGAGTGCTAATGTTTCAGGCTGTAGAATCTGATGGAGCAGCACGATCTCCACCTTTTTGCCACCATTGCTCTTGAACAATGAAGCGAATGTCTGATAGTCTGGTTTCAAAACCATTCATATCTTGACGACATTTCTCAACCACTATTCTTGTTTCCGAAACAACGTCCATTAGGGATTGGACTTGTGTCTGGAGCACAGATATATCACTCTATCTAGCAGGAAGATTTTGTTCAGTAGGCGATTTGGACGAGGTTACCTTGACAACCAACCCAGAATTACGAAGGAAGGTGCTTTTTGCACTGTTAGTGGAGAGATACTGACGCACTGCAGCAAGAGGTGACATTGTTCCTGTAGTAGCCTCGTCACCTTCAGGTGGTTGTGGCTGTTCAATCATTTGTTCCATAGCTTCCTGAAAGTTTGAACTTGTAGATTAGTGTACCAGATAAGTTACTAATGAGACAAAAACAAACAAAGTAGGTTAAACGTTTATACATAACTTATTTTGGTGAACTACTGTAATACATTAGCATGTATTGTAGCGCCAACTACATAATAAAATCACTTTCGGAACATATGTCCATGTAGCATGCCTACTGTATTGTGTATTTCCTCAAATCTGTTCACATCTAAGGATAAAGACACATGGTTTAAAGTAGGATGAACATAGTATGACATCATTCATATCATGGGAAAACATATATAAAACAAACAGGCTATTTTATCATTGTGTGCGCACGTGAACATAACAACTAGATTACAGATCAAGACCAAAAGAATATCCTTCATCTCTTTTAAACCATGTAAGGTGAAATGATACGTTAAGACAACTATGAATAAAAGTGAACAGAGTAACTGACATTGGCTGCAAACCAAGTAGTTAAATGAACACATCATGGTACCAATCAGTTCAAGGCAGGAGGAGTAAGGACTTACAACAGCGGCTTGAACTGGTGTGCTCATGCCCTTCATCTTGCTGGTGTGGCAATCCTTGAATATTTGCACTGCATTCGGTTCAGGTTCTTTTTGGTCCGCACGGGATTTCCTCTGTATTTGGAACAAGTCAATATAGATACGATAATATGGCACAAAAAGAAGAAGGAAGTAGCAGCTATTTACAAGAGCCTCGCAGTGTGCAATATAGCTACGAGATCCTGTTGTCTGTTGGAATTTCACTTTAGAACGGTTGGTTTTGTTCTTCAAACAATTAGCCTAGAAGAAGATACACTTGTAAGGCACATACATAAATACAAGTTCAATATGTGGTATGATCAAATACATATAGCCTACATGATACTTTGGATCAGACCATTGTTTAACGAGAGCTGTCCAGTCTTCATCTGTAATATATTCCACTGGAGATGTTTGGGCGATTTCATTATTAGCCTTGCCTTCAAAGTGAGATTTTCTAAGGTGGTACCGATACTGTCACAGAGCAGACTGAAAAACATGAGTGCATGCTTGTCTAGTTGCATCATCTTTCGGATCCAACTTGAACCTCATCTGTTGAAAAAAATGTGAGTCTTATTAGGAGGAAGCTAGAAAGTATGGGACAGAGCAAGACAATATTACTAATTGCGATGAATAACATTACTTACGGATAAATGGTCAAGGAAGGTGTTAAACTGGGTATTGTCTTTCTCATTCCTGTACTGGATCCACGTTGGGAGGATACGTGCATGACACCTAATGGCAATGGCTGCCTCTGATACTAACTTGGCTGACTCTGTAGCATCACATGGCCTTTTTAAACCTACCTCAAAATGGATTTCCATTCTTCCTCCTTTAGATTTTGTTAATCTGTCAAGCATTATCCCTGATGTCTGTTTCCGCTTGCGCCGTGGTGCTAGTTCAACAACGAATTTGGAAAGTGTTAGTGTACATCAAACTGTGAGAGTACATATAAAGGAGCATGCAACTGCAACTTGACTCGGTCAGGTACCGTCTTGGTGTTGATGCTCATGAGGTTCATCTGATCTTGCCAAGTCCTGTTGTGTCAGCAGTGCTTCGGAAGTAGTGTTAGGCGTGAAGGCAGCTTGGGAACTGGCCAGTTCTAGAGTAAACGAACGAGTAACTGGTTGAGATGCTGGTACAGTTGAAGCGGATGCTGCAACTGGTGGAGCAGGTGACACTGTGTTTGTAGATTTAGCTGGTGGACTTGGACCTTGTACTGCACTATAAGTACCAGCAGAATCTCGACGGCAGAACCTTTTCCGTTTCACCCAACAAGTAACAGAACTCCCTACTATATTATTTTCCTTGCTCTTTTTTGACTTTTCCATGTCAAGTTGTACCCACAACACAAAAGAATAAAATCACTCTTCAGAACTCATTGATGCATGATATAGACAAGCAATACTTTGATGTAAGACAACCGTATGAGGATGGAATATGTAAGAAAAACAGGACGACATGACATATTCACAGCTGATGTGCAAACTAAGCAGAAGGATTTTCAAGAAAATAGAAGTAATGCGAGCTAGACACCATATGAAAGATGCAACCAATATTACTCTACAAGTTAAAAGTGTCTTGTCATAAGTGGCAATTCGAAAAATTAGAAGCAGTACAACGTAGAAATCAATGCAAGATGCAACCACTATCGAACTGCCATGTTAAAAGCGTCCAATCATGAGTGACTGATGCGGGATACACAATAGCAGTACTTTGATGTAAGAACATGGTATGATAGATAGATGTAGTGTATTCTAGACACAAAAAGCCATGTCATATGCACATGTATAACGTATAAACTCAGCAGGTGCAATTTAATCAAAATAGAAGAAATACAGGCTAGACAACATATGCAACATGAAACCAATTATCACAGTGTCAACTTAGAGCAAGCACCTGCGATGGTGGAGTATGGGAGATGAACTCATCATGTAGACTTGGGACTTCAACTTCACTAGCAGTAGCAGTGGCAAATCTAGAGTCTCTGTTTGCATCGGTGCGGAGGACCACCAACATCCCCTAACTTACTCTTTTCCTTCCTATTTTCTGATATTGCCTTATGATGTCAAAAACACAAGAAGATGAATAGAATTAGCTCTGCATAACTGGTTGATGCATGATACAGAGGAACACTACTTTGATGTAAGGCAAGCGCAGGATAGGAGGATGGATGTCGGGGGTTGGGTGCGACATATGCCAAGGGATGGCTTATGATGGTGGGGGCGAGTAGAACATCACCGGTGCCTGGAAACGGGATGAGGCGAAGACATGCACGCCGGCGAATCTTACCCAGCTTCAGGGCTCTCCGAGGAGATAACACCCCTACTGCTGCTTTGCGGGGTCTCCGCATGATCACTATGGCAAAGTGTGTACATGGTTGCTCCTTGAGCTGTTTCCTGGAGGTAGGAGAAGGCAAGGCTAGCTCTCTCCTTCCTATATGATCTGGTCTAGTGCTAATGGATTCGAACCCTTTGCATGGGTGCCCTGGGGAGCTTATATAGGCCTACCCCCCAGGGGTACAATGGTAATCTGGCTGGGCGCGGGTCCCAGCCGTCTGTCTCTCAGGCCGCCGTCTTCTCCGCTGACTGCTGGGGCCCACCGACTGGTGGGCCCCGCTGACTGGCCCGGTATGGAGTCGACAGGCCATGTCCGCCACGAGCGGGTCTTGCCGGTTGCAGATTACTGTAGCCGTGCTTCTAATGACACCGGCTTGGTCATGGGGTCATGGCAACAGTGCCACCGCCTGACGGGCGATCACTGTTGCCATTCCCCATCTTGTTTGGTTAATGGCGTGCGGGGCCCGTTGGAGGGGCTTGCCGACTCCTGGAGGCCGACTCCCACTAGGTCCGACTGGGGGCACTCTTGCCGTCTTCTGGACCCCCGCTGACTGGTGGGACCCGTCGTGTCTGGGTCGTATAGACAGGCCATCGTGGGCACAGGGTTCCGCCCGCTGGGGCTGATGTCAAGGCTGGCATGGCAACAGTGCCACGCCGGACGGAGATCTCCGATGGTACGGCGTACTGTGGCCATGCCTGCCCTTGGTAAGGGGTGGACGTGGACTTTACTGAGGCCACGCCCCATCCCGTCCCTCCTTACGAGAGCATGAGGTGGTTGGAGTCACGGGCCGACTCCCCATAGCCGGCTTCTCTGGAAGCCGCCAGCTAGGAGTCGGCTCATCTCAAAGTCGCCCCCGGGACTCGGCCGTGAGTGGGTAGTCGGCTGTGCTGCTGCCAACTCCCAGAGGCGGCTCTCCGTCCTGGGGTTCTTGAGGGGCGCAGCCTGCCCCGATGTCTTGAAAGGTTCTGGGCTCCGGGTTAGCCTACCCGTGGCCCATTACTCCGACAGTAGTCCCCGAAGCTGATGAGGCGCCGAGGGAGACATGTCGAGGAGCGTCATCAGTTTCTTCTTTCAGGTGGTTGAATTTGGGCCTGGCTCGGCGTCTTCCTTCGGTCCAACTAGCTGGAGCCGGACTTGCAGAGGGCCGTCTTGCCCTTAAAGAGTTTTGAAAGTCGCAGCGGGGTCAAGGCAGCGTGCCTGACAAGCCTCCGGGTTGCCACCCGTTGTGGATCCGTCGTGTGGCGCCAAGTGGCCGGGCCAGTCTGCCCACCCACGCGCGCAACGAGACAGGCCCACAGGCGGGGCCCGCCACTACCACGCCTTGGCATGCGAATGGATCTGTTGTGGCCGTGCGGACGGTTGGGGTTCCCGCGCAGTAACTGCGCGCAGTAACTTCGTGTGGTAAATCATGGGGATCGTGGGGTCCTGGGCGCAGATAATCCCACGACGCCCCATCGGCTTGCCAGCCTACGAGCCAATAAGTAGGCGGGAGGAGGGGGCGGCGAAGCACGCACGCCCATCTTCCGTACTCCCTTTCGCTCCTTCTTGCTTCTTCTTCCTTTCGCCGCCGCCGCGCCGAACCACATCACGCCTGCAGTGATGAGCTCTTCCTCTGCTGTCGCGCCCGCCGCCGTGTGCTCCGGCGTGTGGGATGGCTCCGAGGTTGACGATGACCACATTGATTTCCTTCGCAAGACGTGTCGTCTCCCCGGCAAGGACCTAGTGCGGGCCCGCGCCGCGCCGGCAAGGGAGGTATCACCGGCGCCGGAGGAGGGCGAGCGGGTCATATTCTGCTCGCACCTCATGCGCGGCCTAGGGCTGCCGGCGAGCGCTTTCTTCCGCTCCTTCTTGGAGTTCCACGGGCTCCAGCCGCACCACCTTACTCCAAACACGGTGGTGCTGCTGGCTGCCTTCGCCACCCTGTGCGAAGGCTTCCTCGGTGTTCTCCCCACCATCGAGCTGTGGGGGGAATTCTTCCAGTCCAAGGTCGGCACGCACGTCGCCGGCGTGCCAGCCCAGTGCAGTGCCTTCATCGCGATGCGGAGAACGGGGGCCGACAACCCATTCCCCACCATTACGCTGATCAAATCGGTGAAGATGTGGCAGCGATCTTATTTTTACGTGAAGAACGTCGCCCCAGAAGGTGACTGGGTCAACCTGCCGGCTTACGAAGCCGGTGCGCCGACTGGAAGGCTCCCCATCTGGTCCCACCGGGCCAAGACGCTGACTCCTGTCGTCGCCGCCGCCGTCGCGCGACTCCGAGTGCTGACGCAGTCGGAGGGCCTGACCGGGGCCGACTTGCTGGCCGCCTTCGTGGCGCGCCGAGTTCTCCCACTCCAAGGCCGACCTCACATAATCTGTCAGATGAGCGGCCACCGAGACCCGAGTCGGACGTGTTCCAAGGACATGCCCCACGCGGAGGTGACGGACACGGTGAACTATATCGCGAACTGCGGCCTCTCGGCGGATTGGCGGTTCGGCATGGAGCCGTACTCGCGCGCCAACCCCCCGCCTGTTGTAAGTCGTTTCTCTTCTTCTGCTGCTTTCCTTTGCAGCCGAATCCGACTTCTTTTCTTTTTAGTCTTTGAATCAGAACCCTCTCGTCCAGCCTCCGGCCGGCACCACGGGACCAGCCCGCCAGTTCGTCCCTAACCGAGCGGAGAGCAACGTCGACGACCCCGACTTGGGGGCGGCGGCGATGGAGGCCGACGCCGAAGGAGGGGGAGGCGGAGGGGAAGGAGGTGGCTTCAGGCCTTCGGCCACCTTTGCCGACTGGCCTGATGATGACGGCGAGGGGAAAGTCGCCCCGCGCCACCAGCCAAAGGCCGGCTAGCCCGGCGCGAGTTCCTCCGCCGTCTTGGATGGTCAAGGCGGTGCGAGGAAGCGCCAGGCCGGGCCGAGTTCTCTTGGCGGCCGGACGAAGAAGTTCAAGGGGGCGGCCGCCACGACCAAGCGGGAAGAGGCGGTCGCCAAGCCAACCACTTCCGTAAGGAAGTGAAGAAGCCGCCACTAGTCTCTGCGTAAGTGCTTCCGCCCTTTGTCTTATTTTCTTCTGGTGGATCTTATCCAAATCTTTTACATGCCTTCCTCGCTTCAGGGCTCCCTCACTTTTGAGAGGGTCGCCGCCGCCTCCATCATGGGGTCGGCAGAGACGTCTGCCACTACTCGACGGATTGACCCCGCCGCCAACCTCCGGGAGGCGACGGAGCGGGACGCGCAGGAGAAGCGCGACAAGGAAGAAGCCGCCCTCCTGGAGAAGGCGGAGGCCGAGAAGGCGGCCGCCTCCGCCCAGAAAAAGCTGGATGAAGCCGAGGCCGCTGTCGCGGCAAGGCAGCAGGCTGAGGAAGCCGCGCACCACCAGTCGGCAGTGTCCGGAGTTCACAGCGCAGTCGGAGGAAGTCGGCGGCGAGTTCCCGATCATCGAGAGGGGAGGCGGCGATGCCTCCATGTCGGGCACGGTCGTGCTGCCGCCACCACCCCCGCCGCTGTCTAGGAGCGCACGTGACAAATAGCCGACAGAGATCCGCCGGTGTCGCCGACTAAGGACGAGGCCGTGGCGAAGCTGCTCCTTTTAGTCGCCTCGCCAGCGCGCCGCCACCTTGAGAAGGCGATTTCGGCGCCACGCCCCTTGGAGATCGGCGCCGCCAGCTCGACAGTCCCAGACGCCGAGGCGATGAGCGCCGCGCCCGTTGGGTGGGTGCGAGGAGGCGGCACAGGCCCGCTGAACCAGGCGCTTCTGGACGTCCAGGCTAAGCTGCAAGCTGAAGGCGACGCCATCCAGAGCTGCACCAAGGCGCACCTGGCATCGCGGGCTGCCATCCAGGTAAGTGTTTTTTCCCTTCTCTCCATCTTCTTGTTCTTCTCTGTGGGGGTGCGCCAGCGCACCCTTTGGGTGTAGTCCCCGAGTTCCAGGCCGGCTGCTGAGCAGGCGGCTCGGAATTCCATTGGCGAGTTCTAAGTACTTACTTTTGTTTGAAATACTTATCACAGGATTATCACAACCTCCGGGTCACCGCCTTCAACCGCAATGTTGAGGAGCTGGGCAAGCGGACTGCCGACTTGTCAGAGAGCCGGAGTGAGTCCTCTTTCCTCTTCGCGGGGGCGCGCTGGCGCACCCATGGGCTGTAGACCACGAGATTCGGGCCGACTGCTGAGCAGTCGGGCCGGATCTTCCTGGCGACCTTCTTTGTTGATGACTTAACGTCCTCTTTCTTCTTTTTCTTCAGAGGCCAACGCCGTTCTTCAGCAGCAGCTGGGCGAAACCAACACCGCCTTGCGTGCCAAGGGGGAGGAGTGTGGCAAGCTCGCCGCAGAGCGCGACCTGCTGGCCGCACAGTTGGCGGAGCAGAAGGAGCTGCTTAAGAAGGCGCAGAAGGAGGCGGAAGAGAAGGAGACCGGCCTTCTGGCCGAGTTCGCAAGTGAGCGCTCCTCCTGGACTGACAAGGAGGCAATGCTGACCTCCGGCTTCCATGAGATTGAGGACATCGTCGACGGTGAGTTTCTTTACTTTCTTTCTTTGAGCTGCCGACTATAGGTCGGGCTGACTCCTGATTTTTTGACTTGCTTCTTTTTCGTCTTGTCAGACTTCTTCCCTGGCCACACGTAGGCTGCCACTCAAGCCATCGAGGCTGATCACGAGGCTCGGAGGGCAAATGGTGCGGAGATTGCCGCCAACGCCCCCCAGACCCTTGATGAGCAGCTTCTGAGCATCGAGGCTCATCTTCGGCCGACCCATCGGATGCCACGCCGGCTTCAACATGTCGGCACGCAAGCGATTACTGCCCTATGGCTAGACATGCTGGTTCTGCGCACTCCCAGTCGGACTGCCGACTTGCTGGAGGTCGCGGCTGGCCGTCTTGAGGCCTGGAAGGGTTCCTCAGCCCGGGCTGGAGTGCGCCGGGCCTTGGAATTCGTCAAGGCGTGGTATCCAGGGCTGGACCTGGACCGGCTGGCCACGCTCCGGTCAGAGGCCCAGGCAGAGCTGGTAGCTGTGGAAGACACCCTCGTTGAGCATACACCAGCGTCTTCGTCCCTGAAGACGGAGGGGGGACCAGCCTCAGCTCGACCGCGCCTCCAGCAACGAGCCGCGCCCGACCGAGCCGGCTGCCGCCGGAGACGATCAAGCCGAGATTGCCCAGCCGGCCGCCCCAGCGCCTGACACCGCCGTATCCTCCGACCCTTCGAACCCGTCTGCCGCTTCCTAGGCTGCCGCCTTGCCTTTATTTTATCTGCTTTAGTAGTCTTTGAAGAACTTGTTAATTCGCACAATTCCACCCGCGGGGTGTATTTTGAACTTCTGCTTGAAGATTCGGCCAAGGGCCTATGTTATGTAAATATTCATCCGAGTTCTATCTTTTCTTGCTCATTGCTCCTTTGGCTTTTTCCTTTGCTGCCTTCCCTTAGTCACCGCCTTGCCAGTCGGACAACCGCTCTGCGGACTGCCACTGGATCAAATGCTTGGCTACTTTTGGGAAGGCAAATACTTAGCCATTTTTAGAGTCTTTTAACAAGTCGGATAGAAGGCGGAAAGCCGACTACTCAAGAGTTAGTTTTGCGAAGAGAGGCTGGAAGCCGGCTTAAGCTATGTTTGTGCTTTGAGTCCTTAGCCATTTTTCATGTGGGCGCCCATTCTTCCTTACTCCTGCCTACCAAACAGTCGCTCTGCGGGCTGTGGCTTCTGACAGGAGACGGCTTAGGCACCACACACTACTTGTCCGACTGCAGGAAGCATTTCATAGCGCAAGGCGGCGAGTCCCCGGGCTGACTAGTCGAACCCGGTGCCAAGCGGCATAACAAAGAGTAGCATACTCGAAGGCATAATTCTTATCATATAGATAACAAAAAAGGGCAGTCCCCGAGCTCGTCTCGGGGGGCCCGAAGTCTTGATACTTAAATACAAATGGTAGCATGGTACATACTACATCAACTGTAAAATCTTCGGAGGAGATTTGCATTCCATGGCCGCTCCGTCTCTTTGCCCGAGTCGTCCCTCTTGCGTGCTCGGGGCTTCTGAGCGTTGATCAGGTAGTAGTAGTCGTTGCCCAGCACTTTGCTGATGATGAAAGGGCCTTCCCAAGGCGCCGACAGCTTGTGCTGGCCGGCTGTTCACTGGATCAGTCGGAGCACAAGGTCGCCCTCTTGGAAAGATCTCGGCCTGACCTTCCTGTTGTAGTATCAGCGCAGGCTCTGCTGGTAGATGCCGGACTGGCTGAGTGCCAACAGTCGGCCCTCTTCCAGCAAATCGACGCCGTCTTGACGTGCTTCTTCTGCTTCCTCCTTGGTGTACATGGTGACTCGCGGGGAGTCGAACTCTATGTCCGTTGGGATGACGGCTTCGGCGCCATAGACGAGGAAGAAGGGCGTGAAGCCGGTCGACTTGTTTGGAGTCGTGCGCAGACTCCAGAGGACGGCTGGCAACTCGTCAAGCCAACAGCCGACCGAATGCTCCAGCGGTTCGACCGGTCGAGGCTTGATGCCAGACAGGATGAGGCCATTTGCTTGCTCCACTTGGCCGTTTGACTGTGGATGGGAAAAGGACGCTAAGTCCAGTCGGATGCCCTGTGTCACGCAGAAACGGGCCAAGGCACCTTTGGCAAAGTTTGTGCCGTTGTCGGTGATGATGCTGTGTGGTATGATGTACCGAATTGTGATGTCGGAGATGAAAGTCACGGCAGTCGGACCATTCAACTTCTTGATGGGCTTTGCTTCTATCCACTTGGTGAACTTGTCCACCGCGACAAGTAAGTGAGTTAGGCCGCCTCGTGCCGTTTTGAATGGTCCCACCATGTCCAGGCCCCAGACTGCAAAGGGCCAGGCGATGGGGATAGTCTTGAGTGCGGAAGCCGGCTTATGCGGCTTGGAGCGAAACTTGAAAAAACCATGTCGAAAGGCTTTGGCGATGAGTGCTCTTGAGGCTGCAAGGCGGCCGCACTCGCCTTGATGGATGTCTTTGAGAATTTCTTGGCCTTGCTCTGGCTTGACGCAGCGCTGGTAGGCGCCCGTGATGCTGCGCCTAACCAGCTCTTTGTTGACTATGGTGTAGGCTGCTGCTCGGTGTTGTACTTGCCGAGCCAAGATCTCATCGGTCGGTAGCTCTTTGCTGACCAGGAACTTGAGGATGGGCTGGGCCCATGAGGGTGCTACTACTTCTTCGACTCCCAGAATTGCGACTTGGATGAGGGCAGCTGGGCTGGGAGGCGGCGGGCTGGAGTCTGCGGCCGCTTGCTGGATTGATGAAGTCCCCGGGCCGACTCGTGCAGTCACCGGGCCGAGTTCTGGAGTCTTCGGTCTGGTCGCCGCAGTCCCCGGGCCGGGTTCTGAAGTCCCTGGGCCGGCTTCGACTACGGTGTTCTTGGAGCCATCTGTAAGAATTCTCGTGCCATCTGCTGGGGCTCTTGAGTCAGATCGACTTCTTCGGGGGGAGCCGGCACAAAGATGGAGTCTGATTCTAGTGAAGGCTTGACAGACAGCTTGAGGAGGCGCTGAAGGGCGACGCCGGATGGTATTGCTTGGCGGGTCGAGCCGATTCGTGCCAGGGTGTCTGCTTAGTTGTTGTCATTTCTTGGCACGTGAAGGAACTCGCACCCCTCGAAATATCCGCTGAGTTGCTATACGAGGAAACGATAGCTCGCCATGTTTGCATCTTTGGCATCCCAGTCGCCAGATGACTGCTGGACCACCAAGTCGGAGTCGCCATAACATAGGATCCAGCGAATTCCAAGCTCTTTGGCAAGCCGGAGCCCGTGAGTGAGCGCCTCGTATTCGGTGACGTTGTTGGAGGCGGCGAAATGGATTTGCAGCGCATATTTGAGCTGGTCGCCTTTGGGATAAGTGAGGACAACACCGACTCCCAAACTGGTGCGCATCTTGGAGCCATCGAAATGTATCCGCCAGTGGGTGGAGTCGGGCGCTAGCGGCAGGTATTGGGTCTCGGCCCAGTCAACAAGGAAGTCGGCCAGTGCTTGCGACTTGATGGCGGTGCGGGGCTGGTAGTAGATGGTGTAGGGAGCCAGCTCTATGGCCCATTTGGCTACTCGGCCAGAGGCATCTCGGCTTCCGATGATCTCGGCTAGTGGGGCTGTGCAGACCACAGTGATTGGATGCTCTTGAAAGTAAGGCTTCAACTTCTTGGTGGCAAACTACACGCCATAGCACATCTTCTGGTAGTGGGGGTAGTTCTGCTTGGAGGTCGACAGCACTTCGCTCAGGTAATATACCGGTCTCTGGACAGGTAGTGCTTTGCCTTCCTCCTTGCGTTCAACTACAATGACTGTGCTGACTACCCGGCTAGTGGCGGCAATGTACATGAGCATGGGCTCCTTAGGGGTCGGAGCCGCCAGCACAGGGGGAGTAGTCAACATCTTCTTCAACTGGAGAAAAGCTTCGTCCGCCTTGTGGTTCCACTCGAAAAAAGTGGTCTTCTTCATGAGTTGGTACAAGGGGAGAGCTTTCTCGCCCAGCCGACTGATGAATCAGCTGATGGACGCCAGGCAGCCAGTGAATTTTTGCACATCCAGCAGTCGGTTGGGTACTTCCATCCTCTCAATGGCCTTGATCTTTACAGGGTTGCACTCTATGCCGCGTTCACAGACTAGGAAGCCAAGGAGTTGGCTGGCTGGTACTCCGAAGACGCACTTCTCAGGGTTGAGCTTGATCTGGAATCGGCGCAGGTTCTCGAAGGTCTCCTTGAGGTCTTCCAGCAGTGTTCCGCGCTTTTCCATCTTCACCACCACATCATCCATGTAGACGTGGGTGTTTCGGCCGAGTTGCTTGAGGAGGCACTTCTGCATGCAACGCTGAAAGGTGGCGCCGGCATTCCTCAAGCCGAACGTCATGGTCAGGTAGCAGAAGGCTCCAAACGGCGTGATGAAGACGGTCTTCAGTCTGTCAGCCGGGTTCAGCTTGATCTGGTGATATCCTGAATATGCATCTAAGAAGCTCAACAGCTCACACACAGCTGTGGAGTCTATCACGTGATCAATTCTCGGCAGAGCAAACAGGTCCTTGGGGCAAGCTTTGTTGAGGCTTGTGTAGTCAATACACATCCGCCACTGCTTGTTCTTCTTCAGCACCAAGACCGGGTTTGCTAACCACTCTGGAAAGAACACTTCCATAATGAAGCCGGCTGCTAGGAGTCGGGCTATCTCTTCTCCAACAACTCTTCTCTTCTCTTCCGAAAGGCGGCGCAAGGGCTGCCTGACGGGCTTCGCATCAGATCGGGCATGTAGCTTGTGCTCGGCGAATTCCGTCGGTACACCTGGCATGTCTTTGGGGGACCATGCGAAGATGTCCCGATTCTCACGGAGGAAATCGATGAGCTCGCCTTCCTATTTGCTATCGAGGTTTGCACCTATGACAACGTACCTCTCTGGGTGCTCTGGGTCCAAGGGTATCTTCTTCGTCTCTTTGGCCGGCTTGAACGAACCCTCAGCTTCCGACTCCTTGGGGTTGGGCGACATCTCCGGCCGCTTGTCGGCCATCGCCACAACCCGATCAAGGAGACGCTTCTCTGCTGCGATCACCAGGGACTCGGCTAGCTGACTGCTTTCAGCCGCACAGGCGGACAACTTTCTGTAGTCGCCGGCTATGGTCAGAATCCCCTTGGAACTTGGCACCTTCATCTTGAGGTAGGCGTAGTGGGGAACCGCCATGAACTTGGCCAAAGCAGGTCGGCCGAGCAAGGCATGGTATGGGCTCTCAAGGTCCACCACTTCAAACCAAACTGACTCTCGGCGGAAATGATCTTTGTCCTCAAAGAGGATGTCTATGAGGATCTTGCCGATTGGCGAGCAGGAAAGGCCAGGAACAATGCCGTGGAACACAGTCCGGCTATTCTGAAGCTGTCTTTGCTTGATTCCTAACTTCTCCACTGTGTCCTTGTACAGGATGTTGATGCTGCTGCCTCCGTCTATCAGCACTCGCGAGAAACGTGCGGCCCGCCTATCTGTGGCAAAGGTAGCATCCAAGACCAGGGCGTAGGAGCCCGGACTTGGCATCACCTCTGGGTGATCAGCTCTGCTCCAGCTGATAGGCTTCTCGGACCAGTGCAAGAACTCTGGTGTATCTGATGCCACTGCATTGACCTCTTGCTGCTGCAGCCACCTGCTGCGTCGATCGTTAGCCATGCTGGTGAACACCACATAAGCTCCGTGCTCTTCTGGGTACTCACACTAGTAGAAAACAGGGCTTTGGTCCAGGCCGGGTCAGCCCATTAGTCCCGGTTCAGTCCAGAACCGGGACCAATGGGGGCATTGGTCCCGGTTCGTGAGCCCAGGGGGCCGGCCGGGCCACGTGGGCCATTGGTCCCGGTTCATCTGGACCTTTTGGTCCCGGTTGGTGGGATGAACCGGGACCAATGGGCCTCGCTCCTAGCCCACAACCATTGGTCCCGGTTCGTGCCTCAAACCGGGACTAAAGATTAGACCTTTAGTCCCGGTTT
>NC_041388.1:60307805-60331119 GCF_002162155.2 Triticum dicoccoides
AGTTGTTGGGAAAATTTGCAAATGTGAATTTTGACTTTATTTGCAAAATCTTTCTGAAATTTGTAAAAATGGGCATAACTTTTGCATACTAACTCGGATGAAAAAGTTTTTTATATGAAAAATCATCTACTCGAAAAGTTACATCCGAATTTACGGGGCTTTTAAGATCTAGAGTGAAAAAAATCAAAAAAAATTCAAACAGTGGGCAAACTGTGGTCAAACAATGGTTAAACTAATTATTCTAGAATATTAGTGTTACTAAATAATTATTTCAGTTATTTCAATTTTGGTCAAATCTAGTCAAACTGTGGTCAAACCGTGGTCAAACTAATTATTCAAGAAATATTAGTGTTACTAAGTAATTATTGTTTTTTAAAACAATAGTTTCAAAATAAAACTATGAAATGTGTCACTTCATGCTCAAGCAAAATTCCTGAAGGTTAATAGGATTGACATCTTAGTATTGTCAGGAAAACAACAAGTGCAGACTTGGAGCGAGGTAGAATAGAACCCGGAAGTTAAGCATGCTCAGGCTGGGGGAGTGGGAGGATGGGTGACCGTTCGGGAAGTTAGATGATTTGGAATGATGAGGGGTGATTAGAGGATAAATTGAGAAGTGATGATGGGTGGTGATTACAGACTAGAGGTTAAAATAATTCAGAAATTTGAATATAAAAAAAATCAAAAAAAATTTCAAAAAAAAATCATAAAATTTCCTTTAGTCCCGGTTGGTGTTACCAACCGGGACTAAAGGTGGAGCTCCACGTGGCCGCGCCCTTTAGTCCCGGTTCTGGATTGAACCGGGACTAAAGGGAGAGGCATTAGTACCGACCCTTTAGTCCCGGGACCCTTTAGTCCCGGTTCCAGAACCGGGACTAAAGGCCCTTATGAACCGGGACTGAAGGCCCTTTTTCTACTAGTGTCATCTTGAACTGCGCCGACTGGTCTGACAGTCGGCTGCTGGGGCGGAGGCGGAGGCGGAGGCGGCTGCCCAGCAGGCGGGGGAGGCAGAAGGCCGTCTCCCTTGGCGATCCTAGTGAGCCAGTGGCAGTTCCGGGTGGTGTGGTTCGACGGCTTCACGCCGCTGTGGAACTTGCAAGGACCATCGAGAGTCTGCTCGTAAGAGAAAGCCGGCAACCAGTTGGACTTGCCGCCTTTTTGTCGCTTGGGCGGAGGCTGCCCCTCCGGCTACTGGTCTTCGACTGTCGCCACCTGCTAGCTTCTGGAAGCCGGCTGTGGGGCCTTGCGCTTGTTGTCGTTCTGCTGCTGTCGCCGACTGGCGTCTCCAGCCGGAGTTCTAGGAGCCTGAGGGGCCACTTTGCCAGTCGTACTAACTTGAATCTCCGCCTTCATGGAGGAGTCGGCTGTGGCGTATTTGTCTGCTATGATCAGCAGCTCGTCTAGGGTCTCTGGCTCGTCGTAGAGGAGCTTGTGCTTGAGGAGGGTGCCTTCTCTGCACCCGGCGGTGAAGTACTCGATAGCCTGCACCTCGTGCACGCCCTCGTAGGAGTTCCGAAGCTCGGCCCAACGCGTGAGGTATCGCGAGTTGACTCATTGGGGCCTTGCACACACAAGGAAAGCTGGCGAGGCTTGGGAGGTCGCTTGTATGTGCTTGTGAAGTTGCGGACGAAGGCGTCGGTGAAGTCGACCCAGCTCTTGATGTTGCGGGGCCTTAGGCTGTTCAACCATGTTCAGGCCGTGCCCTGGAGCATGAGAGGAACATATTTGACGGCAACACGCTTGTTGCCGTTCGCTATGTTGACGGCCGTGGAGTAGTCAACCAGCCAGTCCTCCGGCTTCACGAAGCCGGTGTACTTGGGCGTGTCTCGGGGGAGCGTGAACCCTTTGGGAAAGGGCTCATCTCGGATGCGGGGTCCGAAACAGGGCGGGCCCAACTCGTCTTCTTCTTCCAGCGCCAGGGATCGGTGGAGTCGGTCGATCCAGTGGCGTGCGTCGTTTTCCCCGACTCCCTCTCGGCGGCCAAGGCGGTCTCTGAGATTCTGATGCTCAACAGGTGGCGGGGAGACTCACCTTTCCTTGCGAGGAGGAGGAGGCAGATAGTCGTCCCACCGTTCCACTGCTCTTGGGCGGCCGTCTCGGTCGCCCTCGATGGTGATGTGAGTCTGACTATGGCTGACAGCCGGATCCTTGTCTTTTCTTCCACGGCCGCCGTCAGTCGGCGTCCGTGACGTCGCGCCTTGGTCTCGGCGGGGAGGTGGTCGTCATTCTGCCGTTGCGGCGCCTCTGTGCGGCAGCCGGCCTCATTCTGCGCGGCAGCCGCATTGAGGAGCCGCTGGATTCGCTCCGTCATCAGGCGGCGCTCTTCTCCCTCGAAGTTGTCCAACTCATCAGCCGCTGCCTGGGAGGCTCGGATGTTCTCTGCAGGCGTGGTATACACACGGCGATTGGCCCCGAACAGGTTGGCGATGGCCACACCGCGCTGCTGGACTGCGCCTAGGCAGCTAGGCCTAGTTGGGGCCGGCGAGCCGCTCACAGCGCGATCCATCTCACGCTGGTAGGCTTCTGACAAGTGTCTCATGCTTGCCAGCTTCTTCGCGCCTTCGACTAGCTGAAGGCGACGCGCCTCCAGCGTCTCGGTGTCAGCGTCTTCTGGAATGGGCGCGGTCAGGTCTTGCAGTGCCGCATTGAGTGGGTCATGAGCTCCGCCGTCGGAGTGCTCGCCATGACTGATGACGAGCACCTCTGTGACGGTGCTTCCGCCGCTCTCCGCGTGAGGGAGCGGCTCGTCGTAGACCACCACGTTGGTGGGGAACGCGTCGAGCGACACAGTGTCGGAGTCGACCAACATCGGGTCGGTGGAGCCTACGGACTCCAGGTCCACGGCAGGCTCGCCGGCGACGTGGAGTTGATCAAGGAGGCCCGCGAGGAGGCTCTCGGGGCCGCCCGTGCCTGCGTTGGATGCAGGCTCGTCGGAGAGGCGAACCTCGCCAACAAGTTCGGCGAGGCAGCTGGCTGCGCAGGCGATCTCAGCACCGTGCAGCGCGTCGGCGTAGACTCCGTCTGGCATGCCGGGCTGGCTGCGCTCGCCAGGGAGGAAAAGGGTTCCCGTCCAGAGCAGGTCTCCGATCGACGGTGCACCTCGCCCCATGGTGGGCGCCAAATGTCGGGGTTGGGTGCGACATATGCCAAGGGATGGCTTATCATGGTGGGGGCGAGTAGAACATCACTGGTGCCTGGAAACGGGATGAGGCAAAGACATGCACACCGGCGAATCTTACCCAGCTTCAGGGCTCTCCGAGGAGATAACACCCCTACTGCTGCTTTGCGGGGTCTCCTCATGATCACTATGGCAAAGTGTGTACACGGTTGCTCCTTGAGCTATTTCCTGGAGGTAGGACAAGGCAAGGCTAGCTCTCTCCTTCCTATATGATCTGGTCTCATGCTAATGGATTCGAACCCTTTGCATGGGGGCCCTGGGGGCTTATATAGGCCTACCCCCAGGGGTACAATGGTAATCCGGCTGGGCGCGGGTCCCATCCGTTTGTCTCTCAGGACGCCGTCTTCTCCGCCGACTGCTGGGGCCCGCCGACTGGTGGGCCCCGCCGACTGGCCCGGTAATGAGCCGACAGGCCGTGTCCGCCGCGGGCGGGTCTTGCCGGCTGCGGATTACTGTAGCCGTGCTTCTAATGATGCTGGCTTGGTCATGGGGTCATGGCAACAGTGCTGCCGCCTGACGGGCGATCACTGTTGCCATTCCCCGTCTTGTCTGGTTAATGGCGTGCGGGGCCCGCGGGAGGGGCTAGCCGACTCCTGGAGGCCGACTCCCACTAGGTCCGACTGGGGGGACTCTTGCCGTCTTTTGGACCCCCGCTGACTGGTGGGACCCATCATCTCTGGGTCGTACAGACAGGCCATCGTGGGCACAGGGTTCCGCCCGCTGGGGCTGATGTCAACGCTGGCATGGCAACAGTGCCGCGCCGGGCGGAGATCTCCTATGGTACGGCATACTGTGGCCATGCCTGCCCTTGGTAAGGGGCAGACGTGGACTTTACTGAGGCCACACCACGTCCCGTCCCTCCTTACGAGAGCATGAGGTGGTTGGAGTCGCGGGCCGACTCCCCATAGCCGGCTTCTCTGGAAGCCGCCAGCTAGGAGTCGGCTCATCTCAAAGTCGCCCCCGGGACTCGGTCGTGAGTGGGTAGTCGGCTGCACTGCTGCCGACTCCCAGAGGCGGCTCTCCGTCCTGGGGTTCTTGAGGGGCGCAGCCTGCCCCGATGTCTTGAAAGGTTCTGGGCTCCGGGTTAGCCTACCCGTGGCCCATTACTCCGACAATGGAATATATACAAAAAAAGACAGCGTTTCATATTCACACATACGATAGGAGGATGGAATATGTATGAAAAAACAGTAAGCGGAAGGCATTTCAACAAAATTAGAAGAAATGAAAGCTAGGCACCATATGAACATGCAACCAATATCACTCTATCAGGTAAAAAGTGTCTTGTCGTAAGTGCCATTTCAAGAAATTAGAAGCAGTACAAGCTAGAAGACAATGCAAGATGCAACCTACATCACAGTCCCAAGTTAAATGTGTCTTATGGGTAAGTGATCGTTGCAGGTATAAGTTGTAAGCTACGCAGATGCAATTGAACATAATCAGAAGCAATACAAACTAGACATCATACAGAAAACGCAACCACGTATAACAGTTCCAAGTAAGAGCAAGCACCTGTGATGGTGGAGTAGGGGAGATGTGCTCATCATGTACACGTATGTTCTAGAAACAGGAACACGGGTCATATTCACAGGCATTATGTGTAAAGTAAGAAGATGCAATTCAAGTTAGAAGCAATACAAGCTAGACATCATACGCATCATGCAACCACATATAATAGTGTCAAGTTAGAGCAAGCACCTGTGATGGTGGAGTAGGGGAGATGTGCTCATTGTCGGTGTCAAAACCAGTGGATCTCGGGTAGGGGGTCCCGAACTATGTGTCTAGGCGGATGGTAACATGAGACAAGGGACATGATGTTTTTAACCAGGTTCGGGCCCTCTCGATGGAGGTAAAACCCTACTCCTGCTTGATTAATATTGATGATATGGGTAGTACAAGAGTAGATCTACCACGAGATCAAGGAGGCTAAACCCTAGAAGCTAGCCTATGGTATGATTGTTGTTCTGTCCTATGGACTAAAACCCTTCGGTTTATATAGATACCGGAGAGGGCTAGGGTTACACAGAGTCGGTTACAATGGTAGGAGATCTAGATATCCGTATCGCCAAGCTTGCCTTCCACGCCAAGGAAAGTCCCATCCGGACACGGGACGAAGTCTTCAATCTTGTATCTTCATAGCCCAGGAGTCCGGGTGAAGGTATAGTCTGGCTATCCGGACACCCCCTAATCCAGGACTCCCTCAGTAGCTCCTGAACCAGGCTTCAATGATGATGAGTCCGGCGCCCAGATTGTCTTCGGCATTGCAAGGCGGGTTCCTCCTCCAAGTACTTCATAGAAGATTTTGAACATAAAGGATAGTGTCCGCCTCTGCAAAATAAGCTTCCACATATGGCCATAGAGAGAATAATGTTTACACAGATCTAATCTGCTAACGTATGCCATAGCATGACATCACACCACAGCCAAGCCTTTATTCGAATCGTTTTTACTGCCCCGCCTTAGCGCGTTTAGCGAGGCGGTTTCTTTGGCATGTCCTGTCGAAGCAGAGATCGTGTCCCCTTTATTTACGGGATTCTCATCAATACGGACGTGGGTAACCCAATCGTGCCTGTTGGCATGTTTTCTCGATTAAAGGCGAGTCCCAAACGGTCATGGGGAGGGCCCTTGGTATTCAACCTCTTATAAAGAGACCAAGGCCTTACTCCTTTCTTTCAATCTCAAACGAGTTCACCCTTCGCCTCGAGTTCCAACACCCAAGGCTCCAGATTTCAGGCGCTTCAGACCTTCGACAATGTCTGGTTCCGACCTTCGAGGCTGATGGATGCCCTCCTCCGTTACGGAGGAGGAGGTGCTAATGCTGAGAGAGGCCAGGTTCTTGACCGGCAAAATCTCACATAGGTTGCCTGCTCAAGGGTAGGCCATTCCCACTCCCAAGCCTGGTGAGAGCATGGTGTTCATGTCTCACTTCCGTCGAGGCCTAGGCTTCCAGACGGATCCCTTCATGAGGGGGCTCATGTTTTATTATGGGTTGGAATTTCACGACTTAGCTCTGGAGTCCATCCTCCACATTTCCTCATTCATCGTCGTGTGTGAAGCCTTCCTCCGTGTTACTCCTCACTTCGGACTATGGCTCAAGACCTTCAATGTAGAGCCAAAGATGACCGAGGGACGGCACGCAGAGTGCGGAGGCGCTGTTATAAGCAAGAATGCTGATGCTCCATGGCCCGAGGGCTCTTTCCAAGAGGAGCTCGGCTTATGGCAACAAGAGTGGTTCTATATCACCGCTCCGAGGGGCACCAAGTGGGTGACGCCACCTGCCTTTCGCTCAGGTCCCCCACCACAACTAGCGTCATGGGTCAATAAAGGACTAGACTGGGGGCCATCCAAGGACGTGCCCTTGTTGCATGGCCGCATCAGGGATCTTTAGAAAGAGACCTCAGCCTGGTCAAAGTGACGCAGGTCATGCTGATCTGCTGAACCCTGCCCGGCAAACGTCGCCCCCTTCGCCTGTGGGAGTTTAATCTGGAGGGACCGTGAGCTCTCCAGCATTTCATGGGCGCAACACTCGCGGAGATGTACAAATTGTTCTTCGGATCAGAAGCAATGTGTCCGGACTTGACCGAGGACGCAGGTCTGAGCTGCAATCGCCCGGATACTCAAGTAAGTAGCCTTGTGCCCGGACTCGCTATCCGTATATTTGTCATAAACTTGCCCCTAAAAGAGCTGTCCTTTAGACAAGAGTGGATAGCGAAAGCAAAGCTGATCAGGTGTCCGGCTCCCCTCCCTAAGACCACGCCGGATCCTGTGCTAGTCAGGATGTTGAAGATTGTGCCTTTGGAGGAAAGCAAGGGAGGGGACAAGGAAACTACGGCCTCCTCGAAGGAGGCTGTTCATAAGGGAGGAATCGACAATTCCTCTCCTCAGGGGAAGAAGAGGACCGCCTCTGAAGACCCGGAGACCATGGCCTCAAAGCGGGGGAAGAAATCCTCGTCAGAAGGTCCTGCGCCGGGGGATACCTCGGCCGAATTATACCCTCAAGGGGATCAGCCCTTCACCGAGCCGTAAGTAGAGAGAGGTTTTCTTTTTAAGAGATGAGAGAAATCCTTGCTTTATATCTGAGAAAAGTAACCGGAATTTTACCTTGTAGCTCGACCTCAGCCCTTCTCAGCAGAGCTCGTCTTCAGGGGACCTTCTTCCGGAGATGATGGAGAGCGAAACGCCTCCCCCTGCCGTACCGCCTAGCGAGGTGGGCTACCCTGAGGTATCGTCGCGGAGGGTTTCTCCGAATCCGGCAGGGCCAGAAGGTAGTCGTCTAGGCCCCCAAAGCCCTCCGCGTCCGGCCTTCAAAAAGGGCCATCGGACGAGTCCGGCACCGTCCGGTGCATGGTCGGAGGAGCTGAAGGATCTGCTAGGGCGAGCATCTATCTCAGAGGAGCACCGTGCATTGATGGGTACGGTGATTGAGAGGATTTCGTCCGCGGAGACAGGATTGCACGAGGCCGTCAGGGGTTTACTGACAGGTTTTGAGGTATGTGAAATAATGTACACTTTTGCAACAGTTGCACATAAATAAGATGCGCCATGTGTAGATAGTAGCCCTTGAGACTCTGTGCGTTGTCAAAAGTGACGGCGCGCAGAGGATCATAACCCCAGGTCTAAAATGCTGCCTTCATATGTAGGTGGCGAAGTGTCCGGCGGCCAGCTGGACTGATGAATTTGCCGAGCTAAAGCCGCAACTTGATGTGGCAGATGCCGACATCGCGCTTGTTAATAGGCGACTTGACGAGGCACAAGGTATGTAATTCCTCCGGTGGCACCTGGTAAGAGGAGCTTTATGCCAGTATCTTACAATGTGTGTGCTTGATGCAGATGGTGCTGCTGCCATGGAGAATCTTTGGGCGGAACTTGCCCGAGCCAAGGAGCAAGCCAGAAAAAGTGATGCGGCTGCGAAAAGGCAATTGAAGAGCTGAAAGCCGAACAGGCTGCTCACTGCTGAAGGAAGAAGGAAATGGACGAGATGGCCGTGAAGCTGAAGAGCGCTGCTGACCGTTGCAAGCTTCTTGAAAAAGAAGGCCGGGCGGAACAGACGGACCTGGAGAAGGCCGTTGCCGATGCCAAGGATGCTCGCTCTGCGATGAGAGCTATGAAGGAGGAGTTGCGTCAGGCCGAAGAGATCGCGGCTGGAAAGCCCTTTATGCTGCGGAGGAAGTTCTGTGATCCTAAACATGCTCCGTTAGACCGAATGTGGAGTACGCCGGACACCTATCTGGATTTGGCAGCAAGTGCTGCAGATGCGACCGAACACTTTCGAGATCAAGAAGATCGCGAAGTGGAAAAGCTCTTCTGGTCGTAGTTCCATAATCCAGAGCGTCCGCTGTCAGTAGCCGATCATCTGGCCGAATGGGCTTAGCTGAATAGTTTGTCCGGACTCACCATGAAGTGTGTCATGAGCCATCTGTGGCCGGAGAGGCCAGAGCCGAAAAGTTATTTCAACTTGGTGCAGCGGTTCCTTGGTGCGGTGCCGCATATTAATGCGATGAAGAGGTCAGCATGCATAGAGGGTGCACGGATGGATCTTGCCCATGTCAAGACATACTGGGCGGAGATGGAGACCACCGTTGTTGCATCCCGAGATTCGGACGAAAGCTGAGTACCTGTCGAGCACTATTTTGAGGAAGTTCTTCAAGGCGCTCGTGTGATAGAAACGCAGTGCTCGAAGGATGTTATGTTCGAATAGCATATGTTATTGTAAAACAATGTTTTGATAAATTGTAGAAGCTTTTTATACTTGTGCCTTCAAGTATTGTAACACCTCCTGTGCGGCCGTTTAAGATATATATATATAATCTGAAAGATGGCAGTCATCGGCTTCAGCCCCCACGCAAATATTGCGGGGGTGTTCGCAGAAGGCGCGTTTTCACACTTGATCCAACGTCTTGGTCCTACAAAGGAGGTGATAGCGCAGCGAACTAGGCAATCGGACTATAATGCTTTAACACTTTCACTTAGCCATAGGAGTTTGACAGTGAGGCTACTTATATAGCCCCTGGTGGCGCCTGCGCTCGCCCGAACTCGGGGCGCGTATCTGCCTGGCCGGGAAACGGCCCTTCGTTAATGAGGAGGAATCCTAAATATTCGGGTGAGTCATAGAGTGGTTGACCAGTCTCACGCTATATCATCACAGTCAGTTTTTGGCTTTCTCTACTGAGGTGCTCGCCTGGCCGAACCGGGGCACAATCGCAGTAGTTCTCCTGGTGCCGCCTTAGCCGATAGAGCAGAATGTAAGGCAGCAAAACACAGGAGCCGGGCAACCCAACATTTAACCAAAGACATGATTCGGAGCTGATGCATATAAGGCCAAACTCGCGATGCCGAACACTCCCTAAGGTATTCGGTCTTTATGAGGGCGGGCGGGACAATGCCCTTAGTTATAAGCCCCTAGTGTCCATGTACGTGCAAAATTCTGACGTGGCCACATGCCAAGACGCCAGCCTCCTCCTTGGTTATACCAAAAAACCAGGGGATGTTTATCAACAAGAGACAGTAAAAAAGGTTTATGCAGGGTCTTAATCTGAAAAGAATCCTTGGAACGGGTCCCTGCTGCATGTCTGCGCGTGTGTCTCCGTTGTGCCGTATCCTGGACAGGCGCAGCACGGTGTTCATCTGTAAAAGAGAGGAACTTAGTTGAAGAAAGGTCGTGCCGAACAGAAGTTATACTAAATAAACAAAGTATAAATTGGAATGGGTAAAATTGAGCTTGATTGTCTCTTATTTTATATGCGCGGAGCCCCTAGTACAGGGGTATACGGCTATTAAGCCTTTATCAATTATATTTTTATGCCGGACTCATCTAGCCGTGTCCGTGGTCTTAATGACCTATTTAGATGTTTTGGTTGGTGAAGCCGTTTTATTGTGGGGCTGTTAAGGCAACCGCACAATCTTTCGTGCGGGAGGCGCACTCAATGCTTTCCCTTTAATGAGATGATGCCTCGTGGACCAGGCATCTTAGGCGTAAGAGATGCATAATGTGGAATTGCGTTAAAGCGGGCGAAAGCTTCGCGTCCCAGTAGTGCTTGATAGCTGCTTGAAAATGGGGCGATATGGAAGGTTAGCCTTTCGCGACGGAAGTTGTCGGGGGAGCCAAACATAACTTCTAGCCGGAGAGAACCCATGCAGTGGGCATCCGTGCCTGGCGTTACTCCTTGAAAGGAGGTTTTGCTATGGCGAATTTTTGTTGGGTCTATCCCCATGTGGCGGATTGTGTCTTGATATATCAGGTTTAGACCACTACCGCCATCCATCAGGACATTTGTAAAGTGGAGTCCGCTGATTATTGGATCTAATACCAAGGCAGTCCAGCCTACGTTCCGGATACTTCTAGAGTAATCCAGATGGTCGAAGGAGATCGATTTTAACAACCAGTGGCGAGACTCCTTTGGGATAGGCCGTATGGCGCGTATCTCTATGGGCGCCGCTCGTTTTGTTATGTGAAGTAAGTTTACTGTTTTGACTTCTTGTGGAAAAAAAATTTGTTTCCTGGTGCTCTGCTTTTGGGGTTCATCATCGTCTTCGCTTGATGTGTCGACCCCTTTTGTTCGGCGTTGAGTTTGCCAGATTGCTTGAAAACCCAACAATCTCTGTGGGTATGGTTCGCAGGCTTCCGGGAGTACTATGTATTTGACATATCTTGTCCAAGATTTTGTTTAAGTTGGATAGCTCGTCCCTGTTATCCTTGAGGGGCGGCTTTTTCTGATTCTGCCGAGAGCTTTTGAATCCGGCATTGACTGCCGTGCTCTTCGGACTGCTTCCCTTAGTCCGGCGCTGGTCCTTGTTGCATCGTAGTTTTCCGTTTCCATCCCTAATTTCGGATGTACTTGGGTCGCTGGTGCTACATCTTGCCAACCAGCTGTCCTCTCCTGCGCAAAAGCGGGTCATGAGGCTTGTTAATGCGGCCATTGTTCTTGGCTTTTCTTGGCCGAGGTGTCTGGCGAGCCATTCGTCTCGAACGTTATGCTTAAAAGCTGCTAGGGCTTCGGCGTCCGGACAGTCGACTATTTGATTCTTTTTAGTAAGGAATCTGTTCCAGAATTTTCGGGCTGGCTCTCCGGGCTGTTGAGTTATGTGACTTAGATCGTCTGCATCCGGAGGGCGGACATAGGTCCCTTGAAAATTTGCCCGGAAAGCGTCTTCGAGCTCTCCCCAACTTCCAATGGTGTTTTCGGGAAGGCTTTTAAGCCAATGCCGAGCTGGCCCTTTAAGCTTGAGGGGTAAGTATTTTATGGCGTGGAGGTCATCTCCTCTTGCCATGTGTATGTGGAGGATATAATCCTCAATCCAGACTCTAGGGTCTGTTGTTCCGTCATACGCCTCTATGTTTATGGGCTTGACTCCCGCTGGAAATTCATGGTCCAGAACCTCATCAGTGAAACATAGGGGGTGTGCGGCACCCCTATATTTGGGTGTGCCGTGATGTTCGGATATTGGTTGTGTTGCATTGCTTGCGAGAGCTTGCTTTCTTGGCCCATAGATAGATCTAGCTGGGCCATCTTTTTGGTGCGAATCCTTGAATGGGTAGCATGCTGGCTTGTATGCGGCACCGCTTGCCGCTTTATGCTGGCCATGGGGTCGTCTATCCGACCGGGTGGCTTTCTTATTTTTTGATTGCGGGGGCTCTAAGGCCTCCTCGTCAAATTCAGGCAGTAGCTTTCGCTTCGGATAGCTTTTGGTGTGGCGACTGCCGCTGTATTTGTCTGCGGTGTTGAGTACTTTGCTCCATCTGATTCTGAGTGCATCTTCCGCAGTTTTAAGCTTCCGCTTATGCTTTTTCAGGCTATGTGAAGTGGCAACGAGCCTTTGGTGGAGGTTCTTCTGCTCCATGAGCTTGTCCGGCGTAAGGTCGTCTGGAATGCTGTTCTCGCTGGGGACGGGTTGTTCGGTTTGTTTATCCAAGTTACCATGTTCGGACGTTTGCTCGAGGGCATGTTCGTCGTCCGTCGGCTCGTCCTGCTCTATGGCTGGGTCTGTATGGCTGCTTTCTTTGTCGAGGCGGGGCTTGGAGCGGCGTTTACGTCGCCTCTTTGATTGCTTTTCTAGAGAACGATCCCTCGTTGCATCCCTGTGTTCCTCATCGTCACTTCCTTTAGGTGTGTCCACCATGTACACATCATGAGATGAGGTGGCTATCCAGTGCCCTATAGGCGTTGGTTCATGGTTGTCTCCTACATCGTCATCCATACCGTCGATGTCTTCGGAGTCGAAGTCGAGCACGTCGTTTAAATTATCGATAGTGGCTACGAAGTGGGTGGTGGGTGGGCTTCTAATTTCTTCGTCGTCCGCATCCCAATCCTGCCGGTCATAGTCCGGCCAGGACTCTCCTGACAAAGAGAGAGACCTGAGTGATTTCAGAATGTCGCTGAAGGGCGAGTGCTGAAAGATATCTGCGGCGGTGAATTCCATGATCGGCGCCCAATCGGCTTCGATTGGTAGGGGCGCGGAGGGTTTGGAGTCCGGAGAGGAGTCCGGCGCCTTGGGGTCACGGGCTTCGCAGGGGACAAGGCTGGTATTCGGCTTGATCACCGTAGAGATTGCAGCCCCCGAGGCGGTGTCTAACCACCCATCCTCGATTAGTGTGGTCAGCTCCGAGTTAAGGGTCGAAGCGGACACAGGTGCGGCCTCCAGGGCACTGTTCGGCGGCAGAGCTAGATCATGCCCATCGTGACAGTGTGGCGTGCTTGGCAGTGGCTCAAATCCGTCGAAGATCAAGTCTCCGTGGTCGTTCGCCGTGTAGTTTAAACTTCCAAATCTGACCTGATGGCCAGGGGCGTAGCTTTCGATCTGCTCCAGATGGCCAAGCGAATTGGCCCGCAGTGCGAAGCCGCCGAAGACGAAGATCTGTCCGGGGAGAAAAGTCTCACCCTGGACTGCATCGCTATTGATGATCGGAGGAGCCATTGGGCCTAAAAGTGACGACACAAAGGAACTCTCAATGAAAGCACCAATGTCGGTGTCAAAACCGGCGGATCTCGGGTAGGGGGTCCCGAACTGTGCGTCTAGGCGGATGGTAACAGGAGACAAGGGACACGATGTTTTTACCCAGGTTCGGGCCCTCTTGATGGAGGTAAAACCCTACTCCTGCTTGATTAATATTGATGATATGGGTAGTACAAGAGTAGATCTACCACGATATCAAGGAGGCTAAACCCTAGAAGCTAGCCTATGGTATGATTGCTGTTCTGTCCTATGGACTAAAACCCTCCGGTTTATATAGATACCGGAGAGGGCTAGGGTTACACAGAGTCGGTTACAATGGTAGGAGATCTACATATCCGTATCACGAAGATTGCCTTCCACGCCAAGGAAAGTCCCATCCGGACACGGGACGAAGTCTTCAATCTTGTATCTTCATAGCCCAGGAGTCCGGTTGAAGGTATAGTCCGGCTATCCGGACACCCCCTAATCCAGGACTCCCTCACTCATCATCTACACAGCTACGTTGGCTGTCCAGCCTTGTGTTGTCTTGCGAATCTTGTTGGGAGGATGGCGGAGTAGAATCTGTAGAGACCCCCTGTTTGAGTTGCTCCGAAGGACCACCATCACCCATTGCCGGACTAATTTCCTTCAGCTGTAATGATTTTGCATTGTGAAGTCAAACCAATAAGAAAAAGGAATAAAATTCGCTCTTCAGAACTCATTCATGCATGATACTGACGAACACTACTCGGATGAAAGGCAAACACATGATGCGAGGATGGAATCTGTATGAAAAACAGGATGGTGTGACATATTCACACCTATGATGTGGTAACTAAGCAGAAGGTATTTCAACAAATTAGAAGCACTGCAAGCTAGACACCATATGAAAGATGCAACCAATATCACTCTGCCAAGTTCAAACTGTATGGCGTTTCAACAAATTAGAAGCAGTACATGCTAGAAATCATATGCAAGACACAACCAATATCACAGTGGCGACTTAAAGGTGCCTTATCATAAGATATAATATGTACCAAAAAACAGGAAAGCGTGTCATATTCACATGTATCATGTGTAAGCTAAGCAGATGCAGTTTACACTAATTAGGAGCAATACGAGCTAGACACCATATGCAACATGCAACCAGATATCACACTGCCAAGTTAGAGCAAGCACCACTACAGGAATCAGCTACTTTGCCATCTGCCACGGCAGACGGCAAAGGCATGAACGGCGGACGACAAAGGTCTTTGCCGTCTGCCGTGGATGGCAAAAGGCCACGGCAAAGTAAGGTCCGGCAAAGAGCTACTTTGCCGTCCGCTTCGGGCGGCTGACGGCAAAGGGGCCTTTGCCATCAGCAGCGGACGGCAAAGAAAGCCGATGGCAATAAATGTGATGTTACTCCGTTAGGTGGTTAACGGCAGGCCTTTGCCGTCCGCCGCTGACGGCAAATTTTTGACCTACCTTTGTCGTCCGCCAAATGATGTCAGCTAGACGTCACTACATGGCAGGCCTTTGTCGTCCGCCGATGTAGGCAAAGTTTTTACTCGTTGCCGTCTGCCACGGACGGCAAAGCCTTTGCCGTCAGCCACTGTACGCAAACTAACCAAATTGGTCAGCCTCCCAAGAAGCACAGTTGCCTGCCACGTGGCCTCTTTGCCGTCCGCTGCTGATGGCAAAGAGCCTTCATATTGGCTCTTTTTTCTGTTTTTTTATCCAACAATTTTCACAGCAAATATATATGACATATATAGATATATTTCACAGGGCTATTTAACAGCAATCATATCACATATCCAACACATAAGTTTCATCCATTCATACATAAGCAAGTTCCATCCATACACATTGTTCCATCCATATACATATTACAATGCAAAGTTTCATTAAGATAGCAAGTTCCATCATAGCAAGCTAGATACAATGCAAAGTTTCATCAAAGAAAAAGCAAGCACTCCATCATAGCAAGCTAGCTTCCATGAAGTGAATGAAATCTGCAAAATGGCAAATAAGAAAGTTAGAAATAGGTGACTACAAGAAGAAGACTAGAACAAGAAGTATATGTTCTTTATGAGCTAACTTAGGTGAAATGGATCATATATGAGCTAACTAAGTTGAAATGGGTCGTTTATGAGCTAACTTAGTTATAATGGATCATTTGTGAGCTAACTTAGTTGAAATGGGTCATTTATGAGCTAACTAAGGTGAGGGGCATCGTTTTTGAGCTAACTAAGGTGAAATGGATCGTTTTTGAGCTAACTTAGGTGAAATGGATCATTTATGAGCTAACTTAGGTGAAATGGATCATTTATGAGCTAACTTAGTTGAAATGGGTCGTTTATGAGCTAACTAAGGTGAAATGGATCATTTTTGAGCTAACTAAGCTGAAATGGATTGTTTTTAGCTAACTTAGGTGAAATTGATCATTTATGAGCTAACTTAGTTGAAATGGGTCGTTTATGAGCTAACTAAGGTGAAATGGATCGTTTTTGAGCTAACTACGGTGAAATGGATCGTTTTTGAGCTAACTTAGGTGAAATGGATCATTTAAGAGCTAATTTAGGTGAAATCGATCATTTTTAGCTAACTTAGGTGAAATGGATCGTTTAGGAGCTACTCTAGGTCAATTGGGTCATTTTAGAGCTAACTTGGATAAACTGGATCATTTATAAGCTAACCTAGGTAAGATGGGTCATTTTGGAGCTAACCTAGGTGAAATGGGTCATTTTGGAGCTAACCTAGGTGAAATGGGTCATTTTAAAGCTAACATAGGTATAATGGATCATTTAGGAGCTAATCTAGGTAAAATGGGTCATTTTAGAGCTAAGTTGGATAAACTGGATCATTTATAAGCTAACTAAGGTAAAATTGGTCATTTTAGAGCTAACTTAGGTAAAATGGATCGTTTATGAGCTAACTAAGCTAATTATGCAATTTTTGACATAAGTAAGCTAAGTACATCTCGTTTTAGAGCTAAGTTAGGTAAAATGGATGGTTTATGAGGTCAGTAAGCTTATTAAGTCATTTTGGAGGAAAAGAAGCTAACTCTAGGTCATTATGGTAAGCATATTGGAGGAAATAAAGATAAGTCTAGGTCTTTATGCATTTGTTAAGCAAAACACTAGAGAAACTTATCATGGTCAGGGAGGTGTAGGAGCGGGCTGGCTCATGCCGGTAGCTGGAGAAGGATCGTGTGATGCGTGTCTGGAGTTAAGCTGCACCAAAGATCATTTCCAATGTCTCGTTAGCATTATGACACTCAAATGTTAAGACTAGCAAGTAATGTCCATTCAAATTAAACTCACCGTGCTCCCAGGAGCAATCACTGGCATCGGCGTAGCGGTCTGACCGGACTTCTCGCAGACAGACTGCACATTTGCTTTTGACAACAGAGTCATACTAGTTAGTAATGAGACTCAAATGTTAAGACTAGCAAGTAATCTGCAGAAGAAACTTACCACAAGGAGCTCATACATGGCCCTTGCCTACATGTCATTTCGTGCCCTCTCCTCCTCCAACATCTTTGTCGTCTTCTCCTATAACTCCTGCTGCCTCTTCGCTGCCTCCGCCAGAAGTTTCTCCGTTCTATCTCTCTCACTCTGTATAGCAGCCTGCAACACCACTCACATGACCATTTGTAATCATTGATAGAAGTGCACACAATGTAATGGACAAAGATAGCTGAGTACGTATAACTAACCTTGATGACGAGTTGGACTGGCCGTTCACGAGGCCTTATCTCAGGAGTGGAACTCGACTGGCGTGCCTTGATCTCTGGGAGAGTGCTAGGACAACGGATAAGTCCATCTCCCATGGCTATGGAACCATGGGACCTCCCGCCACCAGATATCATCAGCAGCTCTGTATCAATGGGACCCTTGCTCGGGTTAAAGTCATCCCCTTTCCTCGCCTTCTCCTGATCACTATATTGCATGAGCTTGTCATGGGCGGAGATGTTGGTGAAGTTCTTTGGATCATCGAGGTCAGATGCAGAGAATGCCTTAACTTTCTTGTAAGGGCCAGTGTGGGCCATGGCATACAGGTTGTACACCTCTGGCACCTTATCCGCCTTATTGTAGCGTGCCTGAAAGAGAGAAACAAAGTAAATGAGTAATTAAAGGGCTAAAGCTAGCATGATGAATGAATTGCATGAATCATGAAGCAAACCACATACCCAGTTCCGCCCGTAATGAAATAAGTTGGAGCTGCCTTGATGGTGTGGCACACCTTCCATTTGGGAACGTTTGTCCTTGGCCTCGTTGTGGGTGGCCCGCCATTCTTTTGAGCAACACACATTGACCAACACATCCCAACAATCCATCCGATCCGCACACCATCTCGGAGGGGCCTAAGTTAGCAAATAGAAACTTGAGCGCTATGGCTATGAATTACTAAATGAAGGAAGTAAGTACAAGGCCTTAAGAATTAACTTCATGTACTGCTCCTTACTCAAGAACTTATCGCGCCACGCCTGCTTGGGCTTCTTGATACCACGCCCGGCGTAGTAGTCTCGAACAGCCTGCACCCGAACCTCATGCCGTAAGTTCTGCAGTAGGCGCTTGCACTCCTTGTCGATAACATCTGCCGCCTCCTCCTCGTATCCTTCCTCACACCTGTAGAATGTCTGCAATAAAATGAGACAATATTGATTAGTACAATTAGTAACTAGCTAGTTGAAGATTTTTAATTGTGTATAGGAGAAATTACCCAGAACTTTCTGATCACCACGTCTGCCCTCGTCTTGCACAAGACACCATCGATAATCTCACCCGGCGGGGCCGGGGCAGCCAAGTAGTGCTCCCAACTCAATCCAACCTCTGGAAGCCGACCCTCAACAGGCAACGTGACAAACCCCGGGATGTTTTGCCGAATCAGAACTCCAAGGACGGAGTTGGGCCGGCGGACACTTTCATGGTGGTCCCAACCCCTATAGCATGACAAGGCCAACACATTAGTTATTTGAAGAAACGTGAATGCAGAAGGTACAAAAAGATTAAATGCACTTACCTCTCCCCATGAGGGAAAATCAACCACCTCTGCTCGCGAGTTGCCGGCACGGACGGGAGCTGTGTACAACCACGCTGGTAGACGTTGCCCCCCTCCTCCTCAATATCAATCGGCTCCCCGCCATTATTAGCATGGCCACTCGGCCCCTCAGGCTGATCCGACCAGGTACCCCATCCAGATGTGTGCTCCTCCGGGGTCTCGTGGGCCGAACTCTCGTGGGCCGAAGGCCCGTCGACCCGAGGCTCATGGGCCGAAGACCCGTGGACCGGAGGCTCGTGGACCGGAGTCCGTGTAGCCTCCTCCTCGGACGAGTCCACCCTAGCAGTCACATGCTCGGGTGAAACAGCTGGGGGTGGCGGCGAGGAAGGCACCGTAGCAGTCACCCTACCTCGTCTCCCGCGACCACGTGCTCCACCTCCTCTCTTCTTCTTACCTCGTCCCCTGCTGGGCACCGCGGTCGACGAACAAGGGCCCAGCGGTGTCACCATACTGTCCAGCAACGCTCAGCGGAGAGGTGCATGTGGAATGGATGACCTCGCACCATGTGCCGATGAAGAAGGAGCCTCAGCGCGCTCCCGACCAGCGCCCACCATCTTTCAACACCTGCCATGACAAAGAATAAATGAAATTAGTACAACATAAAAAAAAGTAACGACATGAATAATAATATGTATATCACTTAAGTGTATCATCATCAAGTACAACATAAAAAATTTGAATACGTGACACTACTAATAATCTCGATTAGTATCATCAATAAATGCATAATCATCATCATCACTATAATCAATGATGGGCTCATAGGGTTCAGTGGCATCAACATGTGCAAGGCCACCTTGACGTAATCGGTCAAGCATTGACAGGTCATCCGCAGTAGTAACCTCTTCTTGTTCTGGCTCTTCTTGTTCCTCCTCTAGGGTTATGTCGGATTCACTGTCGCTGTCTACTTCAATGTTTTGGGGTGAAGTATAGCGGTTCTTTAAACGCTTTTTGGAAAGACGTGTCTCTTGGAAGAATTCTCCTTCATATGTGTCTGGGTTAATGTGAGGTTCATAATCCTCTTTCTTTGGGGGAGAAAGTCTAGCACGTGGTGCTTCATAAACGACATCCCAACCTTTCAGATTTGGATTAGTTTGGCAGGCCCATGGTATATAGAATACTTGGGTCGCTTGTTGAGCCGTAATATAGACATCAGGAACATCTAAATGGGTGCTTTGGTTGATTTCAACTAGCCCTATATGTTCATGAGTCCTTCTAGTCTCCTTCGGCTGAAACCAATAACATTTGAAGACTACGACATTCGGTGGGTTTTCACCATAAAATAGAAGTTCATAAATTGCTTCAACTCTCCCATAATACTCGGTACCTCCTTCACCGATAGCAGATACACAACAATTTGTAGACTTTCGGTCGGCCATAGATAGCTCTTTGCCATAGGTACGAAAGCGATGCCCGTTGATGTCGTACTTGTCAAATGAACGGACATTATAGTCAAAACCATTAGCCACTTGTCTCAATTCGGCGTCCATAGACTCTAAATTAGCCTACAAGTTTAATATGATAGTATTGTTGCATTACGCACAAATTAGCGAATGAAATGAAATTGTCTAATAGAAATTATCGTTTGTTTGAACCAAGAGATGAAACCGGGATAGCCGCCTCCTTGCTTTGCGAGAAGCTCATACTCTTCGACGGAATCCTTTTGGATCACCGCTCCATACGAGAATATGGCTATGTATCGACTGTATGAAATATCCAGGAATAAGAGCAGTTCAAAGGAAATAGAAGTTGCGAAACAATGTACCGAGAACTTACTCGATGTACGGCCGCAGTTCTATCAGGTTGTTGAAGATATACAATGAAATGGTCTGCCATTCTTCGTTATCCAAAGATACTGGATATGAAACACTGGATGGTGCGAGATTCCCTTTGAATAGGCCGAGGTTGGATCCACCCTTTTTAGGGTCATCGGCATTGTACCGAGGCTTCGGATTATGCAAATGACGATTTTTGGCTTTGTAGTGTGTTGTTACGAAGTTTGCCGCCTCCTTAGTGATGAATGCCTCAGCCATCGATGCTTCAATTCTACGTTTATTTTTACATTTTTCTCGAAGCGTCTTCTACATCCTCTCAGTTGGGTAGCACCAATGATTTTGCACGGGCCCCCCCAATCATGCCTCGGTCAGGAGATGCAAAATCAAATGCTGCATTGGATTAAAGAAGCCCGGTGGAAAGATTATCTCTAACTTGCAGATCAACTCCGGCGCCAACTCTTCCATTTCTTCTAGCACGCCAGGCGATAGTTCTTTCGCACAAAGAACACGGAAGAAATAGCTGAGTTCTGCCAGTACTAACCATTCATCCTCAGGGATGAAGCCACGCAACATCACCGGCATTACCCGCTCAATCCATATGTGCCAATCATGACTTTTGAGACCAAATATCTTCAATTTATCAAGATTCGCTCCCCTCTTTAGATTCGCTGCATACCCATCGGGGAACATCAACTGCTGTTGCACCCACAAGATAATTTCCCTCATAGCTGGCCTTCCAAGATTGAACCATGCCTTTGGCTTCGTCCAGTTCTGCTTTCCTTTCGGTTCTTTCATGTTTTGTAACGGCCTATCACATAGCGCCTCCAGATCAACTCTAGCCTTAGTATTATCCTTTGACTTCCCATATATGCCGAACAATGTACCAAAAAGTGCCTCGGCGATATTATTCTCAGTGTGCATCACGTCGATGTTGTGTGGGCAAAGGAGGTCTTTGAAGTAAGGCAGATCCCATAAGCATGTTTTGTGAGTCCAGGCGTGCTTAGAGTTATACCCCTTGAAGTACCCTGGATGCTGTGGATCTGGCTCGAGAATGTTTAACTGATCCAGGATCTGTTGGCCTGTCAATGTAGGTGGTGCAGAGTTTTTGACAACTCTACCTCTAATGAAATTCTTCTTGTCTTTCCTGAACTTATGGCGAGGATCCAGGAACTGTCTATGCATGTTGAAGCAAGAAAACTTGCGACCGGCCTGAAGCCAACGAAACTCAAGAGCTCCCTTGCATGCGGGGCACGGGAACCTTCCATGCACACACCAGCCAATGAATAGCGCATACGCCGGCAAGTCATGCATCGAGTACATGTACTAGACACGCATTATGAAGTTCCGTTTGCTATAGGCGTCGTATGTCTTGAACCCATTATCCCAGGCTTCTTGCAATTCGTCCTTAAGAGGCTGCATGTACACATTCATATTTTTCCCCGGATAGTTGGGCCCTGGAATTATCAACGTCAGGAAAATGTTTTTCTTTGCATAATCTGTCCGAGGGGGGATTGAGTGGAAAGACAAATACGGGCCAACAATTGTATTGGGTTGCCGTCATACCAAACACACTGAACCCATTCGTGCTAATGCTGACCCGAGGATGCCTCGGATCTGCCACTTTGTCAGCATGTAATTCATCAAACTTTTTCCACGCAACATCATCCGATGTGTGTACCATCATCAGATTCCCATCTGCATCTAGTTCGATTCTTTTGCCTGTTTTGTGCCATGTCATCTGTCTGGCCGTCTCTTCAACCATGAAAAGACGTTGAAGTCTTGGTACAATTGGCATATATCGAAGAACACTAACAGGGATTTTGGTCTGTGTCTTCTCACCCATACCGTTGTCTACCACAATATACCTGGAAGACTTGCAAATGGGACAATAGTTCAAGTCCGCATAGTCAAGCCTAAATGAGGCACATCCTTTCTCACATGCATGTATCTTATCATAGGGCATCTTCAGTGCACGGAGGATTTTGTCCGACTGGTACAGGTTTGCAGGCATTACATGGCCTTTGGGTAGAAAGCGTCCAAATACTGTCATAATTGCGTCATAGAATTCTCTGCCCAAGTTGAACTGAGCCTTCAGAGCCATTACTTGTGAGATGGCATCCAACTGACAAAGCTCAGTGTGCTCGTGGAGCGGATGTTTTGAAGACTCCAACATTTCATTGAAGGCCTTTGCAGATTCCTCCATATCCTAGTCTGAATCCCGAGCATCATCATAGTCTTGCACCATGTTTTCCATCCCGGTACTATGCTCGTCGGCGCGACGACGATCCACCTCAGCTCGGTCACGTTGGGCACACTCACCATGAAATGTCCACACCGTATAATCGGGCATAAAACCACTCTTCTGCAGGTGTTTGCCCATTTCAGCCTCTGTCCTCTTTTCCCAATTGCCGCACCGCAAACAGGGGAACCAGGTTTTACTCTGGGCATTTGCAAATGCGGCTTGCACAAACCCCTTGGTTTTTGTGAACCATTCAGCGCTCCATTTGTTCTGACCAGTGTGACCGGTATACATCCACGCACGATCACTCATCTTGACTTTCAGAGCTACTGGACACAAAACAATTATATATGTAATTCACCATGTATATATTCATCAGTTGATCTACTTTCTCAGTTTTATTAGGTCCATGCAACCTACACTCTAATAGGTAATGATAGGTCCTAATCCCACCCGACTATGTGTAGATTGGGTTCATTTTCCCATGATATGCTCCGGATCCGACGCAAAATTTCGGCAGCACCTCCCCGTTGTTCTCCTGATACACGTCTCTGCAATAAACAGAAAGGATGTGTACCCAGAGAACAACAGGGGAGGCACTGACGAAATTTATGCGTCAGATCCGGAGCAAAGCATATGGGAAAACGAACCCAATCTACACATACTCGGGCTGTCCATGGATAGCGTTGGACAATTCGAAAGAATCAAGGTTATAAATATGCAAATGCATGCGTATTTATAACTATGACGCTTTCGAACGGGAGACACATATTGGTTACGCATACTAATGATTCAAGACACATATATAGCTAGCTATCAAGTTTCATCGGCACGAACACCGGAATAGAGCAAATAATTAATGGGGGAGGAGGACATGTCATTTGTGCTCACCCACGAACAAAGGGGCAGAGCTCGTCAAACGCACGGCGAGGTCGTCGAACACCAAACCTCGCAGCGATGAAACAACTGCACATTTAAACTACCCGACCAACACAATTATATATGATTTTTTTTCATAACAAAATCGAAAAATATATGACCTAACTAATAATTCACAAATATATGACCCCGTCGGCCTCTGGAAGGCCAAAGAACACCTTTTCGGGAGGTGTCGGGGGTCGGGGTGTCGTGGTGGTGTCGGGG